>NC_132875.1:3472271-3782549 GCF_048164855.1 Canis lupus baileyi | reverse complement strand
AATAATAGTGAAAGGGAATATAAGGGAAGGGAGGAGAAATGTGTGGGAAATATCAGAAAGGGAGACAGAACGTAAAGACTGCTAACTCTGGGAAACGAACTAGGGGTGGTAGAAGGGGAGGAGGGCGGGGGGTGGGAGTGAATGGGTGACGGGCACTGGGGGTTATTCTGTATGTTAGTAAATTGAACACCAATAAAAAATAAATTAAAAAAAAAAAAAAGAAAAGCCCATCCAATATTTATGTTTTGTATGCTAGACTTTAAGTAAGAGATTCTATGCTTTTAAAGAAAGTTTGATGAGTATTGGTTGTTATATTGTATGTTGGCAAAGTGAATTTAAATTTTTAAAAAATTAAAAAAAGTTTCAAAAAAGTTTGAAAACCAGTGATTTGAAAATCAGTGGCTCTTGGCTGGTGAGGGAGCTGAAAGAAAGATGTAAATCAAAATCAAAAGGAAAAATGGGGGCACCTGGGTGGCTCAGCAGTTAAGCAGCCAGCTCTTGATTTCAGCTCAGGTCATGATCTCATGGGTCATGAGATCAAGCCCCACATTGGGCTCCGCACTCAGCATGGAGTCTGCTTGAGATTCTCTGCCTCTCCTTCTGTCTCTGCCCCTCCCCCAGCTCATGTGCACATATGCACCCTCTAAAATAAATCTTTAAAAAAGAAATCACAGTATGAAAGATACAGTATGTATTTATTCATGTATCTATTCATGAATTCATGTATTTATTCATGTATGTATCTATTCACAGTAGAAATAAATATACAGTATGTAATTTTTTAAAAAGACCCTCACAAGATACCCCACCATGCTAATCCAACATAGCACTGACCTAAATTAAGTGTTTAGAAGAAAGTTATGAAAGAACTGTATGCAACATGCTAATATAAAGTCAAGATTCAGATGAGATGAAATATACAACGGAACAAGCAATAAAAATTATTTAAAGATATTACTTTGTTTGCCCTGTTGAGTGAGCAATTCAGCTTGTTTCAGAGTAGTCTGAAAATCTGTCCCAATTTGAAAAGTCTATCCTAAGCATACATGAAATTACATCAACAAAGCTAATAAAACTTTTCTCCAGCAACCGATTTTTTAAAATAAATATAGCCAGTAGCAGTCTCCTCTAGACAACTGAAGCCACTGTTGACTTCATTTACACAGCAGTTAGAGCTATAGGCACTGAGTCTAGCTCAGTGGGGCAGGGCTGCTGGATAGCAAGCTGCTGTGTAGTTTTACTGTCTGCCACCCTGAAAGGAGCACAGTGTTCCCTAAAAGGAAACTTTCTACCACAGAAGTGAATTAAACGGGGGGGGGGGGGGGGGGGGGGGTGGATTTCATACAACAAAATGATTTAAATCAATCACAGGCTTGTTTGCAACTATCAACTCACCACCACTCGTCACTTCACATATTCCACAGTGCAGGGTGTTGAGGGGGTCCTCACTAGACAGGGAATTTGAAGTAGATTCCTCTCATTCCCATTTAACCACACACACACACACACTCAGTCACGGACACACGTGTACACACATGCATGCGCGCACATACGGTTTATTTCCCACTCACCTCCAGACGCCCCTACTCCTGACCAAAGAAACAAAATTAGGCATATTCACACTTTCCACTGCCCAAGTGTTAATCTGCCAGTGAAAGATTTACTTCTTTTTCTTTTCTTTGGGGGTGGGGAGCAGAGGGAGAGAGAGAGAATCCCAAGGAGGCTCCATACCCAGCACAAAGCCCAAGGGGGGGGCTCACTCTCACAATCCTGAGATTATGACTTGAGCCAAAATCAAGAGTCAGATGCTTAGCCGACTGAGCCACCCAAGCTCCCCTGAAAGATTTGCTTCTATGACAACTATGACCCTCCAAATAGTATAAAAGTCTAGATTACAAAGAAAGCATTTGTAAACAGCATAAGCTAGAAGTCAAGTTTTTATTATACAGAGAGTTATATAAAATTAAGAAGTTTGCTTGATTTTCTCCAAGTTAAAGCCTGAAAAGCTGAGTTCAAAGTAACACTTTAATGTCAAAGTTACTATAATTGCTTTACGAAATGACCTTTAAATAACAATAGTTCCTATGCTTTTAGCTTTGGACTTCTGCAAACCACTGCACTTGCTGTCTTTCCTCAAGGCTCTCGCTCCATAAAAAATACTTAATTCCTTAATTCACAAAGACCAGAGCCTTTTAAAGAAGACAAATTATTATTCTACTACCACACTGTGAATAACTCCCTAATTTACATGTTCTTAAAAATATATTTTGATTTTTTGATTTTTCAATTAAAATTAAAAAGGGTGGGAGGCCAGATTACATAAACGGTTTCTAACATTTCTAAAACTTTTTAACATATACCAGTCTTGTCATATTTTGGTTCCATCTGACTATGTATTCGCTCACTGAGCGACTTCTATATTATATGCCAGACACAGAGCTGAGCAGGAAGCTTGGGGCTCCTGGAGAACCCACAGGTACTGGAGAAGAGTGACTGGTTACACCTCTATCTCTGTGTGACTGGTAAACTCACAAAAGTTAGCACATTAATTTAAAGCTTTTTAAGCTGTCAGCAAAAACATAATCAATCTAAAGAGTTTGGTTTTATAATGTGATAGAATACTAAAGCCAGGAGTTGGCTTTAGTTAATGTGCTTCTGTTAATGTGATAAAGGACCTTGAGCCTGGAATGGAACTCACTTAGACCTAGAACTTAGGGTGCTCATTTCTGAGACTGAAGGGGTGACCAGATGATTGCCAGGGTTCCTTCTAGGTTCATCACTCTGATCATATAGAATTTAAGTGGATTTGAAGCTCAGAGCAGTAACATTTAATATTCTTTTTTCAAACAAAGAGTGACACCAAGCGGAGCAAAGTCAGAAATACAGTCTGGTGTGTTTTTTTTTTTTTTTTTTTTTTAAAGCATGGTAGCTATTTACAATGCTCTGTTACTATTTAATACCTATTTACAATACAGTACAGATACTGATAGACTATTAGAATAGAATGAGGTCTTAAATAACCAAACCAACTTTTATGTTCTCAGAATCCAGAAGAATCTTATTAGGTCTACCAGCTTAACCTCACAAAACATGCACTGACAAATTTAAAACTTCAGCTTCTAAGAGTTAGCAGATTTACAGATTAATTTTAAGAGAAATGACATCTTTGTAATAGAAAATCTCCAACCAAGGCTATGGTATTTTATAGCAGTTCTTCTTTTTAAATCCAAATATTTCAAATTTATATCTAGTCGAATTTGTTTTTGTCAGAAGCCTGTATTATAAGGTTTTTGCTCTTGGCAGAAAGGTCTTCCCTTCATGTCAATAAGGTAAAATTATTCTCAATTTTCTTTTAACATCTTTATGGGTTTTTTATATTTAATTTTGTAATCCATTTGAAATTGATTTTGGTATGAGCTTTGAAGGAGAGATTTTACTTTATTTTGAGCCAGTTATCTCTTTCTTTCCCCCATCAATCTTAAATGCCATGTTTTTATATAGTGCACGCTTATATATACATGGACTTATTTCTGACTGATTTATTCTGTTCCATTAATCTGTCATTCTATTCTGGTTTCTGTACAACGCTCCTAATTTTTTTATTTACAACCCAGTTTAGTACCTGGTAGACTGTCTCCGTCTTCCTTCCTTATCATCTCTTCTCGGCATTTTCCTGGCCACCTTTACATGTTTTTTCTAAACTTTACAATCATTTTGCTAAGTGTCCCCAAAACAGTCTCACTGGGGCTTTGACCAAAATTGTGTTATCATTAATCTGGTAAGAATTGATAGTTTTACAGATTTCCAGAAAAGTAATATTCATATTAATATGTTTAAATCTTCCAAGGTGTTTTCACTTTTATTCCTAGATACACTATATGTTTTGTTAGCTACCATAAAGGCAAGTCTCCCACATCATCATCTATGCAACTAAAAAAGAGGGAGGGAAAAGAATTAGACCAAGGACAGTCTTGTTATAAGGCATTACAGACCTCCTTCTATCTTCCTATCTTCCTATCAGTATGTTTGTGATCAGTTATCAATCTCCTTCACTGCCTTTATCTGCACATTTCCATCTTTTTTTTTTAAGATTTTTTAAAAATTTATTTATTCATGATAGACACAGAAAGAGAAAGAGCAGAGACACAGGCAGAGGGAGATGCAGGCTCCATGCCAGGAGCCCAATGCAGGACTCAATCCCTGGACTCCAGGATCGCGCCCTGGGCCAAAGGCAGGCGCTAAACTGCTGAGCCACCCAGGGATCCCCACATTTCCATTTTAATCATAAGACTATCATGAGGGCACCTGGTGGCTCAATGGTTAAGCATCGGCCTTCGGCTCAGGTCGCGATCCTGGGGTCTTGGGATCAACTCCCACATCAAGCTCCCCACAGGGAGCCTGCTTCTCCCTCTGCCTGTGTCTCTGCCTCTCTCTGTGTGTCCCTCACGAATAAATAAAATCTTTTAAAATAATAATAAGACTACCATGAGGTGGCTTGTCAAACACCTCACTAAAGTCTCAATCTGCTGTTCCCTACATATTTCCTTTACCTCCTACTCCAGTAACTGTGTCCTAGGTGGGTTAATCTGATCAAATACAACTTGATATTAAAGAATCCATCCCTGGCCTAGTGATAATCATTCACTTTCCAAGGTACTTAAAAATCACCCCCACTTTTTTTTTTTTAAGATTTTACTTATTTGGGGCACCTGGGTGGCTCAGTTGGTTAAGCATCTGCCTTTGGCTCAGGTCATGGTCCTGGAGTCCTGAGACTGAGCGCTTCATCAGGCACTCCACAAGGAGCCTTTTTCTCCCTCTCCTTCCTGCTTGTGTTCGCTCTGGCTTCCCACTAAGCACAGAGGCTGACACGGGGCTTGATCTCACAACCCTGAGATTATGACCTGAGCTAAAACCAAGAATAGGACACTCAGCTGTGGGAGCCACCCAGGTGCCCCATCCATATATATTTTTAAACTCTTACTTGTGATGGACAAGTATACAACATTATTTCTAGAATCAAGCTGCCAATTTAACAGTAAGTAGGGGGCGGTTTAGTTACTTTAGAAAGATAAATGGTTCTAAAATATTCAAATCACCCTAATAATTCTAGTTCGAGTCCTGGAATTTATACACTGACAGAGCAAATCCAGTGATGGCCTCACTACAGTTAAGAAAGGCATTACCTTTGCACCGCAGTCTGCTCCTTTCTGAATGCAAAATCCAATGAACCGTGGGTCTGCCACTTTTACTAGAATGTTGTCAACACAATAGACATGAATGCTCCAAATGCCTCTCTGCTCCATGTCCTCCACAATATTCTGGGCTGCAAGAGCCCTATAAAGACCACCATTCCCATCTGGGAAATAAAATAGCCCATTAGTAGTACACCAAAACCCACTGTAACCCAAAACTGGTTTACCAGGATTAATGTTACCAAAGTGGGGTGAAGATCTCCGAAAAGCAGTTTTACATCACAGTGCCAAGAGAAGTAAATACCCATAAGGAAGAATTCAGGTTTCAAAAATTATACTACATGACTTTGAAAGTAACTCAGTGTTAAGTATCGAGAGAATAACATTATTAATGTAGGACCAGGCAACCCAAAGACCGTATTTTTCTTTTTAACTCAGCCTTTTTAACAATTTCACCTGCAATACATTATGAAATATAAAGTTCTTTTTCAAGCAATGATTATTTCATAACATTTCAAGTTTTATTAATATTTGTATGGTTCAAGCTAGCTGTGTGTTTATAGTCCCAACACTGACAATCTCACCCATTTCAGAAATAAAAATACATGAGCATTTTATACCAAATAATATGTTAGGAAACCAGATTAATATGAAGGTCAGATTTAAAATAAATACAGGTAAAAGCCTCTTCTTGTCCCATCTATTTTTAGTGTGATTTAATGTACTTCATCCATCAACACCCTCAGGCACAGCTTAAAAAATTGTAAACTCCACAAAAACAAAGCAAAAAACAGTAAAGTCTTCCATTTATGAAAAAGAAATAGAAAAAGAAAAAAAAGACTTTAGATGAAATAAAAGCCTGTATCTTGAGTCTACCACTGTTAACACTATTATTTATCTCCTGTCAGCCTTTCCTCCAAACATTCACATAGATACGAATCTGTCAGCACAGTTATTTTTATAGAGTTCAGATCGAACTCAGGGTCACTGCATGTAGCTACACAGGCAGTGCACTGCCCAATGTCAGGGGTGCTTTTAACACACTGCAGTGTGCACACACCACCTGCAACCGTACAGGGCCATGGCCCTCACCATACCAGGCAAACAGCTTCGCGCCTCCCATTCTCTCACTTAGCCTACTGACACTACTTCTCTTTGACATTTAATATCTCTCATCGTTTTATTACAGTTTGAGAATACTACAGATAAACCATAATTTAGTTTCTTGTTTATTAAATAGCAAATGGTTTCCAATCTTTACTACAGGAAGTAATGTAGCCATAAACAGGCTGATATAAAACACTGGGTAAAGAGAACGGATACTCCGCATGCTACTCAAGCTGTTCTCAAGGGCAGACATCCACAAAAAAAGTATAAAAGTGTATCCATTTCACCCATGGGCATTTTATTTAAGTCATTGCCAAATTGCAATAAAACTTTCAATTATAATTTTTTAATATCTACATCACCATATTAGAAAGAAAACCAAAAGCGTAATGATTTATGTTACTACCATTTCTAGTCAGTCACCCTTTAAATAAGCATGGTTACAAACCTGGAGCCATAGAAACTTTGTTCTTCTCTTCCAAAATAATTTTCCCATCAAAACTCATGGCGGGCAGCATTCCCTGCTGAAAAAAGATTACATTCTCTTTTTGTAAACCAAAGTACTTGTGCTTTGTGAAGAATTCCTTTGTAGACTCCATTGTTCTGCCACTGGTCATTATGTACCTTGCAAGAGAAAAGTACATCTTCTAAGCAATAGTGCTCCATAAATTAGGGCAAAATCCAATCTTGTCTATTTTCTAGGTGAAAAACAATCATTGAACGCACTGCCTCTTTGTTCTGACTTCCTTCATCCTCTTCCTGGCTACCCAAGTGCCCCTTTTCCAGTAACTTCATCAATCCTACATATGAAATACATCTATGTAACAATATAAACATACCTGCTGCAACAGAGAGCCTATAAACTGGCTTAAACAAACATTTCAGAACTCTGTGAAAAGTGTATTCTAAATTTAAAACTCCCATTCTAAATAGCTAGGGAGAAAAGGTAAACGTAATCTATTCTAATGAACTCTCATAGCTCTTTTTACTAAGGTTTTGAAATGTAATCTGGGCTCTGCTCACCTTCCATTTAAAGTCTTAAAAGTATAAATATACTATCTGTTCTCACAAAAATCCAAACCATATCAGTATGGCAAAGGAGTCAAAAACTCTATCTAAATCCATAATTAGTAACTGTAGTAGCTTTTGCCCCTACTAGAATGTAAGCCACATATAAGTAGGGATTTTTGTCTGTTTTGGTTGCTGATACATCCCCAGCACCTAGAAGTAGCTATTCAATATATGTTGAATGAATAAAGAAAGAAAATAGTATAATTTCCCAACATACTAAGTATCTATTTAATAAGTTATCCTGGGTATTTTGAACTCTGAGTATAAAGAGGTGTCTAAACAGCTCTGCAAAAGAAAAGCACAGAGATTCTGACTTGTGAAGAAAAAGTGAGAAGAAAATTCAACACCATAGTGGGAGCCAGGGCTGTAAGGAGAATATTGGCTCCTTAGAACACAGATGTCCCTTAAACATCCCCAAAGGAATCAAGATGAAAAAATTAGTTTATTGCCGGCCAATACTCATGTTGAGAAGAGCTAGCAAAGCTGGGAAATTTACAAAAAGCCTATTTTTAAAGGCATCAGAGAGCTATAGAAAGAACATGGGTTGGAACTAAGATTCAAGACAGTGGGAATCTTTCAAAGAGGAGCTAAAGATATGCAGCTGCCTTTTCCTGGGGGTATCTGCTCATCTGGGATACAGGCTAGTGGCAAGGACTCTGGGCTTGGACCAGGCAGGACAAAGAAATGAGCAGAGCTTCTGTTGGTCACAGAGGGCTAAAATACAAGCTTAGGGACTTGAGGGATCTCAAACTCACAGCTGGTTTCTCCCTCCAAACATAATTTCCAAAGCTGCTCTGGGAAAAAAGATTTAAGAACTAAATCAAAAACTTTTTAAAAACAAAGCAGAACTTCCCATAATCTCTTGGTGCTCAGGACACCAACATTTGCCGAGCTAGGCCCTGAGAACACAGCATGCTAGCAGAGCCGGGAGATTCTCAGCAGAGATCAGCAGGACTTTCAGCTGGTGTATGAGGGAAGGGTGGGGTATAGGGAGAGCTAGATAACCTGGCTGGCACTTCAGGACAGGAGTTTCCAGACTCTGAGAACTCCCCGAGTGCCCAGAGCAGTGACTATAAATAGCTTCTTTCACGGAGTCATGAAATTTCAGATGCCAAAGATAAAAAAGAGACCTTAGATGTTGGTGGAGTGGGGTGGGGTGGGGAGGTAGGAGGGAGAAAGCCAGAGGAAGAAAGGGAAGAGGGAGAGAGAAAGAGGGAGACTGGGAATCAGAACAGCAATGGACTGCTCAACGGTGATGCTAGAAACAACAGAATGACACCTTCCAATTTCAGAGGGAAACTGATTTTCAATCAGAAATTCATACATAGAGACGCCTGGGTGACTCAGAGGTTGAGCGTCTGCCTTCGGCCCAGGGCGTGATCCTGGAGACCTGAGATCAAGTCCCACACCGGGTTCCCTGCAGGGAGCCTGCTTCTCTCTCTTCCTATGTCTCTGCCTCTCTCTCTGTGTCTCTCATGAATAAATAGTCTTTAAAAAAAAAAAAGAAAAGAAAAGAAATTCATACATAGACAAACTAACACTCAGTATAAAGTTTCTATGCTGAGAGAACCCAATGAATCCCTAAAAGTACTGAGGTAGGGGTGCAGAAGTCTGAAGTGAATATATATTGTATATTAAGACCATCAAGTGATTATTTATCTAGCTGTAATACAGATTACTTTTAACATATATAGTAAATTACACCTCCTGGGAAAATTATTAGTAACAGGAAATATGTCTGCTTATGAATAAAGTATACATGCATTTTGAATATTATAGACTGATATATGTTTAGATGCTCTCCCACAATGAGGCATATCTTACCATGGAATAACACATTTGTTGCCGTGATATTTTTCAGCTAACTGTTGAAGCTTCAGGATACGCTCCGCCTGAATCTGAAAAAGCGTCTTATGAGATGGCAAACCAACATCATACATCCCCTTGGGATATGCAACACCGAGTCTTGTCCCCTGCCCGCCAGCCAGAAGAAGAACTGCCACTTTGTTCTGAGAAATCTGAAAAAGTCCTAGAAAAGAAAACACTTGTATTACAAAACCTCCATAATTCGACATTTTAGGATTACACACACAAAAACTAGCAGCAAAGAGTCACCCTATCTGCATAAGGCATAAAGAACAAGAAACCCACATGCAATCATGGATAACTACCTTGTTAATAAAAACATCCTTACTAGTAAAAATGAAATTTATTTAATAACCAAACACCAGTGAGTCATATGCTTTAATGAATAATTTTTTTTTCTGATAATGTTAGAAGGCAAAGGCTGACAGATGTTACAAACATCTTACAAGTGCCTGTCTACTTATTAGATGTGGTGTGTCAAGAGAAAGATAATGGAAGACACTTGGACTTCCAGATAAATGATATGTTACTGAATTACCTGTAAATCCATCAGTGACACACAATTAGTCAACAAGCACAAAAATAGGCTAGACAAGCTACCATCCAGTGAATGAAAAGAGGTGAAACCCTCAGGAAAGCAGTGCAGTACAGTGGTCAAGAAGCCAGGCTCTGAAGTCAGGACACCTGGGTTTGAAGGGTTTGAAGTCAATTCAGCTGAAAAGGCTTCGGGGACCTGCTGCAGAAGGGCAGGGCATGAGGCGGCTTTGTGTGGTGATGGAAATGCTCAGCATCTTGATTGGGGTGGTAGTTGTGAGTGTATAAATATGGCAAAAAGTCATAAAACTAGTGCATTTATTGTATGTAATTATATATCAATAGAATGGATTAAAATGCAGGGGGTTTTTTTGTTTTGCTTTGTTTTTGCCAAAGAGCCATCAATCCCAGCTCACAAGAATGTGAAACTCAGAGTCTTTTGTGGATGATTTATTTCCATTGCCAGGAAGCCTATCAGTCTTCATCAGTTGAATACTCAGCAATAAGTAATAACCAAACATAATGCTTGAAACAAAATACTATTCTCTGAATCAAAATAATTCAGGATGGATTTAAGATCCAAATGCAAACAAATGAAACTAAATGTTATTAAAAACAGAGGCTCTCAGTTTGGAAGTTTTGTAAAAAAAAATTTTTGCCATAGACCATTTCTAAGAGCCACCTCCTCATGCAAAGCTGGACCAGCTCAGCATCACAAGGCAGAGTGCCTTGCGGGGAGAGGCAACATGGGAACTGGGTCCTTGGAAAGCTAGAAAGCTGGAAAATGCCAGATGAGATCAAGCAACAGTTGACAGGATTTGTTCTTGTTTTTTTTGAAATTCTCAGGCATGCTATGAACAATGCTTGCCACTGTCCAGAACTGTACGCTAGCCCTGAGGGGGGACTGGTGGCCAGTATCCATTGTTATTATTTGTTATATCCTTAGGTAATGAGGGTTTGCTTAATTTACCAACTTTGTGCTTTATGTTTTTGATGTGTTAGACTTTCCTAAAGTTAATGTGCTAGTACATTGAGCACTTAAAGAAATACTCTAAAGGCATGATAAAATCAGAATCTCTAGTCCTAATTCTACAATCTATCCTCAGGAGTCAGTAAGCACAGCCCAAGGACATGATCCAGCAACTATCCAGCTACCAAAAAATTTAAAAGCACATGAGGTATTTCCATAATTTTCACCTTTGATACAAGGCTAAGCTTTGCTCCCTGAGACCTAATTTTTCTCTTTCTTCCTGCCTAGAACCAGAACTTTGTTATTTTCTCCGCAGCATTTCACTGTGCCTTATCAGAGTGTGAAAACAGACCCCAAATTTGTAACTATAATCAAAGAGGAAGGTATAATTTCCCCCATTTTAGAGGTAATAGGCTCAGAGAAGTTGCAGATCTTACCCTAGGTCACAGCGCTAGTAAATATGAGTCAGGATCAGAAACTCACTGCCATGCACTGTACAGCCTCCTGCAGCCTCTCTTTACACCCAAACACTGAACAGATACATCATAGCACCATAGGTTTTAGGGCTATAAACTTTCCTTCCTATTTCTTTCCTGCCCTTCTTCTCTTTTCCACTGAATTTGTGAGAGATTGTGCTACCCTTTTTTTTTTTTTTTTTTTTTTTTTTTAAATCTATCCTACCTACCACTCTACAAGGAAAAGCTGCAGGGTACAGTCCACATTCTCCAAAACCTGCCAAACACTGAAATTTCTAACAGCCTTCCAGATCTGCATCCCCCTTAAGTAAACACCATAACCACCATGTAACAAAGACTAAGAAGAAATGAAACATTCTGAAGGGAGCAGGATGTAGGGCAGTTTCGAAAACTGTCTTACATTTGGTTATTCCCTGAGTTATCAAAGAAACTATGGCTTCTAGGGAGTTAAGTTTAATTCTGCTGTCATCAGCCCAAAAAGCATTATTTTAATAAAATACAGGTAGGTCCATAATTCCATACATAACCCCATGGATCAGATTTCAGAAGGCAAAACTCTTCAAAATTAAGAAAACGACTATAGTACAGTACAATATTATATGTTATCTCCTGCAATCTCATTGTGGGATAAATGAAGTTCATCAACAGTTTCATGTCTGTTCAAGTTCGGTTTTGCTACAAAACAGTCTTTGCACTGCTTCAGAACTGCAGATAAATAACTTTGGTCTGTCTGAACTCTTGGACACCAAAGGTGTTAGAATCAGAAATATTTCTAAACATCTTCAAAAAAAAAAAAAAAGTCCCAGATAAATATTCTGGACACAGAGGCCTTTGTTCTTTTTGTATTATTCACTTTCTTCACTGAGCACATGTGTTTTAAGTTGTTTCACTGTGGGCAGCCCCAGTGGCGCAGCGGTTTAGCGCCGCCTACAGCCCAGGGCGTGATCCTGGAGACCCTGGATGGAGTCCCATGTCGGGCTCCCTGCATGGAGCCTGCTTCTCCCTCTTCCTGTGCCTCTGCCTCTCATTCTCTCTCTCTCTCTGTCTCTATGAATAAATAAATAAATCTTAAAAAAAAAAAAAAGTTGTTTCACTGTTAATGTGGCTCTAGTCATCCTTTCTGACCTCCTTCTTTTACCTTCAGTCCAAAAGTCAATGATTTCCCACATTACCCGGAGAAGGTAAGAGCCCACTCCCAGAGCCGGCTCAGTGTTCCGGCTCTAAATGGCCACCCAACACCAACCAGTGCTTTCCATAGGTTCCAACCAGTTATCACAAGATCACTGTATAAACTTTTCCCTTCCTTGGATCAGTTCCCTAAACCACAGCTTCATTCCAGTTTTCCAAATTTTTCAGTTTTGGAAACAAGCTCTCAAACCAGCAGCTCAGGGTGGTCTCATTCTTTATGCAAACATATGTTTCCTAAGCCCCTGTCTGCCATACTTTCCTCAGTTTTTTTCCCATCTATGGACCTGATGACCCATCCAATCACTACATCCTAAGAGAAGCATGGAGATTAGGCCTATGGGTGCCCAACTGCAGGCAGATCTACATTTGCATCTCATCCCCATCTAATCTCAACTATTACAATGAGTTATAACACGATCCATGTGGATTTACAATAAAAAAGGTTTCTGCATTGACCTCTTCCTGCTTACATATCTCACTTGTGAGCAGACAGAGAAAAACATGAGGAAAAAAAGCAGTCCCTAGAGAATCAAGGCCCACTGCATTTCAAGAACTAAATGCAGCTACAGATGTTAACAAGATCAGATGGTGTGTTTCTTGGCTGAAGCACTCACCCACCTCATCCGTGTCACTATAATAAAATAGCAATGTTTAAAAAGTGTGTAACACATTAATTAGTATCTGTCTTACAATGACAGATAAAATACTGCTTGAAATTAAGTGGGCCAATAAAAGTCAGCAAGCTGTTTGGCTATATGGCAATAATACTTAATTTTAAACTGTATTTGTTGTAACACAAATTTTATACGGGCAGCACTGCACCTATCTGAAAAATGTTAATTATACATGTACTTAACCTATGTGTCAATTAGGAAAGTATGAGCTTCTCCTACCCTAAAACTTCTTCTGCAGAAATATGGGGGAAGGAGGGGGAAACAGGAAAGTATAGCACTGTTATCACCCTTTCCATCCTTCCATTTGAGGACAGTTAATAGCTTTCATACAGATCAAATACAGGAGTTAAAAAAAATAAAAATAAAAATGAAGCCAGAGTGAGCAGTTGCCAGGGCTAGAGTACGTTGCTCTCCTTGGAGAGTCATGTGTCATAGGCCCAAAAGAGTCTGAGAACTTTTCCTGATAACACTTATAAGAAACAAAGAGAAGAGTTCACAGTGGCCTGAAATAGGTCAAATGCTTCCTGGATAACTTCCTGCTTGGACTAGGGCCTCTCATACACTTGGACTTGGGCATGTGCCCGAAACAAGGAGGAGGGCACAGGTGCGTTCGAAGTACAGCACTACCAGAACTTTCCATTTAAACTGTCAGCACCCCCAGGGCACTGAGGCAGGTAAACCAGCGATTAAACTAGTGGAAATAAAGGAAGACAATCCAAGAAAGTTAGTCAGAGAAGATATTTTAAGTCTTTAACTTTTAATCATATTGTACAGGTAAAACTATTATTTAATAGATTAAGTATTTCCCAAAAATGTCAAGTACAAAAAGCAGACCCTAAGGGAAATCACTATTTGAACCAGTTTTAGGTACTGGAGAATTATTGTGAATTTCATGAGTTATAATAATAGTATTGTGAGTAGTAAGGAAATATCCATATATGTAGAGATGAATACTCATCTCCATAAGGAGATCCAAAAATAACATGATGCTTGAGATTTGTCTTCAAGTACTACAGCAAAGAAAAAGAGGGACAGGTGAATCAAAAGTAACAAAACTTTGATATTTAACAAGGTGATATATATGTGGGATTCATTATACTGTTTTCATCTCAAAAGATTTGATTCAAAATATTCTTGAAACTTTTCCTAACAAATTTGTAAGTAGGCTACGAAATTATACAGCAACCATAATCCCAGTGTGTGTGGATATAAGAAAATACTATAAAATATTATCAGTGAGTATTTATCTCTGGAATGTGGGATGGCAGAGATTCATACTTTTTCCTTTATAATTTTTAGTTATTTTTCCAATTTTTCTTTTTTTTTTTTTTTTTTAAAGATTTATTTATTTATTCAGAGAGAGAGAGAGAGAGGCAGAGACATAGGCAGAGGAAGAAGCAGGCTCCATGCAGGGAAGCCTAATGTGGGACTCGATCCCAGGTCTCCAGGATCACACCCCGGGCTGCAGGCGGCAGTAAACCGCTGTGCCACCAGGGCTGCCCTATTCTTCCAATTTTTCTAAAATAAGTACGTTACTTTTAAAATAAAACAAATCTATTAAAAATATTAGTATACTATATTCCAGAAAATATAGAGAAGATAATGTTATGAATGCTTTTAATAAACAATCCACTTCCTTTTTTACAACGCTATATGGTAGAGAGACACCATTCAGATTAATTTTATAAATGTAAAAAAAAAAAAAAAAAAAAAAAAAAAAAAAAAAAAATTTTATAAATGTGTCACAGGCAAAAGAAGCTAATACTGGATATTAATGTTATTATAAAACTGGAAGATGGTTTTATGCTCAGTATAAGCATGCATTTCTTTGATAAAGACAGGTTTTTTTATTAAGCAAATACATTTTCCCAATATGAGTATCTTTTTTTTTTTTAAGATTTTATTTATTTATTCATGAGAGACACAGAGAGAGGCAAAGACACAGGCAGAGGGAGAAGCAGGCTCCCTGCGGGGAGCTTGATGCAGAACTTGATTCCAGGACCTTGGGATCACAACCTGAGCCACCCAGGCATCCCCCAGTGTGAATATCTTCACTAAAATGATATTCTCATAGAAGCTGCTGATTACTTCTCTCTCTAGATCTCAGCTTCGTAAGATAGAATTTTTCAGTTGTTCCCCTACATCCCATTTTCTGCAACTGGCCAGAACACATTAAGAATTAAATTAGGGGCACCTGAGTGGCTCACTCAGTTGAGCATGGGACTCTTGATTTTGGCTCAGGTCACAATCTTAGGGTCTTGGGATAGAGCCCAGCGGCAGGCTCTATGCTGGGCAGAGTCTGTTTGAGATTCTCTCCCTTTGCCCCTCCCACCCCCTGCACGCAGGCACATGCACTATCTCCCTCCTAAAAAAATAAATAATCTTTTAAGAGAAATAAAAGAATTAAAGGGGTGCCTGGCTGGCTCAGTCAGTAAAGCATACAACTCCTGATCTCAGGGTTGTAAACTTGAGCTTCACATTGGGTGTAGAGATTACTTAAAAATAAAATCTTAAAAAAAAAAAAAAAAAAAAGAGAGAGAGAGAGAGAGAGAAGAAGATTCTTCAACAAGGAGCACAATGGTCATTTATGTGTTTATCCTTCAGAAATAATTTTCCAACCTATGCATGAAAATGTCCATTTTAGCGTCAATAGCCACCATACATTCTGAAAATACTGCACAATGCTTTCATTTCCCCCATCTTGAGGAGGGGGATGCAGGGGGCACTGCCTTAGATGCAACTGCCAGGCTCTTCCTCCTATCTGAGATATAATAACAATTAGAATCTTCACAATAGCAATCTCTTCCCCTTGATAACTTACTGCAAAAACTTCATTTTGTTAAGAATTTGCACACAAGGAAGTCTCTGGCTAAGTGAATGAAAAGTTACAAAGTCTCCTTCATCCCTACTGTTTAAGCCACAAATAAAAATCTCCTCCTTGACAATAAGCCAAAAGGAAGTTTGTTTTGTACTTTCTTGTATACTTGGTTGTAACAGTTCCGGATTTCAGTTTAAATGAAAAGTCATAAAAGTAGACTAGTTCCAGATTCCAACAAAAGGGTCATAAAGACTCAAGGACCGCCTGAGGGGCTCAGTCAGTTGGGCATCTGCCTTAGATTCAGGTCATGATCCCAGGGTCCTGGGATCAAGCCCCAAGTTGGGCTCCCTGCTCAGCGGGCTGGTCTGCTTCTCCCTCTGCTCCTCACCTCACTCATGCGTGCGCACGATCTCTCTCTCTCTCTCAGATAAATAAAATCTAAAAAAAAGAAGAAGAAGAAGAAGACGACGACAACGACGACAACTCAAATTATAGGAGGTTTTCACTGTTGCTCATGATCCCCACGACACAAGGTCAAAGCTTTGGCTTTCTGTAAGATTCTATTCGAAGATTCGCTGGCATAACATCACAAAGAGAAATACAGGCAGCCTGGATACCTGAGGGTATGAAGGGCCCTGTGTGACTTTCATGCTGTTGTAGTAGCCTTTTTGAAACCCAGGGATGGAGGGGTGGGTTAATGAGTCCATAGTAAGTAAGGGTCAGAGTTATCATCACAGCTCTCTACTCAGAAGGATCCATCTGGAAGTCACTCTCTCACAGTTAGTGGCAGAGCCCTATTCTAAGAACCTAGATTAGCCTCTCCTCTACTAAACACTTGAGATCTAAAAGGGCACTTTCTAAAGATCATCTAATTATTTTAGATATTTTTTAATCTTCAAGCCCTTTTAAATAAAACCTCACGTAAAGATCAAATACCTAAATCATGTCAAACTACAACTGCTCCTGTAGTGGAAGATGGGAGTTAGAGACCAAGATGTTTAGTATCGTTCTCCCTCCCTACATGAGACAGTCTCCCCAGCAGTGGAACCCTTAGGGTTTTCTCAAAGAACCAGTTGGAAAATCAGTAAACCAATATGCCCAGAGAAAGACATGGAAAGGAACACAGAAGGTTGAAAATGGCAATTATCTGTCTTTTTCTGTGGGGACAAGGAAAGCCAAAGAATGAAAGACACAATAAAAATAGCAAGAGTGTGATACAAAGATAGAGTACAAGATTGTATCTATTAATACTCTTATTACACATTTATAGGAGTAAATATACATATAATCAAATAATAAGTGGTAATGTGAGCAAATAAAAACATTTTATTAGATTAAGGGCAATTTCTTTGTAGTGCTTCTGTTATAGTGAAATTATTTTTGCAAGAAAGTAACATTTTTGACAAAGGAAAAAAAAAAAAAGTACTAGTCAGATCTGTTCATTCCACGGTTGAGGATGTGAGGTCCAGATTTGAAAAGGAGCACGTACAAACAAGGGCCTGAATTGCAATATTCAGTCACTTTTACTTACAGAGAACTAGTGAGTTATAAAAACCACAGCTCTTAATTCCACCAGAAAAGGTACATTTGATCTATTCTGCCATTCTCAAAAGGCACTCATTAGAACTGGGGACAGATGTTATAGTATTCTTTAGAGAAAAAAAACATTGGGGCAACTCAACAAACATTTATCAACCAACTTATAACTGTAAAACCTGGTTCTAAATCCCCTGGGACACACACAACAAAGGGGAACATGGGCTGCTCTTCAGGAGTCTACAATGTAATGATGAAGAGACACAAACAACTCTTATTCTAAGAAAGAATGGAGGTAAAGCATTCCAAACTCCAACCTGGGACACTGAAAGGTCATGATCAAAGAATCTTAAATAAATGAGTGTATGTTCCCCACACGGCAGAGCCGCTGCACAGCACAACCAGGAGACTGCCTTTTGAGGTGCTCCAGCTGGCCAGAGATGGGGCAAAGGCCAGTCCGAGCTAAGGATAAGCATGAGCGAAGGCAGCAAAGACAGGACATTCAGAGAAAGGTGAATTATTTGGTCCCGCTAAAATGTGTGGGGCAGTAGGAGTGGAAGGAAATAGAGGAGACCAGATTGGAAATACAGGCCAGGGAAGGTTTTTCCATGAAGCAGCATAAACAGGATCACTGAACTTGTGCTTCGGGGTGGGCAATCTCGTAGAAGTGTGGAAACGAGCAAGGAAAGAGACTAGAGGCACATTAAGACTTGAATGAGAAGAGCCCTGAACAGGGAACAGAAATGTAAACAGCACATGGGGGCTTGAAGGGGAGATGCTGCAGAAGTTGTGGCAACATAATCGAACACTTTTAATCAGTCACTGGTTTAAGGTACAAGGATAGTCCAAATCATCATTATGTGATCCAGCTACTTTGATACCTCCGGTCTATCTCAGGACAAACTTTAAAATGAACATTCCATGCTCAGTACCTTCACTCTCCCAGGCTTGCAGCTGGTCCTGGTCCCTGGTGGCACTGCCCAACACCTCTCGAGGGACAGGTTCCATTCGTGCATCCATCTTTTCTTGCTGAGAGGACTGGTTAAAATCTTCAATGGCCTTCCGGAAAAAGAAGTTCAGCTCCTCAAAGTTCATGGCCTGGAGCTCTGCATAAAGTTCTACCTGCTGGGCTTCATCCAGCTCATTCCAGAACTGTAGCAGGTGTTCCTGTCCAGCTTTGGACAACCTGAGTTTGAGATCGTTAACATTCATAATGCTCTGGTAGCCAAGCTTTGTGAAAACAGAGGTGTAAACTCTGCACCTGTAAACCTGAAGGAAAAAAGCAATCAACAGCAGGTCAAACCCCACCTCAAAACCTGAGGAGCTTTTCCAACTACAAATAAGTGCATTTAAAAAAACCTGATATCGGGAAATTAGTTTCTGCCTTTCCCTCACAAGATTTGTTAAGGGACCCAATTGTAAAGACATAAACAGATGTTTCTCCAAAGAAGACATCCAGATGGCCAAGAGACACATGAAAAGATGCTCAACATCACTCATCATGAGGGAAATGTAAATCAAAATTACAATGAGATATCACCTCATACCTGTCAGAATGGCTAAAATAGAAAACACAAGAAACAACAGGTGCTGGTGAGGATGAGGAGAACCCTCATGCACTGCTGGTGGAAATACAAACTGATTCAGCCACTGAGGAAGACTCTTTGGAGGTTCCTCAAAAAATTAAAAATAGGACTACCCTATGATCCAGCAATTACACTACTGGGCATTTGCCCAGAGAAAACCAAAACACTAATTTGAAGGGGATACATGGACTCTTATGTTTATTACAACATTATTTACAATAGCCAAATTATGGAAGCAAGTGTCCATCAACTGATGGAAGGATAAAGATGTGGGGGGTGTGTGTGTGTGTACACAATGAAATATTACTCAGCCATCAAAAAGAATGAAATCTTGCCATTTCTAACAACACGGATAGAGCTAGAGAATATTATACTAAGTGAAACAAGCCAACCAGAGAAAGACAAATACATGATTTCACTCATGTGGAAATTAAGAAACAAAAACAGTAAAAAAGAGAGAGAGAGAGAGAGAAACCAAGAAACACTCTTTCTTAAGTAGAGAGAAACTGATGGTTTCCAAAGGGGAGGGGATGTAGGGGGAATGGGTGAAATAGATGACCATACGGAATTGCTGAATTACCATACTGTACTCCTGAAACTAATATAACACCATAAGTTAAATATACCAGAAATTAAAAATAAATAAAAATTAAAAAAATAAACTTGTAAGACAAGACTCATTAGCATTATAGACCAGGCACTGCACTAAGAATTTTACCTACAAGATCTCATTTAATTTTCACCAATTCTATGACATAGGTACTATTACTTCTATTCCTTTACCACTGAGGAAGACTCCGGCACAGAGAGGCAACACAACCAGGCAGCTGGTGGAGCTGGGATGTGAGCCCACCAGGCGGTCTAATTCCAGGGCTCCTGTACTACCTCTGTAGTACTCCTCTGACCATGAGCTACCTACCACTGGAAGAACACCTCACTTCTCAGTAATAACTGTTCACCTTCTAGTGCTAATGATGGAAATGATTCCGTTGCAATCAGTAGAAAACAAAATTCAAGAAGATAGGATCACCTATAATCATGAAAAAATACACTTTAACAAGCAACTTCTATAGAAAAGCAATAAAGGGGATCCCTGGGTGGCGCAGCGGCTTGGCGCCTGCCTTTGGCCCAGGGCACGATCCTGGAGACCCGGGATCGAGTCCCACGTCGGGCTCCTGGTGCATGGAGCCTGCTTCTCCCTCTGCCTGTGTCTCTGCCTCTCTCTCCCTCTCTCTGTGTGACTATCATAAATAAATAAAAATTTATTTAAAAAAAAGCAATAAAAACATATCTTTACTAAAAATTGAAACCTAAAGAGGCAAGCGATTCACACACAACAATCAACAGACAAGATGTAATACAGCAAAATGTTAAACTGCATACTATTAAAAAATAAGAGAAAGAGGAAATATTTAATCTACTTGCCTACTATAGATAAATGCAAGAGAAGGTAGGCATTGTCCAGAAAGAGTTCACAAAGGAAGCATGATGGAGCTGTGCCTCAAGGGTTGAGCAGATCACACAGAAAAGATCAGAAAACCAGCAGAGTAGCCATGTGTGACAGAGAGCAGTAGGAAAGCTGAAGTTTTATGTAGCATGATGGGACGTGATGCAGGGTAGGACGAAACCATAAAGATGAAACCAAGCAAAGGAATTCAGACCTAACAGAATAATAGAAGCCAACAATGGATTACTCAACTAGGCTATGTCACCATGCTCTGGAGAGATGAGAGAGCAACAGCATAAAACAGATCGTAAGGAGAGACAACTAGAACCAGGAAAACAAATTCAAGGACAACAGCAGGTACCCGGGATGTCTGGGTGGCTCAGTGGTTGAGCATTTGCCTTCAGCTCAGTGCGTAATCCCTGGATCCTGGGATCGAGTCCCATATTGAGGTCCCCACAGGGAGCCTGCTTCTCCCTCTGCCTCTCTCTGTGTGTCTCTCACGAATAAATAAATAAATTAAAAAAAAAAAAAAAGACAACTGCAGGTACAAACAGCCAAAGATCTGAACCACATTAGTGGCAAAGGAAATAAGTGAGTGGGAAAGGGAGAAATCTGAGGGTCGTTGTTAAGAATCTTAACCGCATTATAACTGCTTCGACCTGAAGGACAGGAAAAGAAAAGAAAGGTACCAAAAATGTGCTATCTCCTACCGTTAAGAACAGTGGTGGGTAACAGACATGGTGGTGTGGAGCAATATTCTGGAGTTCTCTGTGCCTCACCTACCAGTAAAGCAGAATAAAAGTATCTGTCGCATCAGGACTACTAAACATCAAACACCATTTCCAAACTCAGGTCAAGGGAATCTACATCTGTTCCCTGAGGTAGCAATGACAACACCTATCACTGGTGTATCACTTATATATTACACAGTACAATTCTAAGTGCTTTACAGATACTGGTTCGTTTAATTCTCAAAACAATGCTAAGGATCTGTTACTGGGATGGCTTGACAGAGGACAATACTGCGCCACAGAGAACTTGCCCAAGGTCCCGAACTAATAAAGTATAACAGCCTGGAGTCAAACCCTAACAACCTGACTCTTCCAGTTATGCTCTTTTAAAAAAAAAAAAAAAGATTTATTTATTTATTCATTCAGAGAGAGCGAAGAGAGAGGCAGAGACACAGGCAGAGGGAGAAGCAGGCTCCATGCAGGGAGCCCGATGTGGGACTCGATCCCAGGTCTCCAGGATCACACCCCGGGCTGCAGATGGCGCTAAACCGCTGCACCACCAGAGCTGCCCCAGTTATGCTCTTTCTTAACTGTTATGCTATACTGCCTCTGAGGAGGAAGACTGTGGGGCGTGGGGGATATGGAGTGTCTGTGTGTGTACACGTGTGTGTGTAAGAGGGGGAGCAGTGAGAGTACATTGTTTATACCTTATTCACTAATATAGACACAACTGATATTCTTACATCTGACTCACTTTGCAGAAATGAGTTCACAAGCCAACAGAATGGAAAAAGAGAGAAAATGCACAGGATAGGCAGGTGGGAAACCTCACAGAATGAGTAAATACTTCATTTTAAAATGCATTACTAAGGGCATCTGGGTGGCTCAGTCAGTTGGGTGTCCGCCTTCAGCTCAGGTCATGATCCCAGGGTCCTGGGATTGAGCCCCAGGGAGCCTGCTTCTCCCTCTCTTCTCTTCTTGGGCTCTCTCTCAGTATCTCTGCCTCTCTCTAAAATAAATAAATAGGATCTTTAAGAATAAAATAAGGTGCATTATTATTTTTACTTGGTATTGGGCATATTGATCCAAATCAGAAATAATTTTAACTACTGTCCACTCAAAAATAAATTCAGGAAAGGTATTATCATACAATAGAGACAGGCACATAGCTTCTGCAATTTTTTTCTTTTAATCAGGTGCCCTCTAAAACTGAAGTGATAGACTGGCTTCATGATTCTTCTTATAAAATCAACTTCAAATTAGATGAGCCTTACATAAGATTCAACGTGATATATTTCCAACTTTTATTTTTGGCTTGTTATTTAGATTTATTTCAGGGATATAATGCTTCAAGCGTGAAATGAATGGTACTACTTATAAAATGCACTTGAAGAGTTACCAATGATTCCTAATGAAATTAAGGCATCCATATGAAACAAAAATGAAACCTTATTATCAGGGTGGGACACAGCTCTACCTTGCTGTCACCCAAAACCTTGTCCTTTCTTCCATGCACTTCTTTAGTCCCTCCTATCTACTGAAATCCCATTCACCCTTAAAGGCCTGCCTCACATACTCTAGCTTCAAGCGATTTTTATGGGCTTAGGAATCAAACAGAATAGACTTTTATTCCTGGCTTTATTCCTTGATACCTTCAACTCTGTTAATTTCATCTGCAAAATGGGAACAATAAAATTTTTTTCATCAGGTTCAGAGGCATACGTGAAATTACAACCAGTAAGCAAATGAGACTCAAAAGGATTCAGTAATTTGCTCAACACTACATACCTAATTGACAGAAAAACAGGAATTTTAATTCAGATAAACCTGATAAACCTATGCCTATGATCTTTCCATCAGACAATCACTCTCATAAGCAGAGAAAATACCAAGAATTCAACCTAACATCTCATTTAAGAGAGGCAGGAGAGCTGAAGGAAGCCAGCATCGGACTCCAGCTCCACTCTCTCCTAAATTTGTGACCTTGAACAAGTTACTTAACCCTTCTGTGCCTCAATTTTTCTCATCTGTACAATGAAGATAAAAACAGTACTCATCTCTAAAGTTAAGAAGATTAATGAAGTAAAATGAAAAGCATTTAAGACAGTACCTGACACATAAAAAAAGCTCTCTATAAATGTTACCAGCTACTAACATAAAAGTGAAATTTGGCCTTCAGACCACTGAGTTATAGCCCCTAGAACATGAGACCTACTACCTGAGTTAGGCACTGGAGGATGAAAAGAAGTTTGTGAAAGGCAGAAGTAAAAGAAAACCCAGTCAGTGGGAACGGCATCAACAGTGGTTCAGGTAAATAAAGATATTCAAGGAACAAAGCATAGTGCTGGGAAATGGGTGGCAGGTGGCCTTAGATGAAGCTGAACTGGTTTGAGTGCTGCTACTTCCTTCAAAGACAGGTGAGAGCCCACAACCTCACTCATGCCAACAGGTTACTACTCAGTTTCCTTTCCACATGCAAAGATACGTCAATAGACAATTTATGAAGGAACATTATTTAACTTTCGTGTGCCATTATTTCATTTAGTATTTAATGAGCCCTTACTGTCTGCCAGGCGCTGATGTAGGGGACACAGACACAGCAACGCACAAAGCAACAACGCGCATGCCCACATTCCAGTACGAGACAGGCAAACGCATAAAATGTCAGGTTGGGATCCCTGGGTGGCGCAGTGGTTTAGCGCCTGCCTTTGGCCCAGGGCACGATCCTGGAGACCCGGGATCGAATCCCACATCGGGCTCCCTGCATGGAGCCTGCTTCTTCCTCTGCCTGTGTCTCTGCCTCTCTCTCTCTCTCTCTGTGACTATCATAAATAAATAAAAATTTAAAAAAATTATAAAAAAAAAAAAAATGTCAGGTTGGAGAAGAAAGTAGGCTAAGTGGTGAAAGCACAATGGGGGGATGGTAGATATTTTAAATGGGGTGGTCAGGTGGGGCCTCTGAGACATTTGACAAGCCATCCAAATGAAGAAAGAGCAAGCAAGTCAGGGTCTCAGAAACATTCTACGGACAGCAGTCCTGACACACAAACGTGTAAGGTCAATGCAGCTGGAGCACAGGGACTACGCCCGAGTGACTGTAACTGAGGGGGGGACATTGAGCAGATCAAGTAGGCCTTTTGGTCAAAGTTAAAGACTCTGGGGTTTGGGAAGCCATTGGGGAATTTGGAGCAGGGGAGCTTCATGGTCTTAAGTTTCAGAGGGCTCATTCCTTTGTTGCGTGGGGAAAAAAAACTCTGTTAACAAAGGCAAACGTGGAAACAAGCAGACAGCAGTTAGGGAACTACTGCAGTACCCTAGATGAGAAGATGCTGGCTTAGAGTGGTGGTGGATGTGGATCCTAATCCTACAGGATTAGATAATGAATGGGATGGAATGTGGAGACAGAAAGATAAGAATCAAGCAAAGAGGACTTCAAGTGGTGGTGCCATTTATTGAGGTGGGGAAACACCAGGACAGGAGCAGGTTCAGGAATATGCCAGGAGAGTGGGGGAATCAACACCTCACTTTTGGACATGCTAAACTGGAGGTGCCTATCAGACATCCAAATAGAACTGCTGATGAGACAGCAGAATGTAGTAGTCTAAAGTTCAGAGTTGATACCAGAGCTAAAGGTACAACTTTCAAGGTCATCAGCATACGTGACATTAGGTTATAAATGAGATCCCCTGGCAAGTGCAAATGGATAAGAAAGCAAAGAAGTTAGAAGACTGAGCTTTGGACATGTATTAGAACATTAAAAGGTGTTTCTATTGATTTATACAGATTTTTTAAAGATTTTTATTTATTTATTTATTTATTTATTATTTATTTTAGAGAGAGAGAGAGAGAGAGAGAGAGAAGCAGAGACACAGGCAGAGAGAGAAGCAGACTACGCAGGGAACCCGATGCGGGACTTGATCCCGGGCCCCCCACACCCCGGGCTGCAGACGGCGCTAAACCGCTGCGCCACCGGGGCTGCCCGATTTATACAGATTTCAAGAGAAATACCATTATTTTTTTATTTTAAAAACACATCATGTAAAAAATAAAAAAAAAAAAAAAACTACAGTTAAGACAGAGTTTTCTATTGAGCTATTTTCCAGGGAATTGGGCCTTTCCTAGGTCTCACCTATACTACTGCTTTTGCCCAGATTTAAAGGAGTACACTACAGCAGGAAGATCATCAGGCAACCAGGAAATTTAAGAATTGGAAGTCCTGGTTCTTCGTCGCTCCCCATCAAGTGACCCTGTGCAAACCATTCCACCTTCCCTGTGTACACATTTCCTCATGAAGACAATAAAACCAGCCTTCCGGGGTGCGCCTGGGTGGTTCAGTTGGTTGGGTGTTAGCCTTCCGCTCAGGCTCAGATCATGATCCCATGGTCCTCAGATAGAGCCCCGTGTCGGGCTCCCTGCTCAGCCTAGAGTGCTTCTCCTTCTCCCCCTTCTCTCCCCCTACTCATGATCTCTCTCAAATAAACAAAAAAAAAAAAAAAAAAAAAAAAAGCCTTGCTCACATGCCTTAAATGAGAGTCAAGAGCAGAGAGTTCCTGCCTACTAAAACACATATGCAAACACAGTATCATAACATTTTAAGATCCAAGTCAATCTCGGGACGCCTGGGTGGCTCAGCCGTTGAGCGCCTGCCTTAGGCTCAGGCCATGACCCCAGAGTCCCGGGATGGAGTCCACATTGGGCTCTCCCTCTGCCTAGGTTTTGTCTCTCTCTTTGTATCTTTCATGAATAAATAAAATCTTAAAAAAAAAAAAGATACAAATCAATCTTTTCCTAAGAAGTCATTAGATACGCATCCACCTTCAGAAGCTTGGGAAAACGGATCCATGCAAATAACAACTCTTAGGTTAAATTTCCCCCCGTGCACAGGTTAAACTTTGATACCCGGCCACTTGGTGGTCAGTAAAGACCGACAAGGTCACATGTGCTAATCTACGTAAGTATAAATGCTCCTAAGAGAACCACACTTGAGTTTTGAACAGGAATGATGTACCTATGATTTTTCTGGAGGCAGATAATGACCACAAAAATATCATTTCCACCCCCCCCCCCCCAATAATTCTGGTAAGAGGTCGGGATGTGGGCGTTCATGGTACGCAATACGCACCAATTCAAGAGTTGAGAGGAGGATTTTTATTTTGAGCAGCAAAGTCTGAAAAAAGTCAAGGATCTGCTCTGCAAAAGGATGACACCCATCACCTCATACGTCTGCATCGAAAACAATGACAAATTCGGCAAACATCCACGGTGATCAAATATACCTCTGCAGGGATTTAAACGCCAGCATGAAAGAAATCCACTCTTTTCTGGCCTCCTTCCTGCCCCCTAGGATGCCCCCCAGAACTGATAAGCGACTTCTCTGAACTTTTGAAAACCAGCCTTGGAGTCGAGCCATCACCCTGAGTCCTATAAATGCTTTGGCAGCACGGCCGAGGTCTTCCCTAATCCCAGCTAACGGAGCCAAACTCACCATAACGAGGGCACAGGAACTGCCTCGGGCTTCCCGTAAACCCCTGGGCCCGCGCCCCGAGGATCCCAGCTCGGCAAGTCCTTGGGCTGCGCGCCGCTGACGCTCCCCGACTCCGACACGTGTGCTCTCGGCCCGAACCCCGGGGACACCCGCGGCCTCCACCCTCTCCCGCCCCAGCGCCCAGTGCAGCCCCGGACCCGCAGACCCGACCGCTCCGCGCCGCGCCGCGCAGGGGGGGCCGCGCAGGGGGGTCCGCGGAGGAGGGTCCGCGCAGGGGGGGCCGCGCAGGGGGGGCCGCGCAGGTGGGTCCACGCAGGGGGGGCCGCACAGGGGGGCCGCGCAGGGGGGTCCGCGGAGGGGCGCCCCCCGCCCTCTCCGGGGCCCGACGGCCCGGGCCGCTGCAGCCGACACGTCCGCACCGAGGCCCCCGAGCTGGCGCACGGCCCGCATCCAGGTGAGGCCACCGCAGCCGCTCGGCGACCCCCATCCCGCCCCCGGCTGGGGCGCGCTCCCCGGCGGCGTCTCCGCGAAAGGGAAGCGCGCGCGGGGCGACCCCGGGGCGACCCCGGGCCCCGCGTCCCCCGGCGGGCGGCCCCTCACCTCCTGGGGCGGCTCCGGCTCCTGCTGCCTGCGCGCGGCCACTCCTCGGCGTCCCGCGGCCGCTCCGAATATATACCCTCATCCGGGGGGCCGGGGCGGCGGGGCGGGCCGCGAGCGGGCCCGGGGAACGCGGCCCCGGCCACCCCGCCCCTCTCTCGCGGCGACGAGTGGCTGCCCGCGCCGGGAGGAGCCGCCGCCGCCCGGGCCACGTCAGCGCCACGTCAGCGCCGCGAGCGCCGGCGGCGCCGGGGGCGGGGCCTCGCGCGTCACTCGTCCCCTGGCCCAATAGGGGGCGGCGCTGGGAGCCGGTCCGCGGGAGGCCCCGCCCCTCGGCGCGCGGGGGTGGGAGGGGGGAGGGGGACAGGGAGGGGCGGGAGGGGCGGGGGCGGGGCCCGCGAGCTCGGGTCCCTCGGGGCGGGCCGGCGCTGCTGGTGGTCCCGGGCCCGCGGCGGGGCGGGGCGCGGGGCCTGCGGGCTGGGGGTTTCCGAGGGCCGCGCGCGGGGCTGCGCGGGGCGGCGGCTGCGGGGCAGCGGCCCCGGGGCCCGGTGACCTGGGGTGGCATCGCGGGGCGGCCCGCTCCCCGCCGGGCCCCGACCGCCTTCCTGCTCTATGGCGTCTTTGGTCCCGAGCGCGGGAAGCGCCCGTTGGCTTTTGCGCAAAAGAGAAGAAGGGCAGCGGAAGGTATTGGGTAATGAAAAGCGCGCCCGGGCGCGGACGCAGAGGTCCGTTGGTGGGACTCCTACTTCCTCGGTATCCGACACCCACCGTGGGTGACCTCCTGGGCCTTTGCACGGCCGCTGTCTAGTCGCCTGCTGTATACCGCCTGCTGTATACCGCCCGTCCCGCTGCACGCCTTGCGTGGCCGTGCACACACACGCTGCATGCTCGGTACCGGGCCCTTAGAAGCTCGGTTTACATTCTGAGCTGCGTTGCGCTTTGCAGTTTTGCAAGAAGTTCAATACGTTGAAATCAAAACAACACCACCACCGAGATTCAACAAAGCACCTTCTATAAAGAATTTCACGGGGACGCCTGGGCGGCTCAGCGGTTTAGCATCTGCCTTGGCCCAGGGATCGAGTCTGGCATCAGGCTCCCTGCATGAAGCCTGCTTCTCCCTCTGCCTGTGTCTCTGCCTCTGTGTGTGTGTGCGTCTCATGAATAAATAAATAAAATCTTAAAAAAAAAAATTCAGGCATTTTAGGTGCCTTTCTTCTAACCTTAAGTTACAAGAGCCTTTTTTCATTAAGCGATTGCAAAATCACCCACCGCATTAAGTGAACAGAAAAGTGTACACTTCATAAGTAATGCTGGTAGATTCATTTCAGGAGGTGGAATATTTTCCTTTTTTCATGACCCAGAACTTCCCTGTTAAGAGCAGGGAATTTGAAAACAGAATTCCAGCTTTTTTATTGAGTATGATCTTTGGTAAGTTAATTCATGCATCAGTTTTTCTCATCTATACAATACAAGCAATAATAGAACAAGCAATAAATGCCCTTGGGGTTGTGGTGAGGATGAAACCAGTTAATACGAGTAAAGAATGTAGAGCAGAATGAACACTAATAAGCTTTCATTGTTGTTATTTGAGTGCTTATCCTATGTTAGGTGCTTTTCTAGGTCCTGGATACTTTGATACACTTATCACCATCTGGAAAGCATCTTGAGGTCGTTTGGATCACATATACTGTAAGGAACATTTCTCTTGAGGTCGTTTGGATCTCATATACTGTAAGGAACATTTCTCTCAAATCCTTCATGATAATTGAGAAGAACAAATACACTCCCGGTTCTACTTAGAGAGACCTAGAAACCTGCCCACGACATGTAACTGAATATAGCATTGTGAACTTTAATGAAAGGATGAGAATTTAAGACCTTTGCTTTCTTTTTTTTTTTAAGATTTTATTTATTTATTCATTAGAGGCAGAGAGAGAGAGAGGCAGAGACACAGGCAGAGGGAGAAGCAGGCTCCATGCAGGGAGCCCGACGCGGGACTCGATCCGGGGACTCCAGGATCCCGCCCTGGGCCAAAGACGGCACTAAACCGCTGAGCCACCCAGGGATCCCCAGACCTTTGCTTTCCAAAAATATACTGATTGTTACTCTTCTGTGTTTCTACTCCCTGACAAAGAAACATATGAGAGTTTAGAAAAATTCAAACAGGTAGATGCAGATTCAAAAATCACAGTTCAGCTTTAGAGGCTGTGTGTCCACTTAACTCTTACCTCAATTTTCTCCATACATAGTGAGGACAATACCTACTTCACGTGGGTGTAGTACAAGTTAAATGAGAAAAAAATCTAAGTGTCTGGAGTATTAAAGGTATTCTATAAATCTTAGACAAATCAATGAATGAAAAGCAAAATATAATTAAAGAGTCCTTTAACTATAAAAGGTAGCACTGGGGCCCAGCACAAGTGTTTTCAATGGATCATTATAAAATCAAATTTTTACTTTTACCATTTGCTATATCTTTTTCTAGTTACTAGGCATAAGAAGGGCCTTAATCTCATCTTGCCAGATAAATATCCAGAAACTTGTTACACTAAAGAGTTATTTCTGTCATTTAAGGTATTTTTCATATGCAGTTGACCCTTGAACAAGCAGGTAGTTAGGAGCACTGACATCACACACAGTCAAAAATCCACATACAACTTTTGACTCCCCAGAAACTTAGCTAATAGCCCACTGCTGACCTGAAGCCTTACTGATAGCATGGTCAGCACATATTTTGTATGTTATACGTATTATAGACTGTATTATTTTTTTAAAAGATTTTATTTATTCATGAGAGACAGAGAGACAGAAACATAGGCAGAGGGGAGCCTGATGTGGGACTCGATTCCAGGACCCGGGGATCACAACCTGAGCCGAAGGCAGCTACTCAACCACTGAGCCACCCAGGTGCCCTTCTTATACTAAAGCTAAGAAAATGTTATTCAGAAAATCATGAGTAAGGGGAAATACATTACGCTACTGTTACTGGATTTATTGAAAAAACCATGTGTATAAGCAGACCTGTGCAGCTCAAACCTGTGTTGTTCAAGATTCAATTGCATATGGTCGTTCAAGAGACAACGGCAGAGAGCAAGGCACGGAGCCCACTCTATCCGTGATTATTTGACATTTCACTGAAAATATGAGCTAATGCAATGAGACAGGAGAACTCACAAGAGGCTTAAGAATTAGAAAAGAGGGGGGAAAAAGAATTAAAAAGTAAGAACTATCTTGAGGTGAGAGTATAGCTGGACAACCCTAGAGAATCAATGGCAAGACTAAACTATTGAAATCGGTTAGGCTAAGTCATAAAATACTTCTGCAAGGTGGCACGCTGTAAAATGAAGACAGAAGTCAATAGTTTGGGGGCATCTGGGTGGCTCAGTGGTTGAGCGTCTGCCTTCAGCTCAGATTGTGATTCTGGAGTCCTGGGATCCAGTCCCGCATCGGGCTCCTCGCAGGAAACCTGCTTTTCTCTCTGCCTATGTCTCTGCCTCTGTCTCTCATGAATAAATAAATAAAATATTAAAAGTCAATAGTTTTTATATACACAAACAATAACCAGAAGACATGATGGCAGAGAAAATACCGTTTATAATAGTAACAAGGAAAATCTGATAATTAGGTATAAGTCTAACACAAAATGTGTAAAACCTGTATGAGGGAAACGGCAAAACACTCCCACACAAAAGCCATAAAAGATACTTGATCAAATGGGAAAACACCCTGGTCAAATTGTAAATTTATAAATTAGACAAGTTGATACTGAAGTTCAGCTACAGTTCTCATGGAAACCTAAACGAAAGAAGAGCTAGAAACAAAGAAAAAGAAAAGCTACAATAAGAAGCCTACCTCCCATATTAAACTATCCGGTGAAACTTCCATAAATAAAACAATGAGGTCCTGGCACATGAATATACTGACAAGAGGAACAGACTAGACTGTCCAAAAATAGGCCCAGGACTGCATCACAGACGTAGTAGCAGCACAGCTCACCCCACTGGAGCAAAAAATCAAGTTTTCAGTAAATGAGACAACTGAGTAGCCACTTAGAAAAAGATAAAATAAGATCCATACTTTGTACCATTCACAAGAATAAAGTGCAGATACATCAGAAGTCTAAATGTAAAACATGAAACCATACACATCCCACAAAAAGGCATGGGATGCTATATGGCTGCCAAAAAAGAAAAAAAGAGACTGATATGAATCGATATGGAGCAACTTTAAGGATATGCTGTTACGTGAAAGAAAAAAAAAGCAAAGTATACATAGTATACATACATAAAAGAAGAAGAAATAAGATAAATGTACATATATCTGTTTATTTTTGTTTATTTGGTTTCGGTGGTTTGGGGTTTTCTTTGCAGTTGTGCATTTGCATATCTCCCCTCCCAGCCTGTGTGTTGTCATACATTTTGCTTTCACATATGTTATACATTCCACAACACGCTGAATAATTTTGCTTCAACCGTTTTTTCAAATTTCGTTTTAGCTGAAGTATAGTTGATATATAATATTTTATTAGTTTCAGGTGTACAACATAGTTTTGACATCTGTATACATTGCAAAATGCTCACCACCATAAGTGTCCTTACCATCTGTCACCTTATAAATGATTATGGTATTATTGACTGTGTTCCTATGCTGTACTTTACAGCCCTGTGACTTACTTATTTTGTAGCTGGAAGATTGTGTTTCTTAATCCTCTTTACCTATTTATATCTGCTTGTTGAAAGAAAGAAAGAAAGAAGAAAGAAAGAAAGAAAGAAAGAAAGAAAGAAAGAAAGAAAGAAAGAAAGAAAGAAAGAAAGAAGAAAGAAAGAAAGAAAGAAAGAAAGAAAGAAAGAAAGAAAGAAAGAAAGAAAGAAAGAAAGAAAGAAAGAAAGAAAGAAAGAAAGAAAGAAAGAAAGAAAGGAAAAACAGGAAGGATAGATCAGAAACCAGTAAGATTGGTTACCTACAGAGGGCAGGTGGGAATCAAACACTTCTCCATTTATAACTTTCTGGACAGTTTTGACTTTTGGAACCATTTTAATGCTTTATACATTAAAAAAAAAAAAAAGAAATGAAATTAACAAAGAGGGCAGTTGAACCCTGAAATAGAAAATAAACAAACAAATCAACCTTACTGTACCTTAAATAACATAACTTCTCTGAAAAGTTTCTCTGGAGAATGAACCTTAGAAACTTATGAACACGGTAATTTTGGACAGCTTTATTGACATGACTTAAACTACAGATATTTTGGGATGCCTGGGTGGCTCAGGGGTTGAGTATCTGTCAGGTCATGTTCCAGGGAGCCTGCTTCTCCCTCTGCCTGTGTCTCTGCCTCTCTCTCTCTGTGTTTCTCATGAATACATAAAATAAAATCTTTTAATAAAAAAACTCTATAGATATCTAAAGTGTACAATACGATGATTTTTGTCATATGAATATAGCTGTGAGCAGAGTATTTTGAATATGCGCCCTCAATCTAAAGACAGAAAGAACTGTAAACAAATACTAAACTCTATTAGCAGTTTGGCTTTCCACAGTGGTTTGGGTTGGATAGTGGAGATGAGCAAATGACTAAATATATCAAAGAGAATGAATAGATTAGAGAAGGAAATTACAAATACAGAATAGGAGAGAGACTAGAATTACTTAGTGGCAGATTGCAATCGAAGTTAGAAGTATAAACCCGTAGTTATTAGCCTAAATACAGAGACATCTAGACTGTGTACAAGACAGAAATGTATATTTGGAGGAAATGCTAGCAATTACTGAATTTGAGTAAAGGGTATACAGAACTTCTTTATGCTGCTTCACAATTTCTCTGTAAGGTTGTTAATTATGTAAAAATGGAAAAGTCCGAAAAATGAAAATGCAACTAATGGTGGAGTTGTCACTGTCAGTGCAAACACAGAAGAAAATCCTTAACCCACGGAGCACAGAGCTCTGAAGGAAAGGACCCAATTTGCACGTCCCATGTCACACACCCTCTAGGAGCCGGGCAGGAGGCCACATCACCCAGGAAGGTTTAAATGCCACAGGCGGTGCGGTTTATGTTGGCAGCTGTGAGTCCTTGGGGCAGGGCTAACGGTGGGCGGGGTTTCTCAGATTTCCCACCTTCCAGTTAAAAACAGTGAGGCCTAGCTGAGCAGTACCAGTACTTGTGCAGAGTGGGAATGTTCCAGAACCCACTGACGTCTACATGGATGTCCTACTCCTTACTTAAAGAGCAAACGGGCGTTTGTTCAACAATCAATCAAGAACGAACAGATATTGGGGATCCCTGGGTGGCGCAGTGGTTTGGCGCCTGCCTTTGGCCCAGGGCACGATCCTGGAGACCCGGGATCGAATCCCACATCAGGCTCCCGGTGCATGGAGCCTGCTTCTCCCTCTGCCTGTGTCTCTGCCTCTCTCTCTCTCTCTGTGACTATCATAAATAAATAAAATTAAAAAAAAATTTTAAAAAGAACGAATAGATATTTAAAATATGTTTATTATTCTGTGTCGGTCCTTGTGATAGGTACCAGGAGCATCAAAAGCTAGGGTTCTGTGTCCTCAAGGAAATGTAGAGTACAAAAATAAAGCCAGGGAGGAAGTCCCTTTTTCAAGCTAGAGGGCCACAATGAATGCACAGTTAAAGGATTTTAGAAAAAAATAATCATAATAAATAAATAATAAAAATAAATAAGGATTTTAGAGCTCAGAAGAGGGAGGGAATAAAGGAATAAAGAAATTTTCCTAAAGGATGTTTCCTAAAGTTTGAGAAAGCATTGGGAGATGAGGGACAGTTTTACTTATTGTCGGAGGCCACCCATTCGTCCTCAGCCTTGATAATGGAGTATCTGCTAGTGGGTTATTTGTTTTCCCACTGGCAACACCATCCCCTTCTCTAAATCCTGTTGTCTCCGTAATGAAAGTAACCAAGGAACCTGTAGTCAGGTAAAGAACTCAGAGGTGAGATACCTAAGGGTTGGTATGAAATAAACTGTGAAATTTGAATCATCAAAAAGGAATTATCTACCAAAGGGTATATATTTTTAGTAGTATGCATGGTCCTTGCTTGGTTTAAAAAAATAGATAATACTTTCATTTGATAGATAAGATAGACGATAGATAGATAGATAGATAGATAGATAGATAGATAGATAGATACTGTGAGATTTGGAAAAAAATGCCTTAATTGCCTAAACTTTGATTTTCTCATCAGCAAAACTGAGATAATATACTATGTCTTATAGAGTTGAAAAGAGAATTAATTTTTTTTTAAATTTATGATAGTCACAGAGAGAGAGAGAGAGAGAGGGAGGTAGAGACACAGGCAGAGGGAGAAGCAGGCTCCATGCACCGGGAGCCCGACGTGGGACTCGATCCCGGGTCTCCAGAATCGCGCCCCGGGCCAAAGGCAGGCGCCAAACTGCTGCGCCACCCAGGGTTCCCAAAAATTAAAGGAGGCTGACCACACAACAGGTATTTAATAAGGAAAATGGAATAATCCTCTATTAAAAATATAGAATCATGTTGGGATTCCAAAAGAGGTGTTTTTAAATGGGCACATAAATTCAAAAATTCAGAAGGGCATACAACAGAAGGTCTTATGCTTTGGTCTTTCTAGGGACTAATGGGATTATAGGAGTTTTTCTTTGGAGTCTTCTTTTTCCTGAAATTTTTCCTAAATTTCTAAATTTTTTAAAAAGATTTTATGTATTTATTCATGAGAGACACACAGAGAGACGTAGAGACACAGGCAGAGGGAGAAGCGGGGAGCCCGATGTGGGACTCGAACCCAGGACTCTGGGGTCATGACCTGAGCCACAGGCAGATGCTCAACCACTAAGCCTCCCAGGCATCCCTCTAATTTTTTTTTTCTAAATTTCTAAAGTGAAAATGTTGGTAATTAGAAGAGCATATATTGCTTTTAATTTTAGTAAAGCCGGTATGCTACTTAACAAAACCCAAAGAACCTGCTTGTTTTTCCTTCAGTTGTGTGGATCATGACCAAGTCTGTCCACACTTCCTGGTGCAGCACAACCAAAAATGACCCACCCAGATTTTTCAAACAGGGCACTCGTGTGAGTGGGGCTCCATGAAAGGAATCCTCCCTTCATTGTCCCGAATGTGAGAGCCTCAGGTAGCATCACTGAACTTCTAAAAGGACTTGGGTTCCTTCCCAGGAGTATCTCGGATCACAGGAGAGTCTGGCTCAGCACGAGGTTCTGTAAAGCAGGCCTGAGCATTCATGAGATCACTGTTTCCAAGAGACAAACAGATGGGTGGTGGAGGGATTAGGGCTTTGACTTTCCTGTTGACGGCTTCCTAGGACATGAGTACTCGTTCTCCCGGGAGGTCATCCTGACTTAGCTCAGCACTCCTCCCATGCCCTAAATTATCTGTAGCTCAGGGTGTGTTTTAAAATATTGTGAAAGAATGAATACATCCTGGTCAATTGCTTTTTTATTTTTTATTTTTTACTGAAAGTACAACCCCTCAAAATTGCCATCTAGGAAGTGCAAAAACAACAAAGTGGAACGAGCTGGGGAGAAAGTAAACAAGAGTGTGACAGACGTGTACAGCCTTGGGACTCCACATTGAGGAGGTCTGTATGACGTAGGAGAGGAGACTTTAAATTCCATCCCCATGCAATGGGCTGGAGATGATCTGATCCATTTCCCTTAATTCACGGATAAGGAAACCAAACCTCCCAAAGTGAAGTGGTTTCCCTAAGGACAGAATAACTAGGTAATTAAGAAGCAGAAGCAAAATAAGAAGTCAGCCATCTATTGCTATACAACAATATAAACATCTCGCTGCCATGAGGGGCCCTGGGTCAAATATTTAATGCCCACTCTCGGAGGCCCATTTGGCTGGATCTGTCTCCTGCACAATGGTTCTGCCCCCAGGGAAAATTCCTCAGAAGCTTAGTCTGAAACGGAATCTGACCTACAGTGAAACCAGAACTGTAGCATATTTAGTCCCCAGCCTGCCTCCCCACCTATGTCTGGGTGACCTTTCATACCACAGTGTCTCAGATATGAATAATTTTTCATAATGTGGTTTCCCAGCTCTACTAGTAAGTCCAGCAGCATTGGAATTACCGTACATTTTTAGCTCTTCTGATGCTTCTCAACGCAATATGCAGATCACACATAAGGTCTATCACCAGTTATTAGCGTTGGAGATATCGCCTATCACCTATTCCTTCTTTAGGAATCTACGATAGATGACATTTGCTTTATATTGTCCAGGTAAATAAGGAAAAGATAACAAGGTGACGTCACCTCCAAGAAATCTCAGGCACAACAAAAAATTCCTCCACTTTTTTTTTGTTCTAGACACCACAACTCCATGTGGCCTGTGTTGCTTAATGTTAACAGAAGAAAGACCCCAGTATCTCAATGAAAGTCTCTGATGGTGCCAAAAGGCTTGACCTCCAAATTGGGTTATGAAAATACGGTCTCAAAACTTACTTGGGTCCACCGCGCTGTTGTGTAATCATTTCCTGTGCCCCCAATAGCATTCATTGATGCATTGACTTTGTTTTTGACAGCTTAGCATGCTATTATGAGTAGACAGAGTATAAGAGTATGGGCTCAGAAGCCGGAGAGCACGAGCTGGAGTCCCAGCCCTGCAGTCACTTAGCTGAATGATCCTGGATGAGTTCACTGATGTCTCTGCTCCATCTCTTCCTATCCATAGAATGTTAAGTGCTTAGAACAGTTTCTGACTCAGAATAAAAGCTCTATAAGTTTTTGTTTAAATAAAATACTATTTCCTGGGGCACCCGGATGGCTCAGTCAGTTAAACGTCTGCCTTTGGCTCAGATCTCAGGGTCTTGGGATTGAGCCCCACATCAGGCTCCCTATTCAGCGGGGAGTCTGCTTCTCCCTCTTCCTCTGCCCCTTCCCCCCACTCGCTGTCTCTCTCTCTCTCTCTCTCTCTCTCAAATAAATAAAATCTTTTCAAAAAATATTGTTTTCTAAGTTTGGCTTCCTGAGTAGCAGGTACTGGGAATTAAATGGTATGGCACACAGACTCTAAGGTAACACCCATGATTCCTGCATCCTGGATTGCATAATCCCTTCCACTTGAGCATGGGAAGGACTTGTGACTTGCTTCTAACTGACAGAATAAGAAGGTAATGGATGTCACTCCCATGAGTATGTTATGCTATATGATAGAGATAATGGGTCTCATAATCGGGTTACATCAAGACTTCTTGCTGCAGGGCTCACTTTCACTCTTTAGCTGGGCCTTAAAAAAACAAACTGCCATGAAGTGAACTCCCTACAGAGAAGGCCACGTGGCAGGGAACTTCACACATCTTCTAGAAGCTGACAGTGGCCTTGAGCCAGCAGAAATAGAAGCAAACAAATCCCCTGAAGTTTGCAGTCCTAGAGCACAAGGAAATGAATTCCATTCCAATCCAGCCTCCGGATGAGCATGCAGCCCAGCTGGCACTTTGACTGCAGTCTAGTGAGAGCTGGAAGCAGAAAACCCAGCTCAATCACTGAGCCACCCAGGAGCCCTGAGATTCTGGTCTTGGTAAGAAAAAAATAAATTCGGTTGTACTGTATTTTCAGCAGTTCTAATAAGTGATAAAATATAAACAGAACACCCAAGAATAGAATACATCCTTTTGGAGCGCTTGGCTGGCTCAGTCGGTGGAACATGCAACTCTTGGTCTCAGGGTTGTGAGTTTGAGCCCCATGCTAGATAGAGAGATGACTTAAAAATTTCAATTTAAATTAAAAAGAGAAAAACCAAGGACACCTGGGTGGCTCAGCAGTTGAGCATCTGCCTTTGGCTCAGCGCCAAAGGATCCCGGGGTCCCAGGATCAAGTTCCACATCATGCTACCTGCATGGAGCCTTCTCCCTCTGCCTCTCTCGCTGTATCTCTCATGAATAAAATCTTTAAAAAAAGAGAGAGAGAAAAAAAATAAATAAATAAATCCTTTTGATTGAAGTAAACATACAAAGTCTTCCACTCACAAGGATCCTTCATTTATTTCCGAGCAAATCTGATTTTACAGATAATGCTATTGGATGTAGGTTTCTCCTTTTCCTCCCAAATCAAAGCAGCTCCCTCCGAAGCAGTGAAGCTGCTGGTTTTCATAGCCAGCCCCACTTCTGTGGCACCGCCAAACTAATAGGGCTGGGAGAAGCATCCCCACGCAAGAACACCGCAGATGCCCACTGTGTGTGCAGAGGTTCACCAGAGTCTCATAAATAAATCCTTATTTGTTGTCTGTCTTTGCTCTTTTACCAGAGCCCTAAAATAATCGTTTCTCAACATTTTTGCCCAGTTTTATATTTGTTTGAGGGAGAGATGCTTCTGCCAGAAGCACTGGTCTCTGATTTATATAGAATAGTTTCTCAAAGGGTTTATGCTTAGAACAGCCATTCATTTATCGTTTTGGCTGCTTGGGGCAGCAGTGGTGATGTTCCTATCAAAGAAACTTATTGCTCTACAGTGTCTCGTTTTTACTTTGCTACTCCTGCTGGAAGTATAGTCAGTTCCTTTTTACCAGAGATAACAGGGACTTACATTTACTAAGCATGTTTACCAGGTTACTGGCCTGATACACTCGCACATGCACCATTTCTTTTGAAAATAATGATTTTAGGCTTTTTATAAAAACTATAAATGCAACATGTACTAGTTTTTGAAGATTTGAAGAATACAGAAGAGATTCCCCTCTCCAGGAATATTTTATAATACCACCTAGAGAAAGACATGCTTAACACGATCGGCTATTGCCCCCACCCCTTTCCTCTCAATCTGGGCGCCTGTTGTGATATTAGCTGTAGAAGGTGAGAAATTAATCTCCTACTGCTGTCCTTGCGAGATCATTGCCCTCACCTCAGGAGGCATATCTAGAAGTTGCCATGGCATGTCAAAGAGGTTACAGCCTGTACTCTCTTCCAGGCTTTTTATGGTTTCGGGTGTCACATTCAGGTCTTTAATCCATTTTGAATTCATTTTTGCATATAGTGTAAGAAAATGGTCCAGATTTCCAAAGATCATTTGTTGACGAGAGAGCTTTTTTCCCATTGCATCTTCTTGCCTCCTTTGTTGAAGATTAATTGGCCCATGGGTTTCTTTCTGGGCTCTCTATTCTGTTCCATTGATCTATGTGTCTGTTTTTTGTGTCAGTGCCATGATGCTTTGATTTCTACAGCTTTGTAATATAACTCAAAGTCCAGAATTGTGAGGCCTTCAACTTTGCTTTTCTTTTTCAAGATTGCTTTGGTTATTCAAGGTCTTCCACATTTTATAATTGCTTGTTCAAGCTCTGTGAAAAATGCCATGGGGATTTTGATACACATTAAATGTGTAGATTGCTCTGGGTAGTATAGACATTTTAACAGTGCTTGTTCTTCGGATCCATGAGCATGGAATATCTTTCCATTTCTTTGTGTCATCTTTAATTTCTTTCATCAATGTTTTACAGTTTTTGGAGTACAGGTTACTCTGGTTCATCTCTTTGGTTAGGTTTATTTCTAGGTATCTTATTATTTTTGGTGCAATTGGAAATGGGAAGGAAACAATCAACAAAACTAAAATACAACTTACCGAATGGGAGAAGATTATTTGCAAATGACATATCCAATAAAGGGTTAGCTTCCAAAATATATGAGGAACTTATAAAACTCAACACCCAAAAGAACCCACAAATAATCCAATAAAAAAAATGAGCAGGAAACCCACAAATAATCCAATTAAAAAATGGGCAGACATTTCTCCAAAGAAGACATCCAGATGGCCAACAGACACATGAAAACATGCTCAACTTCACTCATCATCAGGGAAATGCAAATCAAAGCCACAATGAGATACCACCTCACACCTGTCAGAATGGCTAAAATCAAAAATACAAGAAACAACAAGGATTGGCAAGGATGAGGGGAACCCCTGAGCACTGTTGGTGGGAATGCAAACTGGTACAGTTACTCTTGAAAACAGTATGGAGGTTCCTCCAACAGTTAAAAATAAAACTACTCTAAGACACAGTAGTCACACTATTGGGCATTTATCCAAAGAATATAAGAGCACGAACTCAAAGGGATACATACACCCCTATGCTTACAGCAGCATTACTTACAATAGCCAAGATGTGGAAGCAGTCCAAGTGTCGCCCATCAGTTGATGAACAGATAAAGAAGATGTGGTATATGTACAGTGGAATATTACTCAGCCATAAAAAAGAATGAAATTTGCCATTTGCATTGACATGGATGGAGCTACAGAGTATTATCTAAGTGAAATATGTAAGAGGAAGACAAATACTATATGATTTCACTCCTATGTGGAACTTAAGAAACAAAACAAACAAGCAAAGGGAAAAAAGGAGAGACACAAACCAAGAAACGCTTAAATCTAGAGAACACACTGCTGGTCACCAGAGGGGAGGTCGGTGTGCGGGATGGGTGAGATAGGTGATGGGGATTAAGGAGTGCTCCTGTCGTGATGAGCACCAGGTATTGTGTGAAAGTGTCGAATCACTGTATTGTACACCTGAAACTATACCACACTGTATGTTAACTGGAATTAGAATGAAAGTTAAAAAAAAAAAAAAATCATTGTCCTCTTCCAAGGTTCCAAGGCTTGTAAAAATTGTTTTTTTTTTTTTTAAGATTTTAATTATTTATTCATGAGAGACACAGAGAGAGAGAGGCAGAGACACAGGCAGAGGGAGAAGCAGGCTCCCTGCAGGGAGCCCGATGCAGGACTCAATCCCAGGACCCCAGGATCATGACCTGAGCCAAAGGCAGACACCCAACCGCTGAGCCCCCAGGCGTCCCAAAATCTTTTCTCTCATCCCAGCTGCTGGTGGTAGTAGAGAAAGCCACACCACCCTTTGAGCTCAAGCACTACAAACACACATTTTGGCCACACAAAGATAAAGCACACATTCTGCTCTTTAAGGATAAACCAGATGTTCAGCTGCAAAAAATTCTGCTGTTCTCTATATGGAAAATTTATCAGCGTGGGTATATATTTTATCCTCTAAGATATTTTTTAACACAAATATGGATTGAGCGGCTTTGCTCTTAAAAATTATTGTTGATGCCATCAGGAGAAAGCGTTGGACCACAGAAAAAAGAATTTTAATCTGAGCTGGTGCTTCCCCTGCTTCATAGGACACAAAAAAGGGCTCTACAGCCAGGCCCAGGAAAAAGCAAATGCTTCAATAACCAAGGTAGATTGTTCAAAAGCAGCAGCCAGATCAACAATCTTTAATGCTTTGTTTTTTGCTTTTTCACTTTAGATGTAATGTTCCCAATCCAGAAGAGTATGCTGCCCTTGGTGAGTCTGTACCAAGCTCATTCTTTAGGTGAGGTCAGCAGGAAATCATGGGCTGCTCTCACCAGACGGGGAAGCTGAATAGAAACCGGGGCATCCCTGCCTCCCCCTCACCCACACTCCACTCCAGAAAGGAGAGCTGGCTCCTCTTCCCCCAGGAACCGACAAAGCCAGCATCTAGCCAAGGCCTGGGGCGTTTCCCTTAAATGCTGGCAGATGAGACAGAGAAGAAAAACTTCCTTCTCCTGTAAGTGGGATGGAATTTCCCCAGAGCCCAGGAGCCTTGGGGACACTCAGCGGAGGGTGAGGCTGGAGGAGGAGGAGGAACTGAGGGAAGACAGGAAGGTGTTGATGAAGACCTAGATGGTCAGGGTGGACCCGGTGGGAGGTTCTGCTCTGGACTCAACCCTAGGAGGGGATCAGCCTAAGAGGCGTGTGGGTTCTGTGCCAGAGTTAAAAACTATATCAGAGGGACCCAATATGTGCCTCAACTGTACTGAAGCTTTTTAACTTCCGGAAATCAACTTATTTTTATCCCAATAAAATCGGCCCAAAGGCAGGAAACCAAGTGACGCTTGACACTTCTACCTAAGGAACAGGCTCTTGAGTACACAGAGCTGTTTGGCTCCCTACTTCCAAACACTCATCTCTGAGCATCTCTACGTGGCCCAAAGGCCCACTGAATTGCTTCCCCAATGAAAAGATGAATTCTAACTAGAGCTATAAAGTGCTGCTTATAAAACTGTCAACACTTTTACAATCTGTGATGGCCACTCCAAGACTCTTTTAAACTTATTTGGTGGCTCAGTGGCTGAGCAACTGCTTTTGGCCCAGGACATGATCCTGGAGTCCTGAGATCAAGTCCCACATCGGACTCCCTACATGGAGCCTGCTTCTCCCTCTGTCTGTCTCCACCTCTCTCTCGATCATGAATAAATAAATAAAATCCTTAAAAATAAATCAATAAATAAACTTATTTGGGTTCCCCTGGTCTCTTGTTCAGGGCTTGCACCTGGGATCTTAAGGACCCCATGTAGAATATGTATCTTTTTAATTCGATGGCGATTTTAAGACCAACGGTGTCTTTCAATAGGAAATATCCAAATAAGAAAATATCCAAACAGGAAATGTGACTTTCACAAAGAATGACCAACTCCCTGGACTAGATGGGGGAGGGTTGTGCCATCCAGCAGGTTCAGGCTACTACTCCAGCGTGGTCAGGCAACCCTGTCCTCTTCTCTAGATGGGCTCTGAGCATCCGTCAGGTTGTCCTAACAGAGCTAACCGTTACTGCACTTACCCTTTCCTGAGAATTTTATTTTTCCACAAAAAGCCTGTGGTTTCAAGTTACTAAGGAACTTTGGAAGGCTGGAACACCAAGGGGTGTGGGAATAATGAGAGGCCTGTGAACTCAGACAACCAGGAGGCTGAGACGCGTCACAGTTGGATCCCATTCATGTCCGTCATTTCTAGCCTCTTGTTTTGCCTTGAAAACTAGCAAATTAATGTCTCAGATCATGTTCCTGGAACTCAAAGAAATGTCATGAGTAATGAATGAGTAAGTGTGAATTTTATCCAAGAAATGTCATCTGTCTACGTAGAGCGTAGGGACGTGGGGTACGTACAGGAAATTATTCCGTTTCATTGAAGCCAACTGTGAAAAGTATAATTAAAGAGAGACTTAGGGCTTGAAATTCTGGCCACACTGGGGATAGACGGAATGAGGTCACAGAGTTCTACTCTTGACAGATTAAACAGCCTCAGAAACAACTGGCCTCCGTAGGCTCACACCTGCCTCAACAGTAAAACATTCTTTGTAAATTAGTCATCTGCCAACTTACCGGGTTTCGCATCTTAAAGTAATAATTCCCTTTCACTTATTCACACAGCTGTAAGCTGCAAGCAAAACGAAGGGTTCATTACCTTGGAAGGAAAAGGTATTATTAAAATCCCAAATCAAAATCTTGTCCACATCCACACTTAAACTTGACAGTGAAATTGTATTAATGAGGTTATTTTAATACTCAGTAATTTTTATATGGAATAAAAATTTGATGACTGCAATATTTATTTTTTTCCCACAACATCAAAGAGTAAAAAAATATATAATTGAAGGGCGCCTGGGAGGCTCAGTCGGTTGAGCACCTGACTCTTGATTTCGGCTCAGGTCCTAATCTCAGGGTCGTGAGATCCAGCCCCGTATCAGGCTCTGCGATCAGCAGGGACTCTGCTTGGGATTCTCTCTCTCTGCCCTTCCCCTCTCAAATAAATAAACAGAATTTTTTAAAAATATATGTAATTTATATTTAATCATTCTCTGACAGGCTTGAGAATTTAATGAGAATAAAAATAGTTAGGGCACCTGGGGGGCTCAGTCGGTTAAGCGTCTGACTTGATTTCGGCTCAGGTCATGATCTCAGGGTCGTGGGATCCAGCCCTGAGTTGGGCTCTATGCTGGATGTGGAGCCTGCTTAAGATTCTCTCTCTCCCTCTCCTCCTCCCTACCACTCCATGCACACTCTCTTGTTCTCTCGAAAGAAAGAAAGAAAGAAAGAAAGAAAGAAAGAAAGAAAGAAAGAAAGAAAGAAAAGAAAAGAAAAGAAAAGAAAAGAAAAGAAAAGAAAAGAAAAGAAAAGAAAAGAAAGAAAAAAAAGGTCACCTGCAGGGCACCTGGGTGGCTTGAGCATCTGCCTTTGGCTCAGGTCCTGGGATCGAGTCCCGCATCGGGCTCCCTGCATGCAGCCTGCTTCTCCCTCTGCCTGTGTCTCTGCCTCTCCCTCTCTCTGGGTCTCTCATGAATAAATAAATAAAATCTTTTTTTAAAAAAAGGGTTACCTATCACCAAAGCACCAACCTCCAAGTTCTCTTTCTTTTTTTTTTTTTTAAACATTTTTTTTTATTTTTATTTATTTATGATAGTCACAGAGAGAGAGAGAGGCAGAGACATAGGCAGAGGGAGAAGCAGGCTCCATGCACGGAGAGCCCGATGTGGGATTCGATCCCGGGTCTCCAGGATCACGCCCTGGGCCAAAGGCAGGCGCTAAACTGCTGCGCCACCCAGGGATCCCCAAGTTCTCTTTCTTGACCATAACCTGAAAGTCAGATGCTGAGGTCCTTGAGGGCTATGCAGCAATGATGAGAGTTCCACCTCAAGCCAGGAGCCGTCTCTGATTCCAAGTGTTGAGGGGGAGCACGGCATCCCTGCTCCTGATGTTCTAGGGGGAAGGAGCTTCTCTAGTCTCTTCTGGTTGTTGCTCTCTCCCCTTACTTGTTTTCAGAGGAACAGGAGTGGACTGACTGGTAAATCTGGGAATAGGAATGAGGCATGCAGAGCTCTTGCTTCTGCAGGCCTCAGCCATTTGGTAAGCTTTGTGGTCAATGCTCTGCACCTGCAGGAGGCTGCCGCTGAGAGTTATGTCTGTCGAAGCGTCTGGAGCAACATCAGGAAGCCTGTTGTGGCCATGCACCTAAACTACCTTCTCCAGCTGTCAGCAAACAGTAGCATTTTGATCTCTGCTGGCCTGATGACTTCCTATCAGTGAGCTCAGGACTTGGCTCAGAAGAGAGGCACACACATACATATTACAGCTGCCTCATGCCCTGGCAGAAATAAGGACAGCATTCCTATGATAACATACGTCCTTCCAGCTGTAAGATAAGTCACTGCTCTTAGAGGTCTCACAGTGGGAATGGGAAGGGACAGAGGAACGTTATTTAGTGTGAAGAAATGCTAACAGAGGTGGAGCACAAGAGTCGGTGGGGTGTGAAGGAAGTAGCTGACTCAGCCCAGTAACCACACATTTACAAAGATAGTGGTACATGGGCTGATTCTGAAAGGATGAGCAGTTGCTGACCAAGCAGTGATGCACAGACAGAGGGAGAACTCCAGGCAGACGCTGTAATGCCGGGTCTAACACCCCGGGGAGAGCTGGAGAGGAGGGCACAGGGCATACAGAGGAGGGTTTGGTAAACATGGGAAGCAACTGCAATGCTTGTTAAAAACACCGATGAGGGGCGCCTGGCTGGCTCAGTAGGTCAAGCATCTGCCTTCAGCTCAGGTTATGTTCTCAGGGTCCTGGCATCAAGCCCCCATCGGGCTCCTCGTTCATCGGGCAGCCTGCTTCTCCTTCTCCCTCTGCCCCTCCCACTGCTTGTGCTCTCTGTCAAATAAATAAACAAAACCTTTTTTAAAAGAAGAGAAAAAAAATTAAAATTAAAAAATAAAAACACCAACCACCAGGCTCTAACACAAACGTACTGATCCAGAAGGAATGTGCATTTTTAATCAGCACCCCAGGTAATTTTTTGCTCAAGAAATTTGGGAATCACTCCCTAAACTTGGGGAGCCACTGAAAAGCTTCGAGAGTTGGAGGAACTTGATCAGAACAGAATTTTTAACTCCTGTTGGGACAGTGGAGCTTGAGGGCGGGAAGATCGCTATCACGGTTACAAGAGCCTATGAAGATCCAAAACATGCCGCTGGCAACGGGCAAAATTTAAGATAGTTAAGGTGTTAGAGGGGCAGAAACTTAACTGACTGGTGTGTGGACAGTGAGAGAGAAGAAGTAGAGGTCTCCTACATTTCTGATGAGGTCACTGGGTGGATGGGCTATTCCCAGGAGGCAGAAGAGAATAGTCAGAGGTCTCCTTAGCTAATGAGCAATGGGCCCTTCTGTAAGCGCTGTCCCCTCTGCAAAGGAAGAGTCCGTAACAGTCTTTGTAGAGTGTGGTTCAATATCTGATCCTATCTTAATGATCTAGAATGGACACTTAAAACCCCGTGCCAGTTAAACACGGTCTCCTGGTCATTTGTGACTGGGCTTACTGAAAGCCAGCGTTTTTAAAAGTGGCTGGAACTTTATAACTATGGGTAGCCGCATCTCATCAGTGGATGGAGATGCAGAGGGAAGACAGTCGCGGTGACAGCACCAGCAGGAGGAGGCGGAGAATAAAGCAGGAACACTGTCAAAGCAGCAGAGCAGGAGAAAAGAGAGAAAGCACTGGCAACTTCCCAGTTTCTGGGTCCTACCCTTGGGTGAGACCTTGGCTGCATTGTTACCCTTGCACTCCATAAACCGTGGCCTCCAACAGATGTTCCTGGGTTGTTCTGTTCAACTGGGCTAGTACGAATGGGTGAGAAGGGCTGCGGTCACCTACATAGATCACAAGGAAAGAGATAAAAAATGAGAAGCTATCTAGACACTACAATGACTTGCAGAGGAAAGTTAAAGGCTTGTTATTTCTGAGGGAGGAGAAACGGTCCCTTGGGTGTTATGGCTAAAAACAGAATTTTCCATAGCTCTTATCATTAAGTATGATGGAGGTCTATAAACATTATAATTAATGTAATAGTACTAGAAGTAATGAGTAATGGCAGACACTATTAGAGAGCAACCTCCACCCTGAATTTGGTGCAGCGGTATCATCCTCGGATGAACAAGAATACCCCTGCTCATGCCTTCCGCGTCCGTTCAGGAGAAACCAGGTCCTAGTGGACAACTCGGGGTCTGATGACCCCGACACCTATTTCCCAGGATGCAGGAACTCAGGCTAGAAGACAACGGACTTGGCTAAAGAAACTGGGAACGTTGCAGAAGGGGAGGTAGGCAGGGGGATGGGGTAACTGGGTGACGGGCAGTGAGGAGGGCACCCGATGGGATGAGCACTGGGTGTTATGCTGTATGTTGACAAATTGTGTTTAAATTTTAAAAATGTAAATTAATTAATTAATTAATTAATTAATTAAAAACTGGGAATTATTTCTTAGGTTAGCTATGCATGGGGACCAGAGCGCCTCAGTGAGTCAAAAGCTTGACCACACCTCATAAATCAGCAGTGGCCCTGGGGTTTTGTCTGGGATGATTTCCAAGCATGTGTTAAGCATTATTTGTCATGGAACTTTGTGCAATAAAGAAGTTTATTTTTTTATTAAATGATCACTAGGACATTTGTCAGTTATGATGGTTCTTTGGATCCTATTTGCTCGTTCGTTTTCCTCTTAAAGTCCCACATTCCAATTAAAATATTTTTGGGGGGAGTATGGGCCCTGAAACATATGCCATATTCAGCATGCCACTCCTCTGCCCCCAACTCCATTACTTAGTGACATGGTAAAAAGACAGGAAGGGGGCCCCTGGCTGGCTCAGTTGGGGGAGAATGTGACTCTTGATGTGAAATCAGGTGTAGAGATTACTTAGAAGTTTAAAAAAAAAAAAATCTTAAAAAAAGGACAAGGAAACATACTGTCATACTGTTTTTTGTTTTTTTCCAAATTTTCTTTGAGCATGGAACTTACAAGAAAAACTGTAATTAGAAACCAGAATTTAAAAAAATCTATCCTGGGTCTGTACATTGTTAGCAATTAGCAAATTTTTGAGACATAGTTTTAAAGAGAGTTGATTTTTTGTATATTTACTATTAGGTCAGGCATGTTGAGGTACTTAGGAATTTTAATTCTGCTTTCCTCTTCAATCATGACTGATGGATGTTAATGACAACACAGTCAATCCTGTTTCCCCCAAGAAAATACACTTTAAAAGAAATGTTAGCATTTATTAAATTGCAAGACTAGGGACAGATTTAGTTGTATCATCCGAACCGGTTTTTCCCCAACTGTTTTGTAGAACACAAATCTATCACAAATTTTAGATAGACATTAAAGGGGAGCCTGGATGGCTCACTCAGTCAAGCATCCAACACTTGATTTCAGCTCAGGTCATGAGATGGAGCCCCCATGTCAGGCTCTGAGCTCAACATGCAGTCTGCTTGCTGCTCCTCTTCCCTCTCCCCTTCCCACTTATGTGCTTTCTCTCTCTCAAATAATAAAAATCTTCTTTTTTAAAGATTTTATTTATTTGACAGAGAAAGAGAGAGCTCAAACAAGCAGGGGGACTGTAGTGGCAGGCAGAGGGAGACGCAGGACTCGATCCCAGGACCCCAGGATCATGACCTGAGTTGAAAGTAGAGGCTTAACTGACTGTGCCATCTGGGTGCCCTAAATAAATAAAATCTTTTTAAAAAGTAGACATTAAATACAAGAGTCTTGACTGGATCCAGAGGGGGGAGGTCATAAAAGGCACTGAGGCAATGGAGAAAACCTGAACCTGAGTTACACACTGGAGGCTTCTGTATCAACACCAAATTCCGAGGGTGTGATAAGGTATCATCGTTCCGGAGGGCATCGTCTATTCAGAGGAAAGGCATTCTGGAGTCCTTAGCGGTCCAATGTCATGAACTTTCAGACAGTTCGAAAAAAAGGCTACGTTTTATCTTCGGCTATAAACAGGGAAGAGCAAGAGGTACAACAGATGTGGCCAAAGGTTAACAACAGGTGAATCTAGGTGAAGGGTGCATTGAGACGATTTGTTCCAACTCTTCATTTAAGTAGGCTTCTGTGCCATGCTGCTCGGAGGAACCTGGGGGAAAGCATGCAGGCCTTCCAACTTATTCCGCCACGGGGTATTGTCATCCTACCTGGCTCCCCGAAGCTGCTCCTGAATCCATGCAGCATGCGAGTGCTCCAAGGATAGTTTGGAGAATGCTGGCTAAGCATTCTTAAGGGAGTAAACCCTGCTCTGAGGTTGGCTTGTTCAATTCCTGCTTAATCTTTGGGCTTTCATTCCTTTTTTTTTTTTTTTTTTTTTTTTTAAAGATTTTTATTTATCCATGAGAGCCACAGAGAGAGAGGCAGAGACACAGGCAGAAGGAGAAGCAGGCTCCCTATAGGGAGCCTAATGCGGAACCTGATTCCAGGACCCTGGGATCATGACTTGAGCCAAAGGCAGACGCTCAACCACTTAGCTACCCAGGTGCCCCTTATACATGTTTTTAAATGCATTTAGATATATGGCGTGCCTTTTTAAGCAAAAAAAAAAAAAAAAAAAAAAACCAAAAAACTTTAATAGCATATTAGGCTCCCAAGAAGCACTCTTCAGCCGCTGCACAAAACTGATACACTGCTGTCCACTCAGTGACCAAATGTGTTTGCGACCTTTGTCCATTTTTACCTAAAACCCAGCTCTTTTTGAGCTTCATCTTCAAAAGGTTACTACAAAATCTCAACTTTATTTTCCTTAATCTATCACTCATATCCTTCTCAAGGATTGTAGTCCTAACAATGTAGATGTTCTAATTATAAGGCATTTTTTGCTTCTGGTCTGGTGAATATTTTCCAACAGAAACATCAATAATATGCCTCACTGCTTTACAATCTCAATCGAACACATTTGTTCAGAGGTCCTTGTTTCAGAGCCTCTTGCCAGATCTTCATAACTCTGGGAGACATTTGATTTAGGTGGTATTTAAATATGCTGCCTTCGTCACTTACTTTCCTTTAATTGACCTAAGTGTTATTTTTATGTCATATGTAAGTAAAGATATTGAAGCATAATAGACATTATATGTAATATATAAAACATACAAGCAAATATGATTTACTAATGCACATAAGTACAATACACCGAAAACGGACGTTTGGAAATGGTCTAATGATTATGTGTTGTAAGCCTCCTCACAGTCCAACCTATGAGTCAAAAATTCTTATTAGAAACTGCAGAATGGTGGAGAAAACCATGAAGTACAATGAAACACCTGTGTTTGTAAATTGGAAATTTGCTTAGCGAATTCAATACACTCATTTTAAGAAGGGACTCCAGGACTTTGATTGTTGAGATATGCAACTTTATGCAGAAGGAAATGTAAAGGTGACAACTGAGCTGTTTTAGAAGATGAACAGGATTTCGGGGCACCTGGGTGGCTCAGTGGTTGAGTGTCTGCCTTTGGCTCATGGCATGATCCCGAGGTCCGGAGATCAAGTCCTGCATCAGGCTCCCTGCATGGAGCATGCTTCTCCCTCTGTCTCTGCCTCTGTGTGTGTGTGTGTGTGTGTGTGTGTGTCTCACGAATAAATAAATAACATCTTTAAAAAAAAAAAAGATGAACAGGATATCATCATGCGTATGAGATGTGGGGACAGAGATGGCATTTTAGTAAGAGGCTCAATATCCAGCATAAAACATGGAATTTGTAGAATTATGGGTAGTTTGGCATAGATGAAGCATACAGTATGAATAGGGACAGAGGCAGGAAATGAAGTAGGATTTATAGGTGGAACCAGATGGTGACATTTTAGGTGCCAATCTAAGGTATTTTTTGAAGACAAAGGGGATCAGGGAATAGTATGATCCAGCTCATTATTCATCATGCAGATCTATGGAGCACATGAGACCAGACATGGGGAGCCCATAAGAAGCTCCAGCATGGAGGGACAGATCAAGGACTAGACGATGTGGTAGGAGAGGAAATGAAAGAAAGCAGGATCTCAGAGGAATCTCCAGGTTGACCGGAAGGTAACCTAGCAGGGGGTGTTCCCACCAACCCCAAGGAGTAAGATGTCCATCCCCACAACCATACAGTGGAGTAAACACTAGGTACTATCCTGACAGGCGAGTTGTGAGCACAAAGTGTGTATGTGGGGGGAGGAGGTAACACACAAAAAAGTATTTAGTGCAGAGCCTGACACAAAGTAAGTGCTCAATTAGTTACTATGATTATTGCAGCTTTCGGGGAGAAGGTGGGGGATCGAGGATTCCCAAGCAGCTCTTGAATCTGGCCTACGTCTGGTTTCAATCCTAAACCAATGCCCTTTGTTCAGCCCCGTGGTCTCCACATCAGCACCAGCGTCGCCTGGGAATTTGTTAGAAAAGCAAATCTGCAGGCCACCCCAAGAACGACAGTCATAAACTAGGGCTGGGTTCAGCAATCTGTACTCTTAATAAGCCCTCCCAGGTGACACGTTATAAGTGTTAAGGGTGAGAATTGAGGACTTGAAGATTTCGTTTTCTCTGGTCTGAGCTCTTAACACATCCAGAGGGTGTGCCTCATACCACCACCTATCACTTGAACTCCTCATCCAGACCAGTCCAGTCTGGAGGCTTCCTGAAAACACACTGCCCCCAGACATACCAGTGTATGACTACCACTTCTGAGTCGTAGGAGAAACTGGGCAAGTTTCTGTTCCCGACTTGGGCCTGAGGCTCCACCTATAAACTACCTAAAACAGTACCATCAGTGATGCTCCGTGTTTAAGAACTGCTCATGGTCACGATTGAACCTACTACCTCATTTGGTTCTAGTGTAAAAATAGTAGTATAGAAATACTACTACTGTCAGAAATTAAGTCACCTGTCACTTAATGAAAGCCATCTAACTTGAGAAAAGAACCAAGATTAGAACATAAATCTCCCAACTATGAATTCCGTTTTTTTCATTAGATAAGTCTGTTTCTATATTATCAAGAACATTCATTCCAAAATAAAAAGTTACATTTCAGTACTGCCAGTGTGATGCACTACCTCCATCAACGGAAGACTGTATTCTTTAGAAATGGATGGTTGAGGCCACATGGACCTTTTTCAGTGGTAGCTTTTGGTAAAAATCAAATCACAAAGAAAAGTATACGTACCTGTTATCTAAACTTGAATATTTATACTAAATGCAAGAATAGCTGAAATGAAAAAACAGCTCCTTTATTTTTAAGCTTTATTTTATCACCCTTAAGAAACACACATCAGAAAGCATATCAACAGTGCATCTTATGGTTTAAGTCAGTTTACAACAAAACTGAACAAGGCAATTGTGTTTACAGAAAAAGTTTTCAGCAAAAAACTACACGCAATACAGTCCATTGAAACGCAGTGTCCATACTTTTTAGGTATATAGGAAAGTGAAAAATAAAAGTTCTTTGCTACTTAGCAAGAGAAAACAAGTTTCAAAGACTTGAATAGGAATCAGGAATTTAGGGATTTCAGAAAAGAACTTCTTGATATTGATACACATCTACATTTATAGTCCCATTGAGTTACTTTAAAAAAACAACAAAAACTCACAAACAATAAGACATCACCAAGAACAGAGAACCATAGTGCCAAGAAATGCCAAGACCAATAGGCTATTGAAACAACTGGTAGAAATGTCACAGACTATTCAATGTGTACTGTAATATTCTTGTAGTTCTGAGGTGAAGGTAAACCAACAGGAGAGAATTACTCCTTATAACTGGCTTTGGTTTGAGGGATATTTCACATTTTTTCTAACCATACCTTCTTATCAAAAACATAGCAATTACATGTTACTGAGGGAAAAGAATAGTAGATTTCAATCTTCACAACCAACCTCTCCAGTGCTAATATAGGAAGCCATGACCTGTTAAAATCTATTGATCATAATTGGATTTCTAAGAGTGATCAAAAAGGTAACAAAGATGGAGCCCTTGTGGGAAAAAATATCCCTTCTACCCCAGATTTGACACTGTTAAGAGGATATAAAGGAATGTTAAATCATTTAAGATTTTCTCAACAAAGAATTAAAAATGAAGGAGTAAATCCTGCTGGAAAAGACATGACAGCTTTACACTCTGCAAAGGAAATATTTCACAGAGATGCAGCTTAACTTTTTAAACTATAATAAATAAACACTACTTACTTCTGTAAGGTGCTATAACTCTGCAGCTAGTGCACACTAATACCCACTGTACTCGATGTGCAAAGGGAAACCCGGGGATGGCAAATCTCCAGTTTCTTTCTGATCCTTGATTTGCATAAGTGTGTTGATGCACACCAAATGCACAAAACTGGAGTTTAAATATTTATTTTTAAAAATTAGGTCAAACTGAATATGGATATTTAATCTGGTTTCATAAACTTGTAAAATAATTTTCTGGGGAAACAATGATGAGGAATGTGTAGGAAAGGCAATGTTCTACACTATAAGTACCACATCAGGATTTTTGCAAATAAACTACCACTTTTTGATCATAAACCAGATGGAAGGTCACTAATGCCAGTAAGAAAGCTATTTTCCTCCCCTCACCTCTCTATTTTATTACTTTTCTTTCTCTTCTTTACTATTAAGTTTGGCAGATATCTGACAACCCATGCTAACAAAATAATACAGCCATCCATAATTCAGATAACCAAATTGTATGCATGATTTAGAACACCTCACCTTGTCTGCTTTCCATGTACTCCTGACATGGTGAATACCAGTAAGAAGATAGCCTAGAAGGGGAGGGGAATTGCAACCGGCGCGGGGACCAGGGGGCGGGTGTAACTACATGTAATTCTCTTGCTGACAATCAAGAGTCTAACAAAATAAACTCTTTACTGTACCACAAGGATTAATGGTTGGTTAAGGCAAGAAAGATAGAAGACTTCTCTTTGCCTCTAAATTAAAATACTATGAACTTAGGTCATAAAACATAGATGAGTTTCCTTTAGGACACTGTGGAAGCTACTCTCTTTAATGGGAAATAACACTCAGGCAATCATCTGATAAATTTCCCGTGAATTCCAGCATTTATTGTGATATAAACATAACCGCATGATTATGACCGCCCTCTGAAAAGCAAATAGAGCAAATTTAAAACATCAATCCTCATAAACAATATAAGGAACAACAAAAGTGCTGAGCTGTAGGAAGATGAATAAAAACTTTTTATCAGGAAAACAAAGGTTGTATAAACTTTATATCTTATATTCTGAACATCACCTTAATTACCACCTATAAAATATACAATTTCCTAAATGCTCTCTGGTTTATAGATATTTCATTTATAGCCCATTTCTCCTATAAAATTGCAGCAAAAATAGTTAAAATTGTTTACCTCCTTCTTAAATATTCACAGCCTTGTGGATTACATGCCACTGTGTCTACCTACTGGTCATCATACAATTTAAAAAACTGACAAACACTGAGGTGGGAGAGGTGACTAGGATAACAAAGCACAAAATCCTATGACATCAGGCAGAGAAGCAGCTACCCTTAAACAAAACAAAACAAAACAAATTCTTTAGATTTCTAGGGACTTTAAAAACTGAAATATGCACATCCCTCTGTAACGAAGAAAATGTAACTTATCCAAATATCCCACAAGAGGTTCAGAGGAGTTCCACATGATAGAGATTCAACATCTTTATATTCACTGAAAAAGCTTACTAGTAATACTAACTTGGAAAGACCACACCATCTCAAGTAAAGGTGATTTATTGAGCACCTTAAGAAGAAATGGAAAATTCTCTTGAGCTAATGACGACCAAAAGCTGGTTTGTATATGACCATATTTGCTAGGAAATAAATAAAAATAAATTGTAGCAGAGAGCCAGAGTAGTAAAATTTGAAGAAGGAATCTAGTATTAAAAATAGAACTAGATTCCAGGAAGAATTGATTCCGCCAAATAAGTCTGGCTTTCCATCATATGTAGTACTGGGGGGGGAAAATCAAATATGAAGAGTTTTACATATACAAAGTAAAGATAAATGAAGGAAATTTTGGACTTTTATACATGTGACTCAATCCAAAAGTTATTCCAAGGAAAAAGGCAGAGGTGCAATAAATTATCATCATCTGGGAGCTTTCACCCAAATGAGTTTTAGTATTTTGAGGAAACACAAGGCACTTGCTTAAATCTTTGACTGTCTCCACATCCCCTAGACTAAAATTTAGTCATGATGAGATTCCATCTGTACCCTAATCTGAATAACGCCACCTAGCATGTACCCTTGCATAAAATTCTAGGTAAAACACAGTTACTGAGTGTCTCGCCCACAGCCTCGCCCAGTAACTATGTTATTGTAATCACCATCAGTTAGATGGTGCTTATTTTCATTAAATTACAAAAACTAAAATGTCATGCGCTGAGTAAAACTAATGGCAGAAATTATCAAGTCAGAATGCAAGACCTAAGAAGAAAATGAAGACAAAATGTTACCTGCATCTAATGAATAAGTGCAAAGGAGCCGGGAAACAGCATGTGAGCGCTCAAACTGGACTCGGGTTTATCCCGAAGGATAACTGATGCCCTCGGCAGGGTGAAAGCCCAGCGAAATAGAATAGAAACATGCCTTATGCCCAGTTTCTCTTCAACTTCGTCTACATGGCAGCACTGTTTCTGGCAGCATTCCTTATTACAAATGTGCTTGGAGATTAAAATAGAAGTAGAAGTAACATGACTCTAGAAGGCAAGTTAAATAAGAATTCAGGATTTTTTTTTTTAAAGGTTAACATATCTCAGCATGCTTTAGCAGCTGGAATTCCAAAAAGAAGGCAATACTTGCCTCAATGAAAACAAAGGAAAGGACAAGTAAAACTCTATGGTTTTGTTCTAAAAGCAGCCAGTTTTGGCTCAAGGCATTAGCAGAGAGGGAATTTCCCCCCAAAGAATTGCTATACTGATGGCCACAAACTAAAGGAAGACATCCAGTGGCAGTGAGTGCAATCTCTTATTGCAAGAGGATAATTGTTTTATTAGTCCTTTAAAATGCAGCCAATAGTTTTACTCTGAGTTAGTGCTACATTTTACTGAGGAGTCCAACTCCACCTGTTCTCAAAATGGGGCATTTGAGTTTTGAAAGTGGCCAGCTAGCCACCTCCTCCAATGTTTCCAAAGAATCAAAATTTCTTATAGAATAATCCATTTATATGTTTTTTCTGGGCCAAAAATGTACCATGACAATACCATGGGATAATAGGAAACTGGAAAGGCAAGAGGGAAGGAAGCATGGATGTTAACTTAGGGAGGGAAAAAAAACTACCTGAGATAAAATTTATCCAAAAGAGTAAGGTTTAAGTGAAAAAACCCCTTGCCTCTTTATTTTTACCCTGCCTCTCAAAAAGAAAGTTCCTAGGTTTTTAGTAACTTCAAGGAATCAAAATTTCTGTATATATATTTCACCCTATAAGAATCATAAAAATTGCATCTTTTGATAATATTTGGTTCAAGTTTGAGAAAGACAGTAAGACTAAACTTCTTATAATATCAGAGGAGGGAAAGAGAATCTGCAAATGTCATCTTTGGTAGTAATGGGCTAAAAGCTATAAAGTCACCATTTAAATCACAGGAGGCATCATTTTTTCAATTCTGTGGCTTTAATATAAAATATTTAATTCAATGCATGGTTACTTAGGCTCATCAATTAGTCCCTTAGCTCCCTCAAAACCTAGTTAGCATCTTCTATAATAAAATTCTACAGTGTTAAACACTACATATAGGTATGAATACAACAGCAACAAGAAGACAAAGAAAGCTGTGAAATTCAGCATCAAGATGCTAGCAGCATACTGCATCACTAAGCTCGAAAGCCTACCTGCAGTTTATTTGTAAGGGTTTCTTCTTCGTGGGGGTGGGAGGGGAAATGAGAAAAGGTACACGTGCTAACCTAGAATACCTCCCTTTAAAAGAATTCATGTATTCTGTGTTCATCAATATATATGGAAGAACCTGGTTTTTCTAATCACCATGGAAGCTGCTACCCCTACTAACATTTATGTTCTAGGAAAGCTTCAGTACTGGTTATACTCTCTTGAACTTTTATTTGGAAACAAACCAGCTAATCAGTTTCTGAGAGGGCCCAAATGAAAAGTAACACTTCTTCCTTCTAAGGGCACATTCTAGACACCTAAAATTTCCCCTTTAGGACCACGCCACAAGGCCTTTTGGCAATTCATAAATCAGCCTCCTTACACTAAATTTGGCTTCATAATAAATATTACGGAAGAGTCCTGAATAATGTAACTGTAAATAATTCAAATGTTAAATAGTAATTGTTTGAATAGGGTAAAATAATTCATCCTTTAAAATGTAAATTCTCAGCTAAGCTCTCAGTAACCTGCATGGCACACATAAAGAAAGACTATATGAGGAGGCTTCCAGCAGGTAAAGATATAAAAGCCTTTTTCCTTAGGAAAAAAAAAAATTTTAATTTCATTTGGATAAGTAAACAAGAAAAAGATTTGTAATCTGTATACAACTTTTCTTTTTTTTTTTTTTGTATAATCAGTGCTTTATAAAGGTTTCTTATTTTAAACCTTTGAAGTCAATCTACCATAAAATGGGAGGAATCCATGATTACAATTCCTAACATCATGTGATCAACCATGTCCACGAACTCAGGCATACCAGCATCCTGTGCTCAGGGACACATTAGATTGCTGGGAATCCTTCTAAGAATTCTTAGGAGCTTCTCTTCCTTGCTACTTCCATCTTATTACAGCTACATCTTTCTTAGCTTCCCTGCAGTCAAACACGCCAGACCATCTGGGATGCTGTTCCTCTAGATTCTCTTCAGCTAGAGACAGGCAGAGAACGGGTGAAGAGTAGTGGAGGGAAGGGGGTGACAGAGATAGAGGAAAGAAGAAAGAAAAGAATCCTGGATTATTCACTTTCTCTTTGCCTATTTTTTTCTTTTCCCTTCGTTGAACATCTTTCTTTTTGACCTACTTCAATTTCCATCACTGTAGGTAGAACCCTATCTTGAGAAATCTTACCATGACCACAGGAGATTCAGTACAAAAAGATGAGTTAATACAGGGTCTAAAGATCGGAGGACAGGGCAATTTATGTGTAGCAAACTTTTGCTTTGTTCCAATCGCTTTAAGAGAGTTTCAGTGTAACATAGCCTAGACTCATTTGTTCTGAGCCTCTTAGGAATGAACTATTTTCTCATTTACATTCTTTCAGAAAGACCAACTCTCAAAAAACATACACCCTAAATCTGACAGATGTGAAACAGCTAGGGAAGAGATAGGTATAGACTGTATTAGCTCACAAGACTCACACTATAAAGTACGCTGACTCAAATCTTCTCTAACCTTTCATACCTGCACACTCACTCAAGCATACACACTAGACATAAAAATTGTGCAAGATCAAGCATCAGCTTTCTATTTTAAAAGCCTTAATTAAAAAAAAAAAAAAGTAGATAGGCTCACTGCAGTTTCTTTAAAGGAATATTCAGTACTACAGTACTCCTTTAAAAAAAAATTCATAACTCAGTGTTAAGAACACAGTAGGTAATTGCTGCTTGACAGTTACTTAACAATGACTGGGAGCATCCAGTGCCAGCTATGAATATCAGTGGTAAAGAAGAACCACCTGACAACATAAAGGAGCAATCTTAAGGGATGTCACCAACTCTTAACAAATTTGTTAATATTCACTATGACATGATATTATTCATCCTTGCTTCATGATCACATGAAATAATTAATATCTTTTTAGGATACATACTGAAGAGCAGCACTTGCCCTACTGCACAAAAAAAAGGTTGCCCATATGGATGCTCTAAAACCCCTCAATGTATAGCTGAGAGGTCTTGTCCTACTCAGTGCCAAACGTTTGCAGTGCAGCCACTGCTTGAGCAATGATTGCACATTAGTAGGATTAAATAAATGTACAAAGTATTCCCTTAAAATGGTAAGGGGGTACTTCTGCATTCAGATATAGAATACAATAACCCAGGAAATGGAGGAGAAACAGGAAAGAGTCCTTAGGTTACTGATTAAAGCAAAGTTTGATACAGATACCCCCTCTTGTAGGCACTCAGCGGGTAGAATGTAGCCACAACAAACTTCCCATCAAACATCCTTCCAGTCAGTAATTTCTGAGCAGCTTTGGAATCACCAGCATTTGCATACTCAACAAAGACCTGGAAGAGGACAGAGAAAACAAAGTCACTTCATTTCCATCAAGACTGTTTTAGAGTAGGTTTCTCCAACTTTAGCGGACACATACGTATGTTATCCTTCGTTACAACACAGACTTGGTTTCAGGAGGTGTAAGGTGGGCCCTGAGTTTCTGCATTTCTAAAAAAAAAAAAAAAAAAAACTTCCAGGCGATACCAATGCTGCTCGTCCATGGACCACATTTTTGAGCAGCCAGGTTTAGAATACCTCCTGAACTCAGCTGAACTCTGAAAAATCCAGACAGGTTGGATGAAAAATGTACATCTGCTGGCCATGTTCATACAGGAGTGGTGGACAGCTCTAGACGCTTGCCAGAGACAAGGCCAAAGAGCCTGGCAAGCAGGAGCGCTTCAACAACACCTCAACGATGGCCCAGGCTTTTAGAAGTGGAAGGAGGAAAAACCGGTCAAGGTCCCTGGGTTTTATACCATTAAAAGATTTGTAGAAGCCATAACTACATTGGGGAACAAGTTTGAAACTAGCTAATTTCCTTTTCCAGAGTATCTGAATTCCTGAGACAGAGGATTCAGCATAATTTATGCTCTTTTGTTGATCTAAAGCAAAAGTTAGGGCAGCCCGGGTGGCTCAGTGGTTTAGCGCTGCCTTCAGCCCGGGGCCTGATCCTGGAGACCCAGGATCGAGTGCCAAGTCAGGCTCCCTGCATGGAGCCTGCTTCTCCCTCTGCCTGTGTCTCTGCCTCTCTCTCGCTCTCTCTGTATCTCTCATGAATAAATACATAAATAATAAAATCTTTAAAAATTAAAAAAATAAAAAATAAAGCAAAAGTTACTGGGAGAGGAAATAATTTCAAATGACTTGTCCTCAGTTACCCATAAACTTGTGAACCAGAAAAACAACGGCCTCAGCCTTCTCAGCTACATGCTCTTTTTTGATGTCAGCAGTCTTCAAAATGGGGTGCAAGCACCCTAGACACTGTGACTTTCAACGGGAAACAAAAATAGATCATTTGAAGGAAATCAATTTCCAGAATCTCAGCTTACAAGCTGTACCTTCCCCTAAAATCAGTTCTACCTAGAATTCTGAGGCAGACTCTCCTTTTTCACTTCCCCTTTCATAGAGGCCCTTCTCCCACCTAAGTCATTTCCAAAAGGAATAAAAAATTTCCAGGGTATGAAAAGAAGAGATAATTCCAAATAAACTACTTTTTAAATGAATCTTAATAGGTAAACAAAGTACCGTGCCCTGCCTCTAACTGACTGCTCACTCCTCATCTTAGTGAATATTTCCATTAAGGATGATGCATGAGGGGTGCCTGGTGGTTCAGTGATTGAGCGTCTACCCTCGGCTCAAGGCGTGATCCCGGGGTCTTGGGATCAAGTCCCACATCGGGCTCCTTGCAAGGAGCCTGCTTCTCCTTCTGCCTGGGTCTCTGCCTCTCTCTGTGTCTCTCATGAATAAGTAAATAAAATCTTAAAATAAATAAATAAATAAAATCTAGTGTGAGGGCTGTTCAATACCTACAAATGCATGTGACCGCTCCCACAACAAAGAATGAGTCACCTCAAATGTCATTAGTGTGAAGGCTGAGAAATCCTGAATAATATTGTTCCCAGAAAAATCCAAATAATACAGATAAAAGATTTTTAAATGAACTTTCAAAAGATTTCTCTAACACTCTTTGCCCTGAAATTTAGAATAATAGTTTTAGAGGTTGTATATTTTATAGGTAAAAAACTAAGGGTCATCACCACAAAGCCAGTCACACTGAGACTGGAACTCGAATTTCAGGATTCTTAGCACACTTTCCTTCTTTAAATTAGCACTGATGATTCCATTACAGTGACAATCTAACCTAAATAGTTTTCTAACTCTACTTAATTAGAACAAAACTAGGCCATAATATTTCTGCAGCTGACCGTGACCTAAATTAGCATATGATACTGTTAGTGTCACTGTTCACAATGTAGAGAACACCTTTTAAGAAAAAAAATCTTAACCCATAAAAAAAAAATGCATGCATATATATTCTAGAATTTTTTTTAAAAAAGTGGAAAGTACAAGAAAATAAAAATATCCACAATACAAAATTTATCATTCCTACCAACATTTCTGTGTATGTACATCTTTCTGTAGAACTAAAACATTTACTTAGAATTTCAGTAACCTCTGGGTAATTCTGAAATTATAGAAACATTCACTTACTTGTCCTCTGCCAGGATTTTCCTTTGGCACAAGGAGAGATACCACTGGTCCATATTTTTGACACTCCTCTTTTACATCTTCTACAACATCTGATTATGAAAACAGAACAGTAACCACTTTGCTGTAGTTACCAAGCATTCATTATTTTAAAATTTTAAAGCATCAAAGAATGCAGGAATCCATATTCTCATTTTCTACATCTTCTAAAATTAAGCTTAAGAATAATATAAATTCAATGCATTTTTTTTAAATTTTTATTTATTTATGATAGGCACACAGTGAGAGAGAGAGAGGCAGAGACACAGGCAGAGGGAGAAGCAGGCTCCATGCACCGGGAGCCCGACGTGGGATTCGATCCCGGGTCTCCAGGATCGCGCCCTGGGCCAAAGGCAGGCCCTAAACCGCTGCGCCACCCGGGGATCCCAAATTCAATGCATTTAAACACTTTTATATGTTAAATTTAACATATGAATAATTAAAATTCAAATGATCAAAAAAAATTTTTTTAAAGGATGTATCCAATTCAGTTCAACAAATTGACAAACTTAATGACCAACTTCAATGTCATGCTTGTTTTTTTTTTTTTTTTTAAAGATTTTATTTATTCATTCATGAGAGACACAGAGAGAGGCAGAGACACAGGCAGAGGGAGAAGCAGGCTCCATGAAGGAAGCCCAATGTGGGACACGTTCCCGGGACTCTAGAGTCACGCCCTGGGCCGAAGGCAGGCGCCAAACCACTGAGCCACCCAGGGATCCCCTCAAATGATCAAAATTTTAAAAAAAGTTTTCTCACTTTTCTTTCTCTCCCTGAAGGCAACAAACATTAACAGTTTCTTTTGTATTCTTCCATAAATATAAGCTTACAAAAAAAATCATAAATGCTTTTAAGTAAAAAATTCCTATCTTGCTTTCTCTTTATTAACACAGTACATCTTTGGGACGCCTGGGTGGCTTAGTGGTTGAACATTTGGCTCCAGGGATCGAGTCCTGCATGGAGCTCCCCACAGGGAGCCTGCTTCTCCTTCTGCCTCTCTATGTGTCTCTCATGAATAAATAAACACATAAAAACACATTGCATCTTTAAGATCCTTCAACATCACTCCATGAAATTTTCTTTTTTTTTTTTAAAGATTTTTATTTATTTATTCATAGAGACACACAGAGAGAGAGAGAGGCAGAGACACACACAGGCAGAGGGAGAAGCAGGCACCATGCAGAGAGCCTGACGTGGGACTCGATCCCAGGACTCCAGGATCACGCCCTGGGCCGCAGGCAGTGCTAAACCGCTGCGCCACTGGGGCTGCCCACTCCATGAAATTTTCTTATCTGTTTTTATGGCTGGGTAGTATTTCACTCAATGAGTGGTCAATAAATTCTCCATGGTGTCCCTCACTACTAACTAAACTATTTCCAAATGTTTTGTCCTTATAAATAATACTGTAATAGATAAACCTGTATATATCTCATTTCACTTATCCATTTCCAAGTTGACCTAGAAGTGGAAATGCTAGGACAAAATGAATACGAATTTGTAATTTTGTTAGAATTACCAATCTGGGGCAGCCCCTGTGGCGCAGCGGTTTAGCGCCCCCTGCAGCCTAGGGTGTGATCCTGGAGACCCTGGATCCCATATCAGGCTCTCTGCATAGTGCCTGCTTCTCCCTCTGCCTGTGTCTCTGCCTCTCTCTCTCTCTCTCTCTCTCTCTCTGTCTCTATGAATAAAGAAATAAAAAATCTTAAAAAAAAAGAATTACCAATCTGCCTATCATAAAGTTTAACAATTTAAACTCTCTCCAATGATGTATAAAAAGTATTTTTCTATACTCTACCCATAAAGTTATAAAATATTTTCACTGTCAATGTTGGGTGATGAGTGGCTCAGTGGTTGAGCATCTGCCTTCAACTCAGGTCGTGATCCCGGGGTCCTGGGATCGAGTCCTGCATCGGCAGAGTCCACAGGGAGCCTGACTCTCTCTGTCTCTCAAGAATACACAAATTTTTTAAAAAAATGTTAGGGGACAAAGATCTCACCATACAGTTTTAGTGAGCATTCTGATAAATGAGAATGAAGTCTATGAGACAGAGTTGCGCATCCTCTTCTCTAAATTGTCTATTTACACCCTTTACCCACTATTAACTGAGTTGATTTGTAAGGGCTCTAAGTTAAGAGCTATAAAGTTGAATAATTTTCCCTTTTATTCTCTTGATTTGGAATCTTGATCTTAATCTTTACAATCTATTTTGGTCTGAAATGGAAGGTATGAATCCCCACCAAGATGACAAGACAGCCATCCCAACATGTATGATTTCTAGCTAAGCAAGTTCACCTAACACTAGTAAGCATTATCTGATGACAACCTTGCTAATCAGAACTAACAAAGGTGCTGAATGCTACTATATTGTCTGTTGCACTTTACTTCATGTAAGATTCTCTATTATAAAGATTTATTTACTTATTTATTTATTTATTTATAGAGCACACACTCGTGTGAGGAGGAGGGGGCAAAGGGAGAGGGAGGAAAAAAACAGACTCCTCGCTGGAGGGTGGAGTCGGGGTGGGGAGACTGGCTTGATCCCACAAACATGAGATCATGAACTGAGGTGAAACCAAGAGTCTAATGCTAACCGACTGAGCCACCCAGGTGCTCCAGTTCATTTAAGATTCTTTTTTTTTTTTTTTTTTTTTTTAAGATTTTATTTATTTGAGAGAGGACGAGAGAGAGCACATGCAAAGGAGCGGGGAGCCTGATGTGGGGCTTGATCCCAGGACCCTGGGATCATGACCTGAGCCAAAAGCAAACATTTAACTGAATGAGCCACAAAAGCACTCCCATGTAAGATTCTTAAACACTTAGAATAATAGCAACATTAAATACTCAATGTATTTACAAGCCAAAAAAAAAAAAAAGCAACATTTTATAACAATATACAAAAAAAGGAGTAGGCATAGTATGCCCAAGGTTTACTCAAGAAAGCCCAAGCTTGAATTTTATAGAGATAAAAACTATTAACAGAATTAGGTGATGAAGACAGTACGTAGATGGATTTCAAGGACATAAGTAGTACTGCCAAGAGATTATTTAGGACCTCTGAGCCCATAATGACCTGATTAAAACAATGCTGAGGGCAAGACTACTATTTCAAATAAACAGGCATGCTGAAAAGTTGAGGTTGCAGATTGTTCCAACTATTACAGATTCAAAGAAATTATGTTTGTTTTATTTGTCAGATAACTATACAAAGCTCAGGGACATAAAATAATTTACCCTTACAAAAGATAGTGGGGGGCAGCCCTGGTGGCTCAGAGGTTTAGCGCCACCTTTAGCCCAGGGTGTGATCCTGGAGTCCCGGGATCAAGTCCCACATCGGGCTCCCTGCATGGGGCCTGCTTCTCCCTCTGCCTGTGTCTCTGCCTCTCTCTCTCTCTCTCTCTGTGTCTCTCATGAATAATAAAATCTTTTAAAAAATAAATAAATAAAAGATAGTGGGGTCAAGTTAGGTTTATAGGAAATGGTTTAATTTTTCACTACGAAATGTTTAATACTAAGCAACTGATATTTTTAAATTTCGTTCTCTTCCATCCATTCACCACTCTTTCAGGATGCTCTTATTAAAACCTAAGTTTGACTATATCACTCTCCTACTTTTTTTCATGGTTCTTTATTGCATTCAACAAAGAACAAATATTTATTGAATACTTAGATCAGAAGCCAGGACTATCCCTGATATAAAGTTCTTTTGTGTCATATTGCAGTGTTACTATCTCCGGGATAAAATAAAATTCTTTAACGTAACAAATGAACAGTTCACTATTCTCGGAACATGCTACACTTTCTCTCATCTTGGTGTCTTTGACATTTCCTCACCCAGCCGTCAGCTTTTAGCCAAGCAACTCATTACGAACAGAGCTCAAACAGCATTGCCACAGAGCCACCCTCATGTGTCACTTAGCAGGAGTCTCTCTCTTCTCTGCCTCTGAGTATTATCTACTTTCGGATTTACCAGAACTCTACCTGTTTGTTGATAAAACAGTCTCTCCTACACTGAAGACAGGGAATAATCCCACAGTGCCAAGTACAAAGCCAGTTTTCAGTAAACACGTCTCAAGGAAATGAATTTATTAAAAGCAAAAACAAGAGCTTAGAAGGAGTAAGGAAGCACAGGGCAGGACTAGAAAGAACAGATGGAAAGAACATGCCAGGAAAACTAATCTTTATTAATTCAGGAAAGGCTTATGACATGTAGAGGAGTCCAAAGGGCCTGAGGAAGTGCCTTAGCGTGCATGGACTGAGTGGATTCAACGACAGACATTTATTTCCCCAGTTCTGAAGGCTGGAATTCCCACACCAAGGTGCAGGCAGATGCGTGTCCGGTGTCCATGGCTGCCTCCTTGCCATATTCTCACATGGTAGAGAGAGCTCTCCTGTTTCTTCCTCTTTTTTTAAGAGCGTTAATTCCGACACGAGGGCAACCCCCCCCCTTATGACGTAACCTAACCCCATTAAATCCTAAAGGCTCCAACTCAAAATATTATCACACTTGGGATAGGGGCTTTGCCACTGAATTTTGGGGAGACACATTCAATCTACAACAGGAATCAAAAAGTGGTATTTTAGAAATCATGTAGCTCAATATCTTCAATATAGAAATGAGGAGAATAGACATCTTATGAATTGATATGTCTACTTTAGAATTAGCTACGAAAGACATTAAAATACAATTTAGGAAGCAGTTACCTTCATATTCCTCTTCATTCTCAAGATAATCGTCATCCAGCACATTCAGTAGTCTTAGCACTGGAGTAGGAAGCATCACCAGATCTTCAATATGAGGGGCTGTTAAGGTTCATTATAACACGGTTAAATGTAAACTCACCAAAATAAATGGACGAACACTAGGCACAGGAGCATGGGAATATAAGTGACCTCTGATGTCTTATTTAATTGTTAAACAACCAAGAAAAAAATAAAGACGTATACAACTTACCAAAAGGAATGCTAAAGAACGGGCTGCATAATGCCATTTCGGCAGGAATTCTTCTGCTTGGATCATCATGAAGCATGCTAAAACACAAAAACAGGTATCTATAGTTATCGTCAAATCTTTTGAAAATGAAACCATTAAAGAAAATTTAAATGTCGAAATGTCCAGCGCAGCATTAATTATATTAGCATGGCTTACTGGGCCATTCATCCACAAAAAAAATACAAATGCTATTTCTGAGTAAATGGTTTAGTTAACTCATGATACATACCTATGGCACAATATTACATTTTAATTAAAGATAATATTTTTGATTAATAAATGCAACATGGGAAAGTGATCCATACTAACATAACATTAAGTAGAAAAAAAAACTAGACATAAATTTAGGGTAATCCAAATTTAAAAAAAAAAAGGAAGAAGAGGATAGTGGTGAGATTATTTCTGATTTCTGTCAAATCTCCCCAATAACAGCATAACTTGATAACAAAATAAAAAACCCATGGATGATATGTACAACAAAACTAAGTAACCCCAATAAATGCCAAAACCCAAGAGGCTAGGGACAAACCATCAATAGTAGTAAACCTTGTACCATATCAACTTCTGTGTGGAAAGAAGCAGAGACAAGCAACCAGATGATCTGATGAACCAGAGAAAATAACCCAAAACTGCCAACAGGTACTCACTGGAAAGCATACTAAGTCAACTGCAGAAAGCTGACCGTCACTAGAAGGGATTATACATTCTAATTCCAGCTGAATGCAAGGGAGTCCTCTGGGAAATCTGAAGGGGTTGGAATAACCTACACATTACCACTTCTCAAAACTAACTAGCTGAAGCTCCCACCCAGGGCAAAGTCCTACAGAGAACAGAAATCTTGAAAATGTAATCCAAATCAAGTAGGTTGGGGTTGGGCGGGGGGGGCGGTGGCAGGAGGCGGGACACACCAGGAAAAAAAGTAGTAGAGGGGTAGAGGCAGGAGACTTCAGAATAAAATCACTCCCCGCCACCTTTTAACATTATACAAAAATTGAATAGGAGCCCTATGCAATTAGAAAAGCCATCCCAACACCTTCTCCTGAAAGTTTAGGAAATGAATTTCATATAAAAACAAACCACATAAAAGCATTATTAACAAAATTATTATTATTATTTTTAAAGATTTTATTTATTTATTCATGAGAGACACAGTGAGAGAGAGAGAGAGAGAGGCAGAGACACAGGCAGAGGGAGAAGCAGGCTCTATGCAGGGAGCCCAACATGGGACTCAATCCCAGGTTTCCGGGATCACCCCCTGAACAGAAGGCAGGCGCCCAACCAGTGAGCCACTCAGGAATCCCTATTAACAAAATTATTACACAAAGAAACGAGAACTACAAAATGACAGTCCTGAGACCATGAATGCTTCCTAGAAAGACATGATCAGAACATAGGACACTATAACCTACCATTGTAAAAGGAGAAAAAGGCATTTTTTAAGTGATAAAAGATATGAAAGAGAAACATAAATCAAAATTAGAAAATCTCAATAATTAATAGAACTCAAGAAAGAATTCAAAATAAAATAAAAAATCATTTCATAAAACAAAGCTAGACGATGAACAAACACAAGAGGTAGTATCTTAAAAAGATAAACACAAGTGAGAAAGGAACATTTTTTAAAATAGAAAAGAATAAAAGAAAAGATCCAAGAGAAAGTCATAATAATGAATACTGTCAAAGAAAAATCCAATATATGTAGAATAGGAGTGCCTGAAGGAGAAAGCCAAAGCAAGAGAATGAATACTAAAAACAGGACTTTAAGAACACTTTCCTAAAACAAGCAAGCAAAAAGATCTGAAGCTACTTATTCTCCTGAGAATTTCAACCCAGAACAATCAAAATCAAGATATATTCTGGTAAAATCAATAGACTTTCAAAAAGATGTAATCGTCTGGCCACCTAGATAAAAAAGACAAAGGCATTTTTAATACAAAGACAATTAGGAGTGTCTTTAGACTTTTCAACAGCAATACTACATGCCAGAATAAAATGGAGTAACATGTTTAAGACACTCAAGAAAAAAAAAGTATGCCAAGGATTTTCATATCCAGATGAACCGACTTTTAAATGTAATAAGCACAATTTAGTACTGGCAGTGTAAGAGCTCAGAGAATATTAATCCTTTGGCCTCTAGAGATCAAGCTTCAGAAACTAAAATGATGAGAGCGACAGCCCCACAAGGACCAGTGGTGAACAGTAACATACAACTTACATGCAGATCTACGAATAAATGCGAGTGTTAAAACAGAGTGTATAGCATGTGATGGTTATACAATATGATGATGCAAATACAACTATTTTTCAAATAGAGGAAGAATGGGAAAAGCACATGCAAAAATAATCATTTTCAGTAATCTTCCTAAAGTATTATTATTCTGAGACTTGTCTTAATGTAGGGTGGAATAAAGCAAATGAGTAATTATAAAATATTCTAATTCTAGCATTCCCCTTGTCCTTAAGAATCAGAATTCTTGGCATTGGAGAAAGAGATGTGAAACAGAAGTTAAATAAAAACTTTGTGGTCTTGAATTTGAATTGGAAATATCAGTATGAAACTCTGTTCACTTAAAATAAGGCCTAAAAACAATGTCCCAATAACGAGTATTCCTAAAACCCAGACTGTGTTTTAAAATTACTATTTCCTACTAAAAGAAATCAGGCTTCTTGGAGAAATGGCTACATCCAGGTCTGGGACAGGAAATGTGTAAAATGAACTGGGAACATCCTGTCACACCAGATAGCAAAGAAGCTGTAAATGATAATAAGATCCTCCAAAACCAACTTACACAAGGTCACATTCATCAAAGATGGGGCAATTTTAGCTTCAATTAGGATACGAACTGCGATGGGTTGCAGTTACCAAATCAAAGCACATTGAACTTTCAAAACGGAATGGTATGACAGGGAATCAACTCATTATGAGAGAGAGAGAAAATTAAGCATTTACTTTGTCTTTGGTTAACCAAATGAAGTTGAAAGACAGGATGAGAACATCCCCCTTCTACAGCCCCTGACTAAGTAATGAATCTAGGCACTGAATGTTAACAATTACTAACACATAAAACAGAGATGGCTACATTATGTGCCTCCTTATAAAAGAACACAATACTATCTATAATCTTGCCAAAAAAAAAAAAAAATCAACCCTCTAGATACAACTACCACTGTATAAGGAAAACACAGAAATAGGTTAAGCTACACCAGGATTAACACCATCAGCAAAATTCAGACTGCAAACAGCTACGTATAGCGAACCACCCAGGTTTTTCAACAAGTAAACAAGGGAAAAGCAGGGTAGGAAATGGAAAAGGACCTTTCAGATTAAAATTTAAAAGGATTTTTGTTTAGAAGAGCAACACTAAACCATAGTGTTTAAGGATGCACGCTAAAATGAAAACAAGGGGGCAGCCCCAGTGGCTCAGCGGTTTAGCGCTGCCTTCCGCCCAGGGCGGGATCCTGGAGACTCGGGATCGAGTTCTGCATCGGGCTCCCTGCATGGAGCCTGCTTCTCCCTCTGCCTGAGTCTCTGCCTATCTCTCTATGTTCTCATGAATAAATAAATAAAAATCTTTAAAAAAATTAAAATAAAATAAAATAAAATAAAAACAAGGAAGTAATTACCCTAAAAATCAGGGCAGTGGCTACTTTCAGGAGGAAGAAGGGCTGAAAATTAAGATGGGGACACAGAGGATTTCTAGGGTAGCTGGCAAAGTTTTATTTCTTGACCTGAATGGTAAATACAAGAATATTCCTAAGGATTCACTAAATTACACATTTGTTTTCAGTATCTGTTTTATTCGACAATTAAAAAAGTTCAAATAATTTGCATACATACATGGCAAAATACTGAAAAGAAATTCACCAAAGTGTTAACACTAGAGAGTAGGTTTATAACTTTTATTTTGCTGATCATAATTCTCTGTAGCTTCCAAATTTAGTATTAGTTAGTTGCACAAAGGGGAAAAAGTCCGAAATAACAAAGTCAATACAGAACTTACATGATTTGACTTCCAAATTAGAACCCATTACATAATTTCACAATGCCATCTTTTCCATGTAAAATGCCACTTGTAATGTCCATTTTTGACATTGTACTTTAGTTACGTAAGATGTAACCACTAGGGGAAACTGAGTGAAGGGTACATAGACCTCTTTGTAACATTTTTGCAACTTTCTGTGAATCTGTAATTATTTCAAAAATAAAAATCTCTTTAAAAAAAACCCAAAACTTAGTTAAAGGTTTATAGGGTCAATATTCCAAAGAAAGAATAATATTCTGACTTAATGGAGAGATCTACCTTCCTGCAACATAGTAATTATTTTACTCATTTCTGGCCCATAATGCTAGAAATGTGAAAACCCAACTATTTAATAATGTACATTATGTCTTATTTTAAAATATCTAATGTGTTTGGACCCACTCAGAAGTCAGAAACATTATATCTGTCCCCAGAGTTTCCAGCAGTAATTATTTAAAATAATTATTTATATATATATAGATATATCTACCTTATTTAAAATTTTTTTTGGTAGTCCAAAAGCAAACTCAGACTTTAGTTAATAAATACCCTCTTTATTTATTTTTTTAAAAGATACTATTTATTTTTTTATGAGAGACACACAGAGAGAAGTAGAGACACAGGCAGAGGGAGAAGCAGGCTCCATGCAGGAAACCTGATGTGGGACTCGATCCCGAGAACCTGGGATCATGCCCTGAGCCAAAGGCAGACGCTCAACCACTGAGCCACCCAAGCGTCCCAATAAATACCCTCTTTAAAAATGTGCCTTCAAAAAAACTCTAAAAGAAACAAACACAAAAACCTCATTTCCATCAAGTATATAGGACTGCCAGAGCTGTAAGAGGCCAAGGGTACAGCTGCCAGGAGGAACCTCTACATGATCACCAGAAATAACATAAATCCATTCGGTAAACATCAAAACCCAAACCAAAACAAAAATAACCGTTACATAATAAATGTACACATAGAAACTTTAAAGTACACATGGTGTTACCTTTTGATAAGGTCTCTTAGGTGATAGGCTGGAATTGCGGCATTCACCACTGCTTTACTGGCAAATATGTGATCAATAATAGCAGAACTGTTTGCCTAAAAAAAGGGAGAAAAGTCTTCCTTTGGTTATTCAATTCATTCTGTATTAATGAGTACTAGGCACATAGCACTGTAGTTTGGTAGGTAAAATGCAACAGTAAACACTCTCTTTTGAGAGTTTACAATCTTACCGGAGGAGATTATGTGCCTAACACTAAGCTTCTAGAGGAGAAACTTTTTTTTCTCTATCCTCAGCACCTAGCACAGTACCTGGCACTTTATATGAATATCTACTAGATGAGATGAATGAGTAAGAATACCAAAGCAAGCCCATAAAAATGTAGTTTAATACAATACAAAGTGAGAAAAGGAATGTGTGGCAATGAAGTCTGAGTCTTGGTAAGGAGTCTTCAACTGGTTTTCAGATAGGAATAAACTATTACAGAGAAAGCATCCGTCACATTATTCGTGCTCTAAATCCTATGGAACATAACGCTTTCTCCCTGAGTACTGTGCTTTCTCAGAATGTGGAAGAATGTCCATGAGTAAAAAGACCGGACACCATCCTTATCACTAAAATTTTCTGAATACTTACTACAGGCCACATGCTATGCTAAGAACTACGTTGGTTGATCAGTTAGATTTTATTTATTTATTCATGAGAGACAAGAGAGAGAGGTAGAGACACAGGCAGAGGGAGAAGCAGGCTCCCTGCAGGGAGCCCGATGTGGGACTCCAGGATCACGCCCTGAGCTGAATGAAGGCAGATGCCACCCAGATGCTCTCATTTATTTTTTTAACCTCAATACTTCTGTGAGGAAAATGCTATTATCCTCATTTTAGAGAAAGTAAACCATGGTTCAGTGACCCTAAATAACTTAGTAAGAGGTGAAGCCAAGATATGAACCCTCAAGCGGTTTGACTTCAGAACCTATACTCATACTCACTTGGCAATTTTGCCTCCACAAAGGTGATTAAAATATAAAATACTGTTTTTATTTAGAAGAGTGAATACCGGGGATTTAATACACAGCATACCTCCAAATTACAGACAAAACGCCTGAATGTGACCTAGTTCTGATCAGCTCAGGGCCAAGCAGATACAGTCCAAAGGTCTCAAAGACAGGCAAAGTAAATGCAACTAATTGATCTGTATTTGGATTAGCACTGAAAAAAGAATACTTAGCCGCTTCATTGTGTGAAAGTACCAATGCGGAATAATGACACTGGTTTTGCTTGCATGGCAGCATTTTTTGCCAAAAGCAAGCAGTAGGTACACCCACAAGACTATTAAAGCATTCCTTCCAGGAATACTTCCAGAAACAGAGGACTAAGGGCCGAAAAGAAATAAAACTCTACATGGTACAACAGCCATACACAAACTGTATGTTACTAGATGCTCAAAAAATACGTGTTGCTTAATATCAAAACCAAACAACCCTAAACACTGTATTATTTCTCAAACCTCTAGCCTAAAGGATACTGATACCATCACAACATTTAGGCCCCATAATATGTTTGGAAACATAATATAGTTAATTCCTAAGTTACAAACATACAAAAGTTCATTGTTCCGTCAGAGACTTGGAATTTAGACCTCATGTTCCCACAGAAATAGTGTCATAAGCAGCACTCACTTTACCAGGAGGATTCAAATATGGAATATAAATTAATATAAAGCACTGCGGAACTTGGACAGAACACTAAACTCTGAATAGGAAGAACAGAATATGGGGCCCATGTCTGGTACATCCAGTGGTATGATCCAGAGCAAGTGGCTTGAATATCTGTGCCTTCAGTTTTTCATTTGTAAAAGAATAACCAATACACGCTCTAATGATCCTCATAGAATTGTTAGGAAATTCCTGGAGACTGTACATTGAAATACTTTAACTATAAAGTGTTACCTGCAGAGCCTTATGTAAAGATTATTATTAAACTTATATTGTTGTACTGGTAATATTTTAGAATGTGGTATAACTAAATCACTTGTTTCAGAAAAATGCATTTATTCATTTTATCAACCACTTACTACACACCAGGCCCTAGGCTAAGATCAGTAAGTATGCAGTACTCACTAGCACTCTAGCTATGAACATTAATAGCAGCATTTAAGGTACCAAAGATGCAAGGAGGAAGAGTATTAGAGATGGAAGTAAACGGCGTCCCCAGGGAGAATCACTATAAATTGAATATTCTTAAATCAGAATTAAGAACTGCAAACAAAAGAAAAGCACTGGTACAGTTTACCTTCCATTCCTGAGATCTGACTGTATGTTTCAGTTTCATTCCTGAGAACATTTCCAGTAAAATGATTCCTAGGCTCCAAAGATCAACAGCTGAGGTACATTCTGTATCACTCTGCAGGCCAGCCTGGGCCAAGCAATTTTGCAGTTCTGCTTCTGGAGCCCGATACCCGTCTGTCTGAATATACTTCACGTCCTAAAGAAGACGAGTAAATATTACAACCAAGAAAGCACTGTTCACTTTCCTTCCACCTCCACAGTGTATTCACTTCTCTTCACGCGTAATAAACCACTGCCAACCTGAATGCCAAAGGATTCCTAGCCCTTGGCTACCGTAATTATTCGGTTCATTAACTGGGCAGTTCTCACAGGCAAGCTGTACACTTTCCATACAGCTGCCTCATTTCTTGAGATTGTCTCTCGACTGTTAGGCATTGCTGATAAATAAATAAGGACACTCGGCAAAGAGCCGACAAACCATGGGGACTGGAGGGTTTATCAGAACCGTTACATGTGTTTTACCACTAGATAGTGCACCAACTATTACTACTATGGAGGGCACCAGTAATAGTAATTATCTGCCAACTAGATTATCCTACCAAACCCAAACGTGCATCTTTTTATACATGGTGGCAATGAAATTTTTACTTGCTTCATCCTTGAGTATTTCAGTGTTTTGTTTTTTTAAAGATTTTATTTATTCATGAGAGAGAGGCAGAGACACAGGCAGAAGGGGTAGCAGGCTCCCTGCAGGGAGCCTGATATGGGACTCGATCCAAGGACTCCGGGATCACGCCCTGAGCTGAAGGCAGACGCTCAACCACTGAGCCACCCAGGTGCCCCATATTTCAGTATTTTAAATAGAAATATCTCTAAATGCCTACCAAAGCGTTCCTGTTACTTATTTATTTATTTAAGATTTTTATTTATTTGAGAAGAGAGAGCTAAGCAGGGGGAGCAGAGAGAGAGAAGGAGATTCCCTGCTGAGCAGGGATCCTGACTTGGGACTCAAGGGCTCAATTCGAGAAAATGGGGATCATGACACAGATCTGGGGATCTGACACAGCAGAAGGCAGACGCTTAACTGACTGAGCCACCCAGCACCTCCCCCCCGCCTTTTTTATTAAAGCATTTCTTACCTGATTGCCTTCTTTGAAGCTCAGTCCAAAGTCAATGAGTTTAAAACATTCATTCTCTGCACTCCACAATATGTTACGTGGTTTGAGGTCTGCATGGACATAACCCTCATGATGAAGAAAAGCAAGGGCCTCCAGAACATCCCTGGCGCAATGCTGTATCATCCACATAGAACAACCCTGATGACTGGAATATAAAAGCAATTCCGAAACACTGACATCCAGGAGTTCAAGCAACAGACAGCGTGATGGCACATTTGGAGAGAAGTGGATTGTAAAGACTCCATACAAAGTCACTAGAAAAAGAAACGAGTTATAATGCTTTAAAATTCAGAATAAGTTACAATTGATAACTCTGTAGTGCAAATTTGGGATACTCTAGACAAGGATAACAAGGATGAGCAATTACACTTCCACTGTAATTTATTTTTCCCAAAAGTAAGATTTTTTTGGCAACTGGATTATTTTAATGAAACAAGATGAGAAAACCTTCCACAGCTCATTACCAGTCAAAGATATTAAATATGGCACAATAATTCAAATTGTACTTCACTAAGCATTCAGTGGTGGGTGAATATACACACTCGGTGCAAATTCTTTTTTCCTTGAAGAAAAAAATGATTAAAAATAAAATCCAGATATTATGGACTCTTGTGATGGATGTCACAACATGCAAAAACAAAATTGAAAACTGGTTCTTTTTTGTTGTTGTTTTTTTTTTAAAAGATTTTATTTATTTATCCATGAGAGACAAAGAGAGAGAGAGGCAGAGACACAGGCAGAGGGAGAAGCAGGCTCCATGCAGGCCGCCTGACGTGGGACTCAATCCCGGGACTCCAGGATCACACCCTGGGCCAAAGGCAGCGCTAAACCGTGGAGCCACCCGGGCTGCCCAAAAATTGGTTCTTGATTCAAAATAGCATTCTATTACCTAAATATTAAAAGCGGGGGGGGGGGGGATAAATAAATAGTACAAGATTCAGACTTTTGAGATGACAACTTAACCTAATCTTGCAGAAATTCAACAAGTCCTCAAGCTTGCAAGACTGAAAAAAAAAAAAAAAATCTTGCTCTTAAATACCAGGATTACATACATCATTCAGCAATCTTTTAAAAAAAAAAATAGATAATACCAGTGGTTAAGAAATTCTTCTCCAAAGTGGTAATTAAAAAAAAAAAAAAAAAAGCCACTCTTCAAATTACACATGGATTATGCTGGCCAGGAAGCAAGACATTTCCTTATTAGCCAAAAGCTATAACTAAGTATAAACTCAGTGTAATGAGTGAAGACTGCACAGATCGATCACGCGTAATTGATCATTTTTATCACATATTGTGGATATCTGAAATTCGTAACATAGTCTTACCAGGGTGAAAGTATAAAGTGTTGCTCACTTCCACGCTTTTAGAGGGACTCCTATGTGAATACTGAGTCATCCCCCCCAAATCCACGCTAACTGGGTACCAGGCAACGTCTGTACTGAGTTACTAGCGTGATCACAAGCCCTGGGGCAGGGGGCAGGGGGAGGGGAGTGGGGAGTCCTCACTTCCCACTGGATCGCAAAAGATTCACAATTTCCAGACGAGGCCTGACACGGGTGGTGGCAGAGATAGGCCTCCTTTCCCTGGAAAAGGTTAACTCTGGGCTAATAAGTTGCGGCACTCCCCGAGGAGACCCGAAGCCAAAAAAAAAAAAAACCAAAAACCAAAAAACAGAACTTAAGTGAGCATCTATTACGTGACACGGGGCGGAGCGGACCAGCACCCCGGCCCCACTGCAGACGGGGGGGGGGGGGGGGGGGGGGGCCCGACCACGTCTGCCGCGGGAAGGCCAGGCCAGGCCGGGGCAGGGGGGCAGGGGAGGGGGGCAGGGGAGGAGGGCCGGGGGCGCGTGGCTGCGCCGGGACCGGCAACGAGGGCAGCGAGGCGGCCGCAATTACCGATGTTCCGGTGACCCTGCAACTGCTCCAGCGCCGCCCTCTCTTTGCGGAACCCGTACTCGGCGGCCGAGGCGGCGGCGCCGGTGGTCCCCGGCGGCAAGAACTGCTTGAGGGCGCCGGGGGGCGAGCCGGGAGTGCCGCAGCAGCGCACCCGGTACACCGAGGCCGAGGAGCCGCTCCCCAGGCGGCTCTGGACCTGCCACAGCCGCCCGAAGGCTTCCAGGAACCGCGGCGGCTCGGCGCCCCACGCGCAGCCGGATCCCGCCATCGCCGTGGACGGAGGGCACTGGCACGGGAGCGGAGGCGACGCCCGGGGCAGGCCGGCAGGGCCCGCGGTCACATCCCCGCCCGCCGGACCAGCGGCTCCGCAGGGAGGGGCCTGCAGCCGCCTCTCCGACTGCCGGGACCTCAGGCCGCCATGACACCGGAAGCCCCGAGCGCCCCGGGCGCCAGGCCGGAAGTGGGGGAAGAGCCAATCAATCTTGAGGGGCCGAGGGGGCGGGGCCGCGGGCCCGGAGGGGGCGTGGCCGCGGACGCGGAGGGGGCGGGGCCGCCCCCAGCACTGGGGCTCGCGCAGCGGGAGCTCCCAGCCTGCGCGCGGTACCTGCTGCACCCGGCCGGCGCCAGGTGCTGCCCCGGGCGTCCGCAGAACCTCAGGCTGGTCGCTCTCCTTGTTGAGGCGCGGCCCTCAGCACCGAGGCCCTAGGACAGTGTAGCCCAGCCTTGCATCCCTCCCAGGCGGCCTCCCCAGGGCGAGGGCGCAGGTGCTGCAGGAAGGGCCCCGCCCCCGCCCGGGGTTGCCCGCAGATGCCCGCAGATGCCCCCAGCCTTCCTCCTGGAGGCCCCGCCTCTGTGCTCCCAGCCGCCCCCCCGCCAAGTTTGTGGCGGCCTCGTCAAAATGCATCTGCCCTGGGCGACCGTGGTTCGCCCAGTTTTCATATTTGTAGGTTTCAGGTATTCATTCATTTCTGCTCGTTTCGTGAACGTTCACCGAGTCACGAATGCAGCCAACAGCAATCTCAGTCCACAGGCTGGGGTGTGCAATAAGGATAGCCCTTCCTTATTTTTCTGTTCTTCCACTTCACCTACTTCCAGTTCCATTTGGATGGGGGGGGGCAGAAATTTAGTGTCAGACAATTTGCCCCCACCCGCTTTTCCTCCGGTTTCGTTGAAGTCCCCAGGCAGGTGGGATAACCGGTGGTGCAAAGTGCAGAAGCTGAGGAGCCATCTGCTCTCCCGTATCCTGGCTCATCACCTTGCTCTGTTGCTGCTGAGATGTGCCTTATTTATGTCTACGGATTGGGAAGAGCTCTGTGCATTCTCCTACTTTTTTTTTTTTTTTTTAAAGATTTTGTTTATTTGAGAGACAGAGAGAACATGAGTAGGGTGAGGGGCAGGGGGAGAAGCAGACTCCCCACTGAGCTGGGAGCCCAATGTGGGGCTCCATCCCAGGACCCGTGATTCATGACCTGAGCCAAAGGCAGACTTAACCAACTGAGCCACCCCTCTCCTCCCGTTTCTTTTTTCTTTTTAAGATTTTATTTATTTATTCATGACAGACACACACACACACAGAGAGGCAGAAACACAGGCAGAGGGAGAAGCAGGCTCCATGCAGGGAGCCTGACGTGGGACTTGATCTCAGGTCCCTGGGACCAGGCCCTGGGCTGAAGGCGGTGCTAATCCACTGAGCCTCCCGGGCTGCCCTCTCCTGCTGTTTCTAACAAGCATTTTCCTCTATGCCTGAAGTAAATACTAAACTCTCAGAGGAAAAAAATAAAAATAAAAATAAAAATAAATAAACTCTCAGAGAGTTTGGGCTTTTGGCATATAAAAATTAAAACTCACAGGCTCTTCTAAGGCAATGAGCGCAGGCATTTATCTGCTTATATAAAGGGAAGGTGAAGTAGGAAAACTGGAGAGCGGGGAGAGAAAATTTAGGTCCTGATTAGAGAAAAGAGACAAAATGAACTCAGATTTCAAGTAATTTGAAGGGCAGAGAATGTATTAGACCTGCATATCAGTATGATCCTAGGCATACAGGTAAAAATGCTCTAAAGGAGATGAAGATAAATTGCTAGGACCCTGTAGAAGTCTAAGCAACCCATATCTTAGAAAAGTGTGAGTAAAAAGCATTTCGTTCCAATCTATCTTGTTGAAAGACTGTATTGTAATCATAGAGAGAGTAAATGCTGAGCTTGTAGGTGACTAGGTCCTCCTTGTGAAGAATAGCCATTGTGATAAGCCCTATCTTGGTCACATATAAGCCCTTCTCCCGACTGCTACAAGCAGAAGTTACCAGGTTGAACCCGATCTCTTGTAAGGTTGTATTTCTTTGTGCTTTCCCAACCTCTCTTACCCTAGAAGGTCATCCCATTAGCTCCCTTGCTGACGCTCAATCATGGAGCCACCTAGGCGTCCCTCTTATTGTTTTAAATTGCTACATTTTGAAGTAATTTTTTAAAAGATTTTATTTATTTATTTATTTATTTATTTATTTATTCATGAGAGACCCAGAGAGAGAGAGGCAGAGATACAGGCAGAGGGAGAAGCAGGCTCCATGCTAGGAGCCCGATGCAGGACTCGATCCCAGGACCCTGGGATCATGTCCTGAGCCAAAGGCAGATGCTCAACCACTGAGCCCTTGGAAGTAATTTTTCAATGTAGCAATAAAAAAGTATAAACTAGAAAGGAATAAATAATTAATGTGCAAAATTAACATTATTACAGAATTGCTTTGTAGACTAGCTACATACATTTATACTCTAATTAGCAGAGTACATGACTCCCAATACCCATATCAACATAAAGCATTGTTATTAAAATTTTGTCTCAATTTTATAAGCAAAAAATGATATTTGGATAGTTTATGTTATGATTAGAGCATACTTTTCTCATACTTTTATTAGATATTTTTATTTTCTCTAAGTTTTCTTGCAAGATCACCTGGTAGATTTCCTTCTTCCCTTTAGTTTCCCTCACTCCAGTCGTCTTTCTGCTTATATCCTCTTCTTTCCACCTGGCTGGGAAACACCAGAGAATCGCTTGGAATTCCACTTTTTAACTGGAAGGAATTCACTGCCCCTCTCCAACCCATTCTTTCTTCTCTCCTGAAGATTGATTATTTGTGTGACCCCTTCCAAAAGAATTAATATGTTGAAACCCTAATCCCTAATATGATGATATTTGGAAATGAGAGTTGGGCAGGTAATTAGGCCATTAGAGTGGAACTCTCATGATGGGAATAGTCCCATCATGAGAGGTACCAGAGCAGGGCACCTGGGTGGCTCAGTGGGTTGAGTGTCTGACTCTTGGTTTCTCCTCAGGTCCTGATCTCGGGTTGTGAGATCAAAGCCTGCATTGGGCTCCACACTCAGCAGGAGTCAGTTTGGGATTCTCTCCCCCTCTCTCTCCCTTCCCCCATTCCTGTGTGTGTGTGTGTGTGTGTGTGTGTGCACGCACAATCTGTAAACAAGAAGAGAACCTTCACTGAGAACCCGACTGTGCTGGCACTGTGATCTCGGAATCCAGCCCCCAAGATCATGAGGAATAAATGTTGTTTCAGCCACCCAGTCTATGGTAGTTTGCAGCCTGAACTGACCAAGGCACAAGAAAACTTTGGCTACTGAGAATGTCTATCAGAGAATCCATTTCTTCCTGGCATTGGAAATACCTATTTTCAGAGACTTTATTCTTAGTCCCTTCTATACCTTCAGGTAGGTGAGCCAATTGGGGGTCTGTCAGGTTTCCCATCTTTTCAATTCCTACATCCCCTTTAATGTCAGAGGCAGCTTTAGAAAGAGGTGGAACCAGGTTTCTTGGTGATTTCTCTGTAGTTGTGGAGATCAAGCCCTGGCTTGAGAGTCAGACCTAATTTCAATTTACCACTTATGTCTTATGTGACCCCATGGAAATTAACCAAACTCTCCTGGTCCTGGTTTCTTTGGCTGATTTTAAGATGGGATGAAATACCTGTTTTGTTATTAAGTAAAACAACACATGTGTTGTTATCTCAGGACACACAGTGGACACTCAGTAAGATTTGTTCCTTTTGATGTTGAATGCAGGTGGTGTCGGGAGCCCACGGCCAAGAAAGAATTCTTGAGACATCTTTGGTGCAAGAAAGTGATTTTATTAAAGCCCAGGGACAGGCTCTGTGGGCAGAAAGAACTGCCCTGGGGTAGTGAGGAGCAATTAATTATATACTATGGGGTTGGGGGAGGTAAGGACAAAGGGAGGTGTCCCAAAGGACTTTCACTTTCTCGTACGCCAAGGAAGACCCTCAGGGTACTGGAGGCCTGGCTATTATCAAGTTAAGGTAGTTTTTCCCTCTAGCAAAGCATTACCATTAAGATAGTTGGAAGTTTCCTGGGGGAAGGTCACACCTATCTCACACAGGAATGGGGGAGGCGGTTGCGCTTTGCCCTTGACTAGCCTTCTGCTCTCTCATCACTTTCACTTATTCTATGATCCCATGCTTGGACTTAGCCCATCAGAACAAAATAGCACCTTATCTTGACTCCTTCTCAGGGGACTGCGGAGATGCCACACGTGAAAATTGTGTCCCTCGCCACTACTGCTAAATATTTCCTCCAGGTCTTCTGCCCCCTTGTGGTACCTAAGGGACCTTGTATCATATTTCCTTTCCATGCACAAGTTTACATCCCTCCTTCTTCTATCCAAAGGAGGAGGATAACACGTGGTGCAGGAAGTTCATCTTGCAGACCCTTTTAGAAAGTCAGGATGGACCCACTTCGACAGGGTATCCCACCACCTGCAGAAGGGTGAATTTGAAATCGTAATGCCTGGAGACTCCTGGTGACCCGAGGTCCGGGAGGAGTTTGGCGTTTCGCTTAGGGAGTGCACTGGTTCCCTCTGCTGTTGCATGGGGACATCACAGTCACTGAGGGCCTAGAGGCGAGTCCGCAAATGCTGCAGAATTAGGCTCCCAAACTTAGAGTGCTATAAGGAAAAGAAGGTTGTTTTTGTTTTTGTTTTTGTTTTTTTCTCCAGGGTGTAAAGGGGGTGGCTTACTCACTGCATCTAATCCAGGGATCACTGTCCTTGGCCATAAGGCACAAGAGAGCTAGGCAGGTCCCTTGATGGGGCTGCAGCATCAGAGCCCAAGGAGGGGTCAAGTGACTTGAAGAGAGGAAGATGAATCGGGATCGAAAGGGAGACATTGTTTCGAGAAAAGATGGAAACTAAGTTGACAGAGAGCTTTCTGTGAGCTGTTCCGTGGTGAAGGGCCTTCCATGGACAGTAGATCTTTATAGAACCCTATACAAAAGTATTGTTTCCTATCTACGACCCTATATGACCCTGTGTGGCTATCTTCCCAAAAGAAGCATGGTGAAACTAAACAGAGAAGCCTTTTCCTTCAAACTGCTTCGGGATGGAAAGGCCGAGAAATAAATCGAGGGGGTGGAAAGGAAGAGGGAGCATCACAGATAGCTATGCCTTTTCCACTTATTACTTCTGGCAGAAAAAAAATAAGGTAATATGTGTGCAACGAGTTTGGAGGCCACAAAGCATGTTATGGAATCATGTTCCTACAGAGATGCAGAAATGGAGGTCACAAAGAAAAGGTCATGAAATCCTCCAATGAGCTCTTATGTGAAAAGTAGGCACTTGGTAATAGAGGTGGGCCTAAAGGCTAGGAAAACTCATTCCTCAAGGCACTGATGGAAATATCAGTCCAGTCTGGACCTTCACAGAGAGGACTGTGGGACCCAAATCCAGAAAGCTGGAAGACCCAGGAGCTTGAAACCATTTATTCACTTATAAATGTTTAAAAATAATTGGGGTCACCTGGGTGGCTCCGTCGGTTAAGCATCTGCCTTTGGTTCAGGTCGTGAGCCTGGGCTCCTGGGATCCAGCCTTGTATTGGGATCCCTGCTCAGTGGGGAGTCTGCTTCTCTTTCTCCCTCTGCCCCCATCCCTCGCTCTCTCTCAAATAAGTCAATAAAGTCTTTAAGAAAAAAAAAGAAAAAGAAACATTAGGTTTTACCAAGCAAAGAACTCAGTCAGGTGAAGGAGACGGACCCCTCTGAAAGGTGAAGGACTTTGCTTAGACAGAAGGGAAAGTTCATCATCCGAGGTTGAAGAATCACAAGATGGTGACTCTAGGGAAGTGAGCTGATGAACTGGGAAGCGCCCATGATCCCAAACTTGTCCATTAAGGACATCATCAAAGAGAGAGGGGAGTTTGGGGGTTGGAAGAGCGGATACATTCCCTAAAAAGCCTGCTGAGGAGGAAGGTGGGTTTACCTAGAATGGTCACTATCTATCTCTTAGCTGGATTTGAGGTGGGCTCTCTGATGACATTTAGCAGCAGTTCTGCACTCAAGACACGGTTGGGGAAAGGCCAGAGGAAGGCGGGAATGTCTCAGTGCTGCACTTGTCAACTGGCCCCGGGAACTATTCGTCCTGGAAACTCTTCCTGGAGGACATCAGAGTCAGCATTTGGTTAGTATATATGAGACTATACTCCTGATCCTTCTCCCCAGCTGCCTTGTCCACTGCCGTGTGCAGCTCAGCTAATGGAAACTCAGTCCTTCCAGATGCTCAGCCCCAAGTCTCCGAGATCCCCTTCAACTCCTCTCTTTCTCCCACCCTCAAAACACACTCAGATTCCAGCCACTTCTTCTTCTTTTTTTCTTCCCTGGTCTGAGCTCCCCCTGCCTCCTGCCTAGATTGAAACAACCTCCTACCTGGTGTCTCTTGCCCTCCTAGAGTCTACTCTCAACATTGTCACCAATGATCTGGTTAGAACAGAAGCCAAGTCCAGCCGTGCCTTTGCTCTCTCGGCTCACTCAGAATGAAAGCAAAAAAAATCCATAAAATGGACCAGAAAGCTTTATGTGATTTAGACCCCATCTGACCTCTCTAGCCTCCCCTCCTCCCACTGTCCCCCTTGTCCATTCTGGCCCCAACACACTAGCCTCAAACACAACAAGCTTCTGTTTTCTTCAGGAAGGAAACTTGCCCAGCCCTCTGCCTAGAACCATCTTCCCTCAGACATCTCCCCCTTTCCTTTCAGGTCTCTGCCTAAATGTCACTGAATCAGAGAGGCCTTTCCTGACCACCCAAATACAGATTAGCAATGCCTTCCTTCCCTTACATTGCTTTCATCTTTATCCATAGCATTTTTTTTGGCACAGTATATTTTTTCTTTCTTTCTTTTTTAAGATTTTGTTTATTTATTCATGAGAGAGAGAGAGAGAGAGAGAGAGAGGCAGAGACACAGGCAGAGGAAGAAGCAGGCTCCATGCAGGGAGCCCTATGTGGGACTTGATCCCGGGTCTCCAGGATCATGCCCTGGGCTGAAGGCGGCGCTAAACCACAGAGTCATCCGGGCTGCCTGCTTCTTTCTTTCTTTCTTTCTTTCTTTCTTTCTTTCTTTCTTTCTTTCTTTCTTTCTTTCTTTCTTTCTCTCTTTCTTTCTTCTCTTTCTTTTTCTTTTCTTTCTCTTTCTTTCTTTCTTTCTTTCTTTCTTTCTTTCTTTCTTTCTTTCTTTCTTTCTTTCTTTCTTTCTCTTAATAGTAGATCCTTCTGCCTAAAGTGTAACCTTGATGAGGACAAGTTTATGTCTGTTTACCACTGTATCTCCAGGACCTGCAACAGGGTCTGGCATGTATTAGATACTTAATATATTTTTTAAAAGATTTCTTATGTATTTATTCATGAGAGACACAGAGCGAAAAGCAGAGACACAGGCAGAGGGAGAAGCAGGCTCCCTGCGGGGAGCCCAATGTGGGACTCAATCCCAGGACCCCAGGATCATGACCTGAGCCAAAGGCAGATGCTCAACCCCTAAGCCACCCAAGCATCCCATTAATAAATATTTTTAAAACTGCCTACTTTTGGGATCCCTGGGTGGCGCAGCGGTTTGGCGCCTGCCTTTGGCCCAGGGCGCGATCCAGGATCGAATCCCACATCAGGCTCCCGGTGCATGGAGCCTGCTTCTCCCTCTGCCTATGTCTCTGCCTCTCTCTCTCTCTCTCTGTGACTATCATAAATAAATAAAAATTTAAAAAAAAACTGCCTACTTTTCTTTTTCTGGAGGCACCAAACTGAGGCCAGTGAATGGAAAGATGACAATCAAAAGGCAGAAATGAAGAAACCCCAAGGTGGACTTTAACCAAAGGCATTATGTCCTCAAAAGGAAAGAAGAGTAGAAAAAGAATTTGGGGAAGTCAACTTCTAGAGAGGGAAAGAACAGAAGGAACAGGGAAATTGACCTCAGCAACATCCACCTGCCTTATAGGAAGAAAAGTGCTCAGCCTATTGCTGGGGTTGCAAAAGAATAAGCAAGAGCCCCAAGGAAAAGTTCAGTCTCCTCTTAGCTCAGAGGCTTTATTTCATCTCCTCCCGCTGCTTCCTGATTGAGATGAGAATTTCCTACACAAGCGATTCTCAGGTGACAGAGGCTGGAGGGCCGAGTGGGGATGGAGATGCACTTTCCATCCAGAGCGGGACTCAATCCCAGGACCCCAGCATCATGACCTGAGCCAAAGGCAGACACTTAACCGACAGAGCCACCCAGGCACCCAGTCTTCTCTCTGTGTGGCTCCACAGTCCTGGTTTGCCTCGTTGCTGTCGAGCAGATCAAGCACAAGCACCTGTAGCATCTGAAGGGAAGCCCCAGGCCAGGGCCACCCACCCCGCCTCCCCCAGGACTATAGCTTCTCCCCAGCAAGGAAGGCTCCGGTGAGATTTTCTCATCCTCCATCCTGGACTGAGACTATTTCTTAAAGGACTGAAGGACACTGCAGGATGAGAGATGGGGAAGAGAAGGTGGTTGGGAAAGAGGAGGCCAAGGAAGAGGGGTCTGGGCAGATCAGGCCATTGGTCTCAGGGCCTTCCTTTGCTCCCGTTCTCTCTCAGCCCCGAGGGTGCATGAGCAGAAGCCCCGATCACAGTGACGTGTGCAGGAGGTGGACTTTCTAACCTCTCCGCTCTCCGCCTTCTGGGAGTGTTAATAAACAGTGAAGAGATGAGCCGCCCAACCAAAGGAGATCCTCGGTAGTCCAGAAACTGCACGACCATTACATACAATCAAGAATTGTCTCTAGCTTCAAGTGTTGTGTTTTTATTCTTGACCTCAACGTAGTGAAAGTTCACAGAAGACATACCTAAGTCCAGATTATCTTAAGTCAACATTTGTCACTATTTTGCCTGGTGTCACAAAGTAACTGCCATGAGCAGTCGCTTGCACTAAGAGCTATTTATTACCGTTATTATTACTTCAAAGAGTTTTCCCCTGAAAATGTAAGATTCTACTTACGAATGATTGTTCTGGCTCTTACAGCCTGAGCAAGTTTCCATTAAATCCTTTCTGCTTCTTGGGCACATGTATGAGGTCATGGCACTGATCCTTACTATGTTACTATGTCCTAATATTACATGAGTACCATATTTTTTTTTAAGATTTATTTATTTGAGAGAGAGAGAGAGCGAGGGATGGATGCAAAGAGAGATTAGCAATTTGAGGGATTTGTTTGTGTAGGTTATGCTGGAGCTGTGTTATAATATAAAGTATTGATCAGATTTAAGCAAAGAAACCTGACTGGTGTGCAGCGAAAAATGGTAGATTTGCATTCCACCACCTCCTCGCCTGCCGATCAATCACTGGATACAACCTGACTTCCCTTATTACTTGAAATGCAACAAGACCCTTTGATTTGCTTTTTTCCCTACTGACATATGTGTAATGACTTTTTACTTCTTTTTGCCGCTTCGATCTGGAATTAATGTTTCTAATGAATATCACAAATTTTGGCCTATTTCATAGCAATAGAACAGATTATTCCTTTCTGAATATTTTTACATATTTTAAGTGCTCTTTATAGTCTCTTTGAACATTTAAAGCATATTTTAGCTAATCTTAATTTTGAATTATTATATGTATATATATGCAACAGATCTATAATGATAAGACTTGCACAATTTAAAAGTCATATTATTTGACACTCCTTTTCCCACAGAAATAAAAGGAAAGTGAGATTATACATATCTAGAGAACATAAACCCACAACTCCCACAATGTGTTTTTGCTTTAAGATCACTTTGTCTTTTGCCATCATTATCTGCAGAATTTAGTAGAGTCCTTACTTCCAAGTCAAAAGTATTTTTATCACACTGATTGGCCTTGCCCGTACTACTTTGTCTCTACCAATTTCTTCCTCATAGTGACCAGTTTTTCAGGGTCAGTTTACTCTGGCGCAAACTATTGAACAAAGATATGGATGTTTGAAGATCTTAAAATATTTTGAACTATGCAAAATAGTACATGCTGAAGTAAAATCGTAGGAATAAAAATGCATCATAAAGAACGATGTTAGAACACGAAACAAGAAATCTGAATGATTACGGATTAAGGAAGAAAAGAATTTTATGGTATTTATTATAAATAATTTTGTAAAGGTGGCTGCTGGCGCTGATTCAGTTGCTCAGATGTAGTATCAAGGTCCTGGGCTCCCTCCATATCCCCTTGGGTGTTTTCAGTGTAGTTTTTGCCCTTGGGCTTGTTGCATGTCAGTCTCCTACATCTCCAGGCACATCTTTCCATGGAAGCATTCAAAAGCAGGTGGTAGGGATGTGCCAAGGCAGTCAGAGGCTACTCTTTCAAAACTCTCTCTTTCTCTATCAGGGAATAAAATGTTTTTGTCCAATTGGCTAAAACTAACTTATGAGCCAATCACCGATTAAAGAAAGATATTACTGTACTTGATTTAGACCAGGTCTGTTTCGTCCCCTGGGACCTGCGTATTGCTTACCTGCATAAAGTCAAGTTTCTGGGGCACCTGGGTGGCTCAGTCGGTTAAGCATCCGACTCTTGATTTTGGCTCAGTTCATGATCTCAGGGTCATGAGATCAAGCCTTGTGTCAGGCTCCACAAGGAGTTTGCTTGAGATCTTTCTCTCTCCCTCTCCCTTTGTCCCTTCTCCCTTGCTCTCTCTCTAAAATAAATAAGTAAAATCTTTTTTAAAAAATCAAGTTTCTGTTAGAAAGGAAGAGGGGGAGAAGCGTTATTCAATAGGCAATTAACAGTGTATGCAACATCCACAAAATATGCTAGATGCTACGTACTGCATAAGAGTTATGGGCTTAAAACAATAATGTACTATTACTTCTGGTGGTTCTGAGGGTTGATGGGTAGTTCTTCCTTGGGGTCCCTCATATGGTTGTAATGAGATGGAAGGTGACGATGGGGTCTTCTGAAAGCTCCCTCTCTCTTCTCTCTGATAGGCAACAGCTGGAGCTGAGAGCATCTCTCTCCCAGTGATGCAGATGGGCTACCTCACAGTATGGCAGTCTCAGGACACCAGGCTGTTCCACAGTGACTAGTACCTCCTGAACAAATATTCCAAGAGATCTAGTTGGGAGCTGCAAAGCTTCCTATGGCCTGGCCTAGCTTCAGAAGTCACCCCATGTGGGGTGCCTGGGTGGCTCAGTGGGTGAGCGTCTGCCTTTGGCTCAGGTTGTGTTCCTGGGGTTCTGGAATTGAGTCCCTCATCAGGCTCCCTGCAGGGACCCTGCTTCTCCCTCTGCCTATGTCTCTGTGTCTCTCATGAATAAATAAATAAAATCTTGAATGTATTAAAAAAAAGAAGTCACCCCATGTTACCTCTGCTGTATTTTGTTGTCAAAACAGCCACATTCCATTCATGTGAACAGCAGAGGAAGAGATTCCTCCTCTCCATGGGGGAATGGCTTTCTCCTGTAGGAGGGGAAGGTGGCTCTCTTGAAAACAAACTAGCATACACGATGGTATTGTTATGGACTAATGCGTGTGTCCTCCCAAATTCATATGTTGAAATCCTAACAATCCTAACCCCTCATGTGAGTAGGGGCCTTTGGGAGGTTGATTAGATCATGAGGGGGTGAGGACTGTGATTACTGTGCCTTATAAAAGGTCTCAGAGAGCTCCTGCCCCTTCTCCCTTGTGAGGACAAGTTGAGCAGACTGCTGTCTGTGAATCAGGAAGCGCTTTCACCAGACACTGAATGTGCCAGCACCTTGATCTTAGACTTCCAGCCTCCAGATCTGTGAGAAATAAATGTGTATTGCTTTTTTAAAAAATGTTTATTGTTTAAGTCATCCAGTCCATGGCATTTTTGTTATAGCAGCCGTACAGAACCAAGACAGGGGGATGACAAAGTATGGCTACTGGCAAGTGATGGCTGATATTTTAATGTACTGGCTAATGGAATGCCACAACACGGCGCTGGCATGAGCGGGTTTATAATTCATATTCACCAGCGTTGCAATTATCCAACTCTTGATAAATCTTTCTAATTTAGGGGGATTTCCCTGATTGAAGTTTTAGAGAGTAGTCATTCATGCCACCCTGTTTTTAATTTGCACTATTCAAAATATTAAATATATCCTCGCCGCATTTCATGTGCACCTCAACAATGTCATCTTTTTCTCTCTTTTTTTAAAGATTTTATTTATTTATTTAAGACAGCTATAGTGAGAGAGAGCACAAGTGGGGAGGAGAGAGAGGAAGCAGCGCTTAATCCCAGGACCCCAGGATCATGTCCTGAGCCAAAGGCAGATGCTCAGCCAACTGAGCCACCCAGGTGCTCCAACAATGTCATCTTTTTTGAGTTTCCTGTCTCCTTTCTCTCCCGTTTTTCTTTGCTTGTTTGTTAATTATCGATTTGCATATCACTGGGCATAAGGAAGGGGGGTCAGAGAGTGTCTGAGGGCTGGGCTGGGGGAGAGGCACTCTGGGGAATCAGAACATCTAAATGGGTTTCTGTTACTTGTGGAGTATGTGATGCAAAGATCTCCTCCTCCACCTCCTCTGCCAAATCTTCAGTAAATTTGACCTTGTTCACTAATCCCTTCTTTGAGTGAGTTTTGATTTCAGCAGGGAAGGGCATTGGCAAACGCATTGCAGGTCGTTTTCTGGGGCCATGTCAGGCAGGGCTGGGGAAGGATGGGGAGCACCGACTGAGAGCTTAAAGACCAAGGGGATTGAGAGAAAGTAAGTCCCTAAGAATTTACAGAGTCATTACAGGAGTTACTTCCAGGCATGGACTTGCAGAAATGAGGTCATTCCACCCAAGTTTCAGGTACTGGGGTGGGGTCCACTGGAAGCTGTGTCACACTCCACAGCACTCCACTTACTCCTATGTCAGCCAATCAGGCAGCTACATTGTTCTCAAAGTCCCCCAAGAAAAACATCATTTTACACGTGGGAGAAACCCCTTAGCCTCCTACTATTATTAGTACATTTGGGTAGATAGAGTAACTAACTAAATTAGGCAATGGCCTCACATCCAGGAGACCTCTTAGAACTCATCTCGCTGATCACTTGTTGCCTCCCGTCAATCAAGCAGATTTGGTGAACACCTGCATTAAGCATGTCTTTTCATTTTCTGTATTCTGATATTTTGACACTAGGGGCTTCTCTGACCCTGGAGTGACTGCCCCTCCCAGGACTAGCCAATTTCTAGAGGTAGTCAACTGCTTGCCTTGCTTTTCAAATGCAAACCAACCAATCCATAACTCACACCCCCAACACCCTCCTTGATCTCACCTCAGCTCTAATCACCCCAGGACCAGGTATCAGGCAACTCTTGACAACCCTTCTGCCTCAGAGCCGCTGACATTACTCAAACTAACCAATCCCAAACCTGCTGTCCTGCCTGGCCTGTCCCTTCCCAAGGAAACCACAATAAAGGCTCTGGCCTGGGGTTCCTCTCTTTCTCCCACCCCATAACCTACCACAGTGCTTTTCCATGTGTCCCCTTCTCTGTCTCCCGTGGAGTGGCATGACCCCTCCTCAGGAACTGTAAGTGATCAACTTTTTTCAACTGCAATCATCTTCCGATCTATGAGCCTTACTGAATCTCGCTCTTCTGTTAATACACTACATTTTCAAACAGCATCACACTTGGGTGTGCCAAATTCCTAAGACACCCAGGATCACAAGGAATAAAAGCACTTTTCCCAGGAGAATCCACATCGTTGGGCTGTAGGTACCTGCAAGTGCCTTAAAATCTGAAAGAAAGCAGAGAGACCGCAGAGCACTCATGTATGAGGGTGGATATACGCGTGTGCGTGTGCGCATGTGCTGGGGTGAGGTCAGAGCACTCCTGCAGTGTGTGTGTGTGTGTGTGTGTGTGTGTGTCTCCCCTTCTCCACACTCTCCATGCTTTCTCAGAGCATTTCTCTCAGGGGTCCAGGAGATGCTAGAAGGGGCAGTTACCTGCACAAAGCTGCCAGGCCGGGATGACGGGACATATTATTGTCTTTAGGGTTTAAGGCTGTGCAGGTGTGAGCCTGGTGCAGGTTGCAGAGACTGAGGAGTCACTGAGGACGGACCCCTCCCAGGACACAGACCACCCTCCTCCCTCCTTCAAAGACCCTCTAGGATAACACTAAGGCCCTGTTCACAAAGATGGTGGATTCCAGTGTAACTGGAGGCCCTATTAGCCAACCTGTGGGAGGCAATAGTGTCTCGAAAATGAGAAGAACAAACAGGGGCCTCTCTAGGCCATCCCATAAAAAGAGGAAATAGAAATGAAGGGAAAAGAAAACAGTAAAGATTCCAGACAGTTCTGCAGACTCTTCTAATTCCAGCCCCTGAGAAACTAAAGGGAAAAACAGGTCATCTATCTGAAGTCGCTCAGCCATCAGCCAGGATCCATCTGTACGTGGGTTTTCGTCACTGAGATGAATCCCTTCTCTGCTCTGGAGTTTCTCTGGGGGCCTCGGGATTCACTGCTGCAGTTTTTATTTCGAGCTCATCTCAAGTCAGCTGGAGGTTTAGAAGAGGAAGAAGGAGGTGAAAGAATTGGAGGGAGGGAAGTAAAATTCATATCTGGGGTGCAACTTCAGAATGTGACCTTATGTAGAACTAAGGTCACGGCAGATGCCATTAATTAACATGAAGTCATAGTAGGGTAAGATGGGTCCTTAAGCCAACATGACTGGAGTCCCTACAGGGAGAAGAGAAGGGACACAGGGCGCTGAATGCCGTGTGAAAACACACAGGGAGAACCTTGTGGATGACAAGCAGAGCTTGGAGTGACGTGTCTATAAGCCAGGGACTGATAAGGATTTCTGGCAAATACCAGAAGCTAGAAGAAACACGGAAGGACCCTTCTTATGGGTTTCAGAGGGATCGTGGTCCTGACAATACCTTGGTTTCAGCCTTCTAGCTTCTGCAAGAAAATAAATCTCTGCTGCTTTCAGCTACCCAGTTTCTGGTGCTTTCTCACAGTAGCCCTAAGAAATGAATATAGGGAGGAAACGAGAAGTCTATGCAGGAAGCATTCTGGCCCTACTGGCCATGTCAGTGAAACGGAGGGGCCGTTTTCATAAGAGTCATCCAGTCCCCAAGCTTGTCGTCACTAATGTCTCTTATGCCCCCCCCCCCCCCAGAGTGAAATGAAAGAGGGCTATAGAGTGATGCGAGCCCTTTTAACACAATTAGAATTCTGTGCTGGACAAAGCAGAACTGAGGTCCACGCTCTTTCATTATCACTCAGGCTGAAGTTTCCTGCTTTTTTTCTTTTGGTCTGATGAGAGTAAGAGAGAGAAATCTCGAGAAGTAACGGTATTTATTAACCAACTCTCCTGCAGGAGCCTTTGGGGAAGAGATGTTGGCTCCCGCAGACTCCCGTTGATGGCAGGAGGGCTTCCGTTTGTGAAATTATGTGTCTTGTAAACACAGAAGATAAACTTTGGCAAGACCATCTCTTGCTGCTACACACACCCCATCCCTGAGCAATGTCAGGCAGACACCAGCACTCACAGCTGTGTGCTGTGGCCAGAGCTGGAAATGAGAAGAACAAACGGGGGCCTCTCTAGGCCATTATTATATGGCCTCTATGGCCAATAATTATAACTGCCTTCCTGCTGAGATTTCTCTGGGGGTGCATCACTGCTCCCCATCTCAGGGGCTGAGCCAGGAAACACGACTGAAAAGGTGACAGAGGAGACAATACCCTGTCACATGCCTGGGCAGCAAGGCAGAGATCTGCCATTTCCTCAGGCTGACCACTTAACCACCATCGTTTTGTTTTTTTCTTCTAGTGGTCACCGACATTTGCCTTGGAAACTTCTTTCAATTCTAGCTTTTCCTTCCCACATCCCGAATGGGGAAACTGAATTAACAACCCTCCTAAGTCCTGGATCCTGTGCATATGTTACGTTACTTGACAAAAGGAACTTTCCAGATGGAATGAAGAGTGATCGTTGATCAGTTGACCTTAAAAAAAGGAGGTTATCCTGGACTGTTGGATGGATCCAAAGGAGTCCCAGCGATTCATGAAAGTAGAACACAGTTGGTGGTTAAAGATCAGAGGAGAAAGGCAGGGGGGAGTGTTTGAAGTGTGGGAGAGACTAGAGCCGCCATTGCTGATGGTGAGGATGGAGGAAAGAGGTCACAAGCCAGGACATGTGGAAAAACTCTAGAATCTGGGAATAGTCCTCAATGACAGCCAACAAGGAAGTGGGTTGCCAGGTCTACAACTGCACGAAACCGAACTCCACAACAATCTGGATGAGAAGGAATATAGACTTCCCTCCCAGAGCCTCCAAGAAGGAACACAGGCTGATATCTTGATTTTAGTCTTTTTTTCTTTTAAGATTTTATTTATTTATTTGAGACGGAGAGAGAGATAGTGAGAGTGAGCATGAGCAGGGAGAGAGTGAGAAGCAGGCTCCCGCTGAGCAGGCAGCGGGATCTAGGACCCTGGGATCACGACCTGAGCGGAAGGCAGATGCTCAAACAACTGAGCCACCCAGGCGCTCCTTGATTTTGGTCTTATGAAAAGCTAAGCAGAGACCCAATCAAGCCTGCCAGATTTCTGACCTAAGGAGACTGGGATAATGAATTTGTGTTGTTTTAAGCCATTGAGTTGGTGGTTGTGATAGCAGCAATGAGAAACCAATACACCTAACAAGTCTGGTTCCCTCGGGAAGTAAAACCAGGTTTCTCCTGTGGATGGTGAAGTAGATACCCTAAACTTTTCTCTCTCCACTCACCTGCCTTTACATTGGAAAGTTCAAACTTCTTTACTGCGAATTAGCCCAGCAACAAAGCCTTGTTGCAGGAAAAGGATTTTAACCTCAGTTTCTTTCATGTGGTTTTAACAAGACTCAAGCTTGTTCACTTAAAGCAAACTGCATGGGGAAGAAAAATAAAGCTACCTAATGTTTACTTGCCTAATGAGCAAACTTCCTAATCATATCTTCTCCTAAAATTTATAATCACCAAGTTTACCTTTTTTTTTTTTTTACAGATTTCATTTATTTATTCATGAGAGACACAGAGAGAGGCAGAGACACAGGCAGAGGGAGAAGCAGGCTCCCTGTGGGGAGCTCGATGTGGGACTCGATCCCAGGACCCTGGGTCACGCCCTGAGCCGAAGGCAGACGCTCAACCACTGAGCCACTCAGGTGCCCCAAGTTTACTCTTTATATTTGAGATTTACCCTTTTGAGATTTTTGTTTGCACTTCTTAGGGATTTCTTTTTCTCTTTGTTTACTCCTGAATATTGCAATTTTAAAATAAAGCGATGCATACAAAAATGATTTTCTGACATATAAAAGAGTTAAAGCATTGAGATGCAAATATACAGTTGACAATTGAACAACACAAGAGTTAGGGGTACTGACACTCCCCTATGCAGTCAAAATCTCCACATAGATTTTGGCTCCCTCAAAACTTGATTACTAATAGCCTATGGTTGACCAGAAGCCTTACCTATAATACAAACAACCAATTAACACATACTTTGTATGTTGTATGTATTGTATATGATATTCTTACAATAAAGTAAACTAGAGGAAAGAAAATGTTATTAAGAAAATCATAAGCAAAGATACATTGATTTATAGCATTGTACTGTTTTGACAATAAAAAAATTGTGTGTGTATGCAGACCAGCACAGTTCAAACCCATGTAGTGCAAGGGTCAAGTGGACCCCCTGTATTCACCTATTAAATGGCTCAGAAGTTTACCTGTGCATTACAGGTGTGTTTATATTAATTTAATACCAAGCTGTTATTTTTAATAGTCAATAGTTATAACACGGCTTTTAAAAACTTATTTAATTTTTTAAAATTTATTTTTATGATAGTAACAGAGAGACAGAGAGAGATAGAGAGGCAGAGACACAGGCAGTAAAAACTTATTTAAAGATTGATGGGAGGAGGAATGAGGGGTAATCTGCGGTAGGGGGACTGCAGGAAGGATGATAAGCCAAGGTTTGAGGACATCAAAAAGTAGTGGAAGCTCAACATTGTTGTGGAAATGTTGACACACTATTAGTAGACGGAGTAATTATATCCCAGTGGGTAATTAATTACAATTAGAGACAAATAATTATAATCCCCAAATCAATGGAGAAAGTATTCATACTAATTAAAAAATCTAATGTCATACATCAGCGTATTAGGATCCCTTTTGCTGCAACAGTGAGTCCCAACTCAAATGCTTAAACAGAAAGGAAATTTATTCTCTTACCCCACTGAAGGTCCACAGGAGGAGGTCCACTAACTCTTGAGTTAGTTGATAAAGCAAGTCCGTGCAATTGTCAAGGACCTATATTCTCTCTTTCTCCACTCTGCCCTTCTCAGCAGGCAGCCTGACTCCTATGGTCCCAGGATGATTACCAAAGGTCCAGGCATCCCATCCAGACACATACCAGACAAAAGAATGAACAGTCTTGTCTGGAATTTTTTAGATACAAACAATAATAGCCAACTGAGCCCTAACTATGTGCCAGGCACATTATGTGTTTATCTTCATTTAATCCCATCAACAACCCTATATGATAGATATCGTAATAGTCATCCTTATTTTCTAGAAATGTGGCATCGTGGAGTATGTGTCTCTCACATAGCTGGTTCTGCCTTTAAAGTCAGGGAGAGTTCAGAAATACTAGGATTCCCCTTAGAGCACATTCAGTATAATGCTGGTGCGATGGGTTAGCTATTGGAGGAGACAGAGCGCTATGTTCTAAAATAAGATACCAGGCATGACCTGAGAGGAAGGCCCTACACCGTCTGCCCAAGCCAGGCATCATGTGATAAGCACGATACAAGCACGTGCCATGCTGCTATGGTCAATGATGACCTGGATCCTCTGGCCTTGACACCGACGTCCAGTTTCCATATGGCTGGCTACGCATTCATGTAACTATGTAACTCATGTTAGCTTCATGTTCTCTTGGGCTTGACATCAGAATCTTGCCTGTGTGGCTGGATCTGTTTGACATCTTTAGTAGAAAGTAAAAACAGATGCCAGTTAGTTGATGACAAAAGGAAAATGTTTTAATGGGATGCCTGGGTGGCTCAGCGGTTGATCATCTGCCTTTGGCTCAGGGTGTGACCCTAGAGTCCCGGGATCGAGTCCCGCATTGGGGTCCCTGCATGGAGCCTGCTTTTCTCTCTGCCTGTGTCTCTGCCTCTCTCTCTCAATCTCTCTCTCGCTCTCTCTCTCTCTGTCTCTCATGAATAAATAGATAAAATCTTTAAAAAAAAGGAAATTTTAAAAATGACAAAAAGCCCAAGAAAGAGAGAGGCAAACCAAGAAACCAACTCTTAAGTCTAGTTAACTAGTTAACCTAACCCTGGCTACCAGAGGGGAGGTAGGTGGGGAGCTGGGTGAAACAAGTGATGGGGATGAAGGAGTGCCCTTGTCTTGATAAGCACCAGGTGTTATATGGAAGCGTTGAATCGCTATACTGTACACCTGGAACTAATATTACACTGTATGTTAACTAACTGGAATTTAAATAAAATTTTAAAAAAATGACAAGCGGGGCACCTGGGTGGCTCAGGTCATGATCTCAGGGTCCTGGGATCAAGCCCCAAGTAGGCCTCCCTGCTAGTGGTGAGTCTGCTTCTCCCTCTGCCTCTGCCACTGCCACTCCTTGCTTGTGCCCTCTCTCTTTCTATCACATAAATAAATAAAATATCTTTTAAAAAATGACAAAAAGCCCAAAAGCAAGAGAGTAGTCCCACCTAAGAAATCACTGGACCCAGGAAATGAGAATTCATAGAGAACCTAAGTAGGACTGTCTCTCTCTGTTTTCTTCTAATTTTACTGGAAGAATTTTATTGAGATACATAATTGACACGCAGCACTGTGAGAGTTTAAGGTGTGCAGCATAACGACTTAACTTACATATATTGTAAGTCTAGTTAATATCCACCATCTCGTAGATACAAAAAAAAAAAAAAAGAAAAGAAAAGAAAAACAAAAAGAAAAAAATTTTTTTCCTTGTGATGAGAACTTTTAGGATCTACTCTTTCCTATATACCATACATCAGTGTTAGCTACGGTCACCATATTATATATGTCACATCCCCAGTGCTTACTTATCTTGTAGTTGGAAGTTTGTGCCTTTCGATCACCTTCATCCAATTCCTCCACCCCTTACTTTTGGTAAGCAGAAATCTGATCTTTTGGGCGAGGCTTTTTTCTTAGATTCCATATATAAGTGAAATCGTACAATATTTATCTTTCTCTGCCTAACTCATTTCACTCAGCATAATGCCCTCAAATACCCCACGTTGTTGCAAATGTTAAGATTTCATTCTTTTTCATGGCTGAACAATATTCCAATGTGTATGTATATCACATCTTCTCTAGCCATCTCTTGACGGACACCTATGTTCTTTTCATGTCTTGGGTACTGTAAATAAGGCTGCAGTGAACATGGGGGTGCAGATGTCTCTTCAATATACTGATCTCCCTCAGACATATACCCAGAAGTAGAATTGTTGGATCATATGGTAGTTCTACTTTCAGCTTTCTGGGGAACTCCATACTCTTTTCCAGAGTGGTTGCACCAATTTGCATTCCCACCGATGGTGCACAAGGATTCCCTTTTTTCCACATACTCACCAGCATTTGTCATCATGTGTCTTGATGATGGCCCTTTTAATGGGTGTGAGGTGACACCTTGTTGTGGTTTTGATGGACATTTCCCCGATGTTTAGTGATGTTAAGCACCCTTTCATGTACCTGTTGGCCATTTGTATATATTCTTTGGAAGAATGTCTATTCAGGTGCCTTTCCCATTTTTTTAATAATAAATTTATTTTTTATTGGTGTTCAATTTGCCAACATACAGAATAACACCCAGTGCTCATCCCGTCAAGTGCCTCCCTCAGTGGCCACCACCCAGTCACCCCCACCCCCCACCCACCTCCCCTTCCACCACCCCTAGTTCGTTTCCCAGAGTTAGGAGTCTTCCATGTTCTGTCTCCCTTTCTGATATTTCCTACCCATTTCTTCTCCCTTCCCCTCTATTCCCTTTCACTATTATTTATATTCCCCAAATGAACGAGACCATATAATGTTTGTCCTTCTCCGATTGACTTATTTCACTCAGCATAATACCCTCCAGTTTCATCCACGTCGAAGCAAATGGTGGGTATTTGTCATTTCTAATGGCTGAGGAATATTCCATTGTATACATAAACCACATCTTCTTTATCCATTCATCTTTCGATGGACACCGAGGCTTCTTCCACAGTTTGGCTATTGTGGACATTGCTGCTCTAAACATCGGGGTGCAGGTGTCCTGATGTTTCACTGCATTGCTGGGTCGTAGGGCAGATCTATTTTTAACTCTTTGAGGAACTTCCACACAGTTTTCCAGAGTGGCTGCACCATTTCACATTCCCACCAACAGTGCAAGAGGGTTCCCTTTTCTCCGCATCCTCTCCAAAATCCTAGAGGAGAACACAGGCAACACCCTTTTTGAACTTGGCCACAGTAACGTCTTGCAAGATACATCCACGAAGGCAAAAGAAACAAAAGCAAAAATGAACTATTGGGACTTCATCAAGATAAGAAGCTTTTGCACAGCAAAGGATACAGTCAACAAAACTAAAAGACAACCTACAGATGGGAGAAGATATTTGCAAATGACGTATCAGATAAAGGGCTAGTTTCCAAGATCTATAAAGAACTTATTCAACACAACAGCAAAGAAACAAACAATTCAATCATTAAATGGGCAAAAGACATGGACAGAAATCTCACAGAGGAAGACATAGACATGGCCAAGAAGCACATGAGAAAATGCTCTGCATCCCTTGCCATCAGGGAAATACAATCAAAACCACAATGAGATACCACCTCACACCAGTGTGAATGGGGGAAAATTAACAAGGCAGGAAGCCTTTCCCATTTTGAAATTGGATTGGTTGGCGTTTTGCTATTGAGTTGTATGAATTCTTCATATATTCAGATATTAGCCCCTTATTAGATACATGATTTGCAAATATTTTCTCTCACTCAATAAGTTACTTCAGTAGGATTGTCTCTTGACTCTGCTTCTCTCTATAAGTCTACTTCGTTCTTCACTTTGTGGGCCATTTCTCTCTCTTCTGTCTGCTGGGTCCACAGCAAAAAAAAAAAAAAAAAAAAAAAAAAAAAGTGCCTATTATATAGTCATTCCTAGAGAACTCATTTGCCTTCTTATTCCCTCTCCATCCCCTGTGCCTCTTTCTCCCTTCTTTTCCTCATTTCTTCCAAATTCCTTGGCTTGGGTTGCTGACTAGCACCTCTTGGGTCAGCAGCCTACTGTTGGTCCAATCAACTATGACTAGAGGATAGAGCCATGTTCTACAAACATGACACTAGGCTTTGATTGCTGTGGATGAAAGCAAGGGGAATGAATTCATGTAAGAAATTGAAGATGTTGCTGTGTACTGTGCAGCTATTCTCAAAGGTGACATGGATCAGAATAACATGAGAATGGAAGACTTTTTATCATAAAAAATTTCAACATATGCAAAAACAGAGCCATTAATATAATGAATCTCACCATCACTCAGATATGCATATTTACTCACATAAGTACAATGCTATTACTACACCTTAAAAAATCAGCAATATTTCCTTGATGTCATTTACTATTCCACCAACAGTTAAATTTCCCCAATGGCAGGAAACTTTCTTGTGTTTTTTTTTTTTTTTTTTAAGAAAAGATCTTATTTATTCTAGAGAGAGGGTGCAGAGTGAGCTAGCAAGAGAGAGCGAGCATGAACAGAGGGGAGGGGCAGAGGGAGAAACAGGCTCCCCACTGGCAGGGAACCCAATGTGGGGCTTGATCCCAAGACTCTGGGATCATAACCTGAGCCAAAGGCAGACACTTAGCCGACACTTAGCAGAGCTACCCAGGGGCCCCATATTTGTTTTTTTTTTTTTTTTCAAACCAGGACCTAAAAAGACCCTCATGTTGCATTGGTTTTATGCCCCATAAATCTCTTTTAGCCTAGAGCAGTCTTCCTTCTCCCACTCTCTCACTAAGTTTGTATAACATTGACCTATGAGGAAATCATGTTAGTTGTTCCTACCAAATGTCCCACATACTGGATTTTGTCTTCCTGCTTCCTCATTGTAGTTTCATAAATAGAATTTACTTATAAGGGCTTGATTATTTCAACTTCAACATGTACACTTCACAGTGGGGCTATGTGTTTCCTGTGGCTTCAAGTTAGTGGTATTCAATGTCTAGTTGTTAGGTATTCAGTGTCTAGTTGTTAGTGGTATTCAATGTCTAGTTGTCCCACTCTTAGTTATGCTGACTGATCAGTGGGTTCAAGGTGTGACCGCTTGATGTCTCTTTTTTTTTTTTTTTGTTTTTTTTTTTTAATTTTTTTTTTAATTTTTATTTATTTATGATAGTTACAGAGAGAGAGAGAGGCAGAGACACAGACAGAGGGAGAAGCAGGCTCCATGCACCGGGAGCCCGATGTGGGATTCGATCCTGGGTCTCCAGGATCGCGCCCTGGGCCAAAGGCAGGCGCCAAACCGCTGCGCCACCCAGGGATCCCCTTGATGTCTCTTTTGTAAAGGTCATTACCAAACATTTGCCTAAAACTTTCACCCACTGACTACTTTTGCCTGAATTATTTATTTCATTAGGTATTACAAAATGAAAGTGACATGATTCTATCAAGCGCCTATGTAACTTTCCTAGGTATTGCCAGACTCCATTGGAGTTATAACCACTTTGAATTCCAACCAACAATGTACAAAATATTATTATACTTCACTCCAGCATGACCAAACCAGTATGTTTTCAAAGTTCTGATCTTCACCAATATAATAGGTGGGAGATGTTATCTCAGTATGGATTTAATTGGCATTTCTCTTATGATGAGTGAGGATGAGGGGACTGGGTTTTGAAAAAGAAAAAAAAAAGGCAAGAAGGTCCTAGTGATGATAAAGATTTTGAGCATGCACCAACTTATTTGCTCCCTTTCGTCAAAAAATATCCTCACACCAAGCTTCCTCTTTCACCAGCAAAAATTCTTTCCTCACTTGTCATAATTCCAAGGAAATTCAATAGCACATGGCCCTCAGCCACACAAGATAAATTAGGATTTGAAAGCATAGCTCTCTGATAACAAGTCACTTGATGAATGTCATTCCATGACACCAACAGCGGAGCAGTGGGATTTCCAAGGAAGAACAAAAATCCACTACAAGGAAGCTCAATGTAAGTTTCTCATGAGCAGGTGGGCAGATTAAGCAAAGCAGCAAGATGAAATAATCATCTGGTTAGGAAGGCATTAAGAGAAGTAAGGCTGAATCATTAGCCCATAGTTCTTATTTTTATAGATACATACTTGAGATATGTAGCAAGTGCTATAGATTTTTGAATAATGCAGCTGCATACGGAGAGAAATTCACATATAGTTTACACCAATTGACATTGTACAGTCAGTAGGGATTGTGGGAGTTAAGTAAACGTGATCCAATTTAAAATATTGTATTACAGGGCACTTGGGTGGCTCAGTGGCATCTGCCTTTGGCTTAGGGCGTGATCCCGGGGTCCTGGGATTGAGTCCCACACTAGGCTCCCCACAGGGAGCCTGCTTCTCCCTCTGCCTATGTCTCTGCCTCTCTCTGTGTGTGTCTCTCATGAATAAATAAATTAAATTAAAAAAAATAAAATATTGGATTATAGATATGCTTACATGGCTTATTCTGTCTGAAATTAATTAATTACTTAATTAATAATAAGTAGACAGTTTGGTTGCTCAGAAAGGCCTTAGAGGAAACAAGGAGATGTTGTTCAAAGGGTATAAACTTCCAGTTACAAGATGAATAAGTTCTAGGGAATGTAATGTACAGCATGGTGATTACGGTTAATAATACTATATTGTATAATTGAAAGTTGTTAAGAGAGTGGATATTAAGTGTTCTCACCACAAAAAGGAAATGGTATTTACGGGACAAGATGGAGGTGTTGGTAGTGGTGTGGTGGTAATCATTTTGCAACATATAAATGTATCAAAGCAATGCATTGTACACCCTAAACTCACACAATGTTATATGTCAATTATCCCTCAATAAAGCTGAGGGGGAAAAGGCCTTAGAAATTAGTCTTTTGTAAGAGGTGGGGCACGTAGGTTGCATCTGTTGGTTAAGCATCTGACTCTTGGTTCAGCTCAGGTTGTGATCTCAGGGTCATGAGATGGAGCCCTGCGTTGGCTCCTCCCTCAGTGTGGTATCTGCTTGGGATTCTCTCTCCCTCTCCCTCTGCACTTTCTGCACATGCTCTTTCTCTCTCTCTCTTTCTCAAATAAATAAATCTTAAGAAAATTACTCTTAGGGCTAACTCTGACCTTCAGATGACAGAAGGCCCCTTTCCCAAGTATATCATCTAATCAAGGTAGAAAAGGCTCAGAAAGAAAAGAAGGAAGGAAGGGAGGAAGGAAGGAAGGAAGGAAGGAAGGAAGGAAGGAAGGAAGGAAGGAAGGAAGGAAGGAAGGGAGGGAGGAAGGAAGGGAGGAAAGAAGAAAGAAAAAAGGGTTTCTCATCAATACCAGCCTGTCTAAAGAGGGCTCAGTGTCTCTGCTGGATAAACTTTTCTTGGTCTTTCTTCCTGGTCTTCACATCACTGTGGTCCTCCAAAATGGAAGTTTCAAAGTCTCAAGGATAGTCAACCAAGGTTACTATATTCTTTTCTTCCACCTAGAGATGCATCCCTGAACTAATTGTGCCTACTCAGATGTCCCTCCCACCTGCACCAGCTCCTTCCCCAGAAAGCATAATGCTGGAAAATGTCCACAGCAGCCTTTCTTCATCAATGGCTAGGAGGCTCAACCAGGGACGGGCTGTCCTCCCCCACCGTGTTCAATTGCTTTCCATTCCCACTGACATCTTCCATTTTTCATGCATTTGACCCGTGCACATCCTACTCAACTGTTCCATTACATCTGGACGTACCTGGGCTCATTCAGCGTCTGAACACTTTTTGAGCACCTGTTACGATCCTAGCCTAGCATTATCATAGGCAGCTTCAGCAGGAAATAGGCATCTGTCACAGCAAAAGGTAGCGGCGTGCTCCCTGAAAGGAACATCGGCAGCCAGAGAGGGTGAAAATGGGTGATCTAGGGTGTTATACAGGGTTGCAACCCACTTCTAGGGAGCTCAGCTTCAGCACCGCAGCCCCAGACATGAAACATCACCGAGTAGACTGTACTCAACCTGCTTTCACATACTTCTGAGTCACACTACGGTCACTTAAGGCTGAAGTGTGTGGTCACTTCATCACCCCACCCCTCTCATTTCCTGAATCTTGTGAAACTGTTTTGAGTCCTGCAGAGCCGCCTCGTCTCACTCCTACCAGCTGGCGGAAGAATCGCCTCCAGACCCCGTGAGGCCCCTTCCTCCAGTTCCATCCTTGGAGCTGACCCGGGGCTTGGGCATGGATTACAGGGATATCCGAAGGCTCCCCACGGATCTGCCCTATTATCATGGCCCTCTGTCCAAGAAAGACTGTGAGACCCTGCTGCTCAAGGATGGGATAGATGGCAACTTCCTGCTAAGGGACAGCGAGTCTTTGCCAGGAGTTCTGTGCCTCTGCGTCTCGTGAGTAGTTTTATCTTTCACACCTCAGAACCTTACCCTGAATGCGGTGCTGATGCAGCCAAATACCAAAGAAATTGCATTTCACTCTGCCCTTGTGGCCCAAATGAGCAGAACGTGAACAAGGTGGGCAGTGCTTAAAAAGCCTGCAAGGAGAGTGTCTGTCCCAGGTCCTCCACCTGCCCTTCTCTCCCTGGTGCAAATGCCACCCCAGCAGACCCTCTGCAGCAGCAGGGGTGGGGGTGGCAGTGAAGGGAAGGGCTGCGGAGACCTGGAGGAGAGGTGGATACAGGGAAGGTGTATAGAGGATGGCTTATTTGCTCTGGAAAAGGCTAGATGTCCTTTATGAAATTTTAATCTGAGAGACTTGAGTGTTCACATTTTTCTGCGGGCTCCACTTGGGATACTTAAAATACGATTTCAAATTTTGTTAAGGTTGGTACAGAGCCTCAGCATGCATCATATCCTTTCGTCCTTCCTATAGCCTATCAAGGCCAGCATGAGCATTTTCTAGGTGAAGAATCAGAGACCCTGATTTCTCAACCAACTTGCTCATATTAAAAAAATTCCCCTGGCATTTCCAAAGAGTTCAGCATGAAATTCTAGTAGCTCGCCTGCTGAAGGAGCTTGTTAGTCCCGTTAAGGAAACAATCCTGGACAGGTATTCATGGGAACCTACTATCTTAAAATGTTCTGTTTAGAGAGATCACTGAAATTTTTCTTCTAGCAACTAGAGGAATAAAAACCCAAATGTGTCTACGCATATGCATTAGTGTTTCTGAGTGTGAGGACAAAAGAGATTTAATACTGACGAAATAGCAGAGATCTCTTTTTTTTTCTTTATATGATACCAAGGATGCAGGTAAAAGAAAGGTAGCCTTAAGAGGGTTAGCAGTTTGAATTCTCACTCTCAGGGATGAAGAGAAAGTTTACACGTATTTTTAAGCCACTGGTAATTCCTCTTTTGAGAATTGCACAGTCACCTTCTTCACCCATTTTTAGCTTGAGTTGTTTGTCTTCTGTTTACTGTTTTTTTGTTTTTCCTCCTAGTTTCTATTTAGGAAGGTAAAATATTTTTTTTTCCTAAGGACACGGACACAAAAGAAAACTATAGACCAATTTCAATTAAGATCCATTTTCAATAAACTGCTAACAAAACAGGAGCCAGTAACACATTAAGGAAGAAAATACACTAAGTTCAAGTTTGGTCCATTCCAAGAAGTCAAGGACGGTTCCACATTGGGTAAATTAGTAGCTTAATTACATATTAGTAGATCAAAGTTGACAAACTGCATAACTCACTCAAATGTGCTTAAAAGGTATTAGATAAAATTCAACATTCATCCCTTAATACACACACATACACATGCACACATGTACTTACATATTCTTAGTGATGCAAGATTAATTAAATATTATCTAATTAATATCTAATTATCTTAATTTCTTAATATTTGCTGCTAAAATAATGAATGAGCCAATGACACTCATTACCAACACTACTATGGAGCATTTTCTGAGAGATATGGGCAAGTGTTATTAGCCAAAGGAAATCAACGTAAAATTGAAAAGAAAGACACAAAATTATTATTATTTGCAGTTGACATGACTTCATCCCTGTGAAATCTAAGATTTAATTGAAAAAACCCTAAAAAGCAAATTTAAGAAAATTCAATAACAGTATCTGCTTATAAAATTGAAATCAAAATCATAGCTTCTTAATTAAGAAAAAAAAATAACTAGAAAAAAAAATAAAAGTAACCAGGAAGAAAAAAAAAGTAACCAGGAAGAAAATATGATAAAACAGGTAATTTACATTAGTAAAAATAAAAATAAAAATAAAATAATAATAATAATACCCAGGGTTAAATGTGATGTGAAATGTGGAAGGTGGAAGATCTGTCTGAGAAAACTTCAGAATCTACTGAGGAATTCACTAGAAGATGTACATCAAATCAGAGACTCAATTTAGAAGCATATCAGCTTACCATAATTAATCTATAAATCTGGTATGTTTCCAGTAAAAAAAAATCAACAGAATTTTTAAAGTTTTCTTCAAGAATCATAAAATGCATTCAGGTGGGATGTGGAATGCAGGAAACTTGCTAGAATAGCCAAAAAAGTTTTTTATTTAAAAAAGGGGACTAGAGGCACCTGGCTGGCTTAGTCAGGGGAACATCTGACTCTTGATCTCGGGGGTTGTGGGTGTGGAGACTACTTAAAAATAAAATCTTAAGAAAAGGGAGGAACTAGCTCTAGCAAATATTTAAAAACATTGTAAAATGACTGATTTCTACAGTAATTGAGTGTTTGGTACTGAGGCTCCTGGCTGACTCAGCTGGAGGAGCGTGTGATTCTTGATCTTGAGGTCATCAGTTTGAGCTCCATGTTGGGTGCAGAGATACTTAAGTAAATAGAAACTTCAGAAAAAAAAAAAAGAGTTTGGTGCTGACAGATCAATGGAATAGAAAACAGAATATGGTAGAAATAAGGCCAAATACATTGGAATTTAGCATATGATTAAAAGAGTATTTCAGGGGCACCTGGGTGGCTCAGTTGGTTAAGTGTCTGCCTTCAGCTCAGGTCATGATCCCAAGGTCCTAGGATTGAGCCCTGCAGCAGGCTCCATGCTCATCGGGGAGCTTGCTTCTTCCTCTCCCTCTGCCTGCTGCTCCCCCTATTTGTGCCCTCTCTCTCTCTGGGTCATATGAATAAGTAAAATCTTAAAAAAAAAAAAAGAGTATTTCACATCAACAATGATGAACAACCATGAATGGTGTTGGGGCGCTTGACTGGTGGCTTTGGAAAAAAATATACCCGAATTCCTTTCTTCTTAAAGGAAAGTTAATTCAAAGTGGTTCTAATGCATACATTATTTTTTTAAACATGAAACCACTAAGAAGAAACAATGAACTATTAAAATATATGCTTGGGGTTGAGAAGGGCCTTTCTAAGCAGAATGGAAAGCCCAGAAGCCAAAAAAGAAAAGTCTGATGAATCTGGCCACTATTAAAAAACAAAAACAAAAACAAAACTGCTGATAATAACACTTAAAAGACTATCAACAAAAAAATTTTTTTAAAAAGACTATCAACAAACTGACAGGACAAGTGAACCCTATGAACAGATAAATGCTTTTAAAAATTAATACAAAACTAGGGAAAGGGAAAGAGAAGGAGATTCTTTGAAACAGAAATGCAAAAAGTAAAGATAAGGAAAAATGTTAGATCTCATAACTGAAGAAATACAAACTGGAAAAATGATGAGATACCATTTTTACCTATTCAATAGGCAAGAATTAAAACTATGGAAATGCCCAAATGAAGTTAGGGTGTCAGGAAGCAGAAACCCTCACACAGGCTAATAACACAGTCTCTTCCAATGGTGACATGGCCCAAGCATAAAATGCATGGATGTAACCCTTGACCCTAAATTCACTAATAAAAACCTATCTTGGCTGGCTCAGTTGGTAGAGCATGTGACTCTTGATTTTGGGGTTGTGAGCCCTGCATTAAGTGTAGAGATTATCTAGAAAATTTTTTTGTAAAAACATCTATCTTACATGACCTCACAATAGCCTACCTTATTTTACATGTGACAGCAAGAGTATGTGCAAATTGATAACAAGATTGGGTAAATGTGTATGTGGCATGAAAAAACCTCCCAACATGTGTTGTAAGAAAAAGGCAAGATGCAAAGCATGATGCCATTTGTCTAAAAAAAAAAAAAAAAAAAAAAAAAGTAGGCCTGGATCTTTGTATATTTATACAAAATCTCTAAAAGGTATAGGGGAAACTTGTAATAGTGGGTTACAGTTAGGAAATTAAGAAAGAATGACTTGGGGTAAACATTGTGAACTTATTCATTTGATAGCTTTGCACTGTTCAAATGTTTTATATATGCACATATTACTTTTGTAACTAGAAAAAATGTCTAAAAAGGTAGTGAATCCCTATTATCTATTCAAACACTGTGCTAGGACCTAGGGAGATTCCCATAGGGAACCTGCAATTTTTTTCAAGAGATCCAAAACATGTAAATAGATTTAAACAAGGTAAAGTTTAAGAAGAGACAGTTTTATGCACATGGAAGGGCAGAAAATATGAGCAGGAGAGTTTTCTTAGACGGGGTGGGATTTGAGCTGAGAAGAGTGGTAAGATTTGATCACATGGAAATGGGATGGAAGTCATGTTAGGGAGGGAAGGGGGTAGGAATGGAGGTCTAGAGGTAGGATGTTTTAAAGCACAGATCAATCATACAGGGATCCTGAAAGGTAGCTTGGAGACCAGCTTTGGGAAAAGTAGGTTGGGGATAATATTATGGGGTCTGAGAAGAATGAGTCCATAGATGGCAGGAGGATACAGATGGTTTCCAGGCAGGGAAGTGACAAGACTAGAACTCCCCAAACTCTCTAAAACTAGAGTTTTAGGAGCTCCAATCTGGTGTGGAGGATGCACCAAAGCTGACAGGTGATGGTGGTTAAGACTGTTGTGTCTCCAGCTGGGAGATGGTGAGGAACTAGCGATGGGGGTGGGGGTGGGGGGACAAACAGTGGGAATGGGAAAAGAAGGTGCAAGGGATGTCATAGAGATAGGAAGATTTTGATCCAGACCTCAGGGTAGGTAGTCTCTACTGGGTTTCTCTTTAAAAATCAACATTTATTTTCAACTATTTTATGGAGTAGCAACCCAGCTCATGTGTTCTTCTAAAGCAAAAGTGATTAAGAACTGTAAAAAATAATACATCAGGGGTGCCTTGGTGGCTCAGTCAGTTGTGTCTGCCTTTGGCTCAGGTCATAATCCCAGTGTCGTGGGATCCCAGGATGCTGGGATGGAGAACCGCATCAGGCTCCCCGCTCAGTGAGGAGCCTGCTTCTCCCTCTCCCTCTCCCTATAACCTCAGTTCCACTCACACTCTCTCCCACTTTCTCTCTTAAATAAATAAATAAGTGAAATCTTTAAAAATAAAAAAAATAGGACAAAAATAATAAATCAAGTGAAGAAGGATGAATACACACTTGGGGGTCCCTGCACGTAATCAGGCCTCACCCTCTTCCCTGCCCAGGTCCCTGAAAGGCAGACACATTGCAGGTGCCCTCAGGTTTATGGCTCAGGTCAGATGGCCCCCATCTAAATGGACCTTATCATGATCCTTGTGAAATTTTGTTATCACAGAGATCAGTGCAGACCACTCAATTCTAGTTGTTCAACAAGTATTGAAAGTCTCTTACCTGCCAGGCACTACGCTAGGCACTCGATTGGTGCCTTCAACACAGCTCAAAGCCTAGTGGGGAAAATAAAGAAATAAATGGGGGGGGGGAGTAAACAGGCACCATGTGTACTGATGACTGCTCTCCATCAGGGCGGTTGGGAACTGAGAACAATGGGGTGACCCATTCATTGAGGGGTGGAGAGCCCAGGTGGACCTGGTAGTGGGAGGATGAGTAATAGAACCTGTACCTATTCATTCAACACGCAAATACCGAGCGCCTCTCCTGTTCCAGATACGGTTCTAGGCGGTGGTGAAATAGTGGCGAATGCTACAGGCATCGGTCTTGTCCTCCTGAGAGCACGTTCTAGCAAGAGGAGGCAATATGATGAAAACCAAACAGAATCATAGCATAGGGAGGGATAGAGGCGACTTTAGTTTAGGTACAGGAAAGGTTCCTCGGAGGAGGTTGCACAAAGCAATCCGTGCTTCAATACACAACCTTATGTGAGCAAAGCCAAAATGATGTGCAACCCAAGGATCAGCCTCTTTTCCCACATCAGTGCATTCAGAGCCACCATGAACGTGCTTCGCATGAGCCAAGCATTGTGGGAGGAATGTTACATTCCTTATCTCATTTACCCTTGTCACCTTAGTGGGTGACATTATCCCTGGTTTGGGGGGAAAGAAATGAGAGCTTCTCATTAAACAACTTGTACAACTTGTCAACATGTCATTATATATCCCCTCTTGCCAATGTCTCCAGTGCCACTGAAATATGTTCAAGGTTGTCACCTCAGAACTGTGTCTGTCATAAGGTGGCCAAGCAGGGGCCTGGAGGGCCTGGCAGTAGATCCCGATCTGTGGAGTCTTGCCATTCTGCTTCCCCAAACTGAGCTGCCCCTTCTTCTTTGCGGTGTGACAGCGGCAACATACCAGCTTCTATGCTTTCACAGACCTAAACAAAAATATTATGCGGAAGTTTAGAAATAAAGAAAGTCACACAGAGAGTTGGCCAAGAAGCATATACTACTGGGCAGAAAGCTCTGAGGTAAATGTGGACAGGAAATGTGACTTGATCGTTGAGCCTGATAGGAAACGTCAACGTGCCAAACCACTGTGTCTGCAAGTGTGACTTTGTGAGTGAGAAGGGGCTGGGTCTGTCTATGGAATCAGTAGAGTCACAACGGAGTCCATATCAGGAGGTGCAAGGGCTGCAGCTGTAGGCCTGGGGGGAGAGGAGGCACTTTGTAGCCAGAGGACGGTGAAGGGTCTGTGCCCTGACTTACCACCTGTCCTCTCTGAGGAGAATGCAGCAATAGGAAGGAGGAGAAAGAGAGAGAGAGAGACACCTGGAGCGGGGAGGGAGGGTCATTTTTAGCTCTCCAAGTCTGAGATCTTTGAAGACTCTAGAGCTCACAAAGAAAAGGGCATTTCAAACATTTTAGTTTATTTTAGAAAAATCAATTGCAGAGAAAGATATAAAAGAGAAAGCAAAATGTTCTCAGTGTCACCACATGGAAATGACTATGTCCAGTATTTCAGCACGCATGCCTCCAGACTGCTCTCTACCCCCGTGCATGTCTAGGGAGATGTATACGTGTGCACAAATGAGTCGTTAGACGTGATGATCTGCATGCTGTTTCTGCTAACGTGTTGTTAGTATCTTTCCACATCAAAAAAAGCGCCAATACACATCATCTTTTATTGCTTACTCTTTTACTGATTGGATATATCATAACTGGTACATAATCATACATTTACATTGTTTCCACTTTGGCCCAATGGAGCCAGTGTAATTGGAGACCATTAACATTTTTGTGCTTACATCTTTGAAAGTTTGCCCAACTCTCCCCTCAGACAAAAGCCTAGAACGGTTGATTTTAACAGACATTGGCAAATGAGCACCACAAAACGTTGTACCAAGGCACACCCCAATCAAGACAAGTGAGAAGGCCGGAAGCCAAAAGTCTTAAAATACTCTTTATTGACGTACATTTCACACTTGTGTCATGGCATAAAGAAACGCAGAATATCTTCATCATAGGGCAGTGAATTCCATTTCCTTCCAATGACCTTTTTGAGTTTGGTTATAAACTCAAAAGTTTATAAACTATAAACTCGAACGTGAAGAAGTTTGCCCGTAACACTGGTCACAGTGTGAGACCAATTGCTAATCGTGGATTTGTAATGAACCGAGCAAGGACGCAAAAATCACATGATGTCATTCATAAGGCCAAACCCCAATGAAAAGAGTAAAACAATTCAAAGACAAGCAGAAGCTCAGAAAACCTGTATTCTGACTCTCTCTCTCTCTTTTTAAGGATTTTATTTATTTGAGAGAGCGAGAGCGTGTGAGCAGTGAGGGGGGTGGGAGAGGGGGCAGAGGGACCAGCAGACTCCCTACGGAGGGAGGAGCCCAAAGAGGTGTAGGGGAGACTCACTCCACATGGGGCTCAACACGCAGCTCGATCCCAGGAACTTGGGATCATGACCTGAGCTGAAGTCAGACACCTAACCGACTGAGCTCCCCAGGTGCCCCTATTCTGACCTTTTCCAACTGAAAAGTTTCCTTTCAATTGAAAGGCAATGCCAAAGATTTGAAAATGGTCTTTAGTAGCCCTCTGTATTTCTCACATCTTAAATGGTGTTGAAGATTTCCACAGACAGCCAAGAAAGTAGGCATTTCAATACCTCCGGTATTATAAACCTTTGAAATGATTGAGTGCCCATCTGGCTCTGGCTCCTTGTTGTCATGTCCAGAGTGGTCTTCTTCTGTGGGAGGGTCACCCTCATGCCAGAGATCAAGCCACCATGTATTTACTAAGGACCTAACAGCAAATATAGGAAATCTTTTTCTTCTATCTAATGCCAAGACTAACAATGAAAATAGTCATAAGCATGAACGTAAAATGAACTTAAATTTGGTTTCCATATTAAAGCAAAAATAAATTCTGTTCATATACCATTTTATGTTATGCTTTTTATAGCTTTATTGAGGTATCATTGATATAAAATGAAACCTGTACAATTCAATGATTTTTGGCATTTGCTGACACTCGTGAAACCATCGCCACAGTCAAAATAATGAACATTTCCACTGCCTCCAAAACTTCTCACGTCCCTTCGTGATCTCTCCTTCCCACACCTCCCATTCAGACCCTAGTACACCATTGTCTGCTTTCTGGCACTACAGATTCATACGTATTTTCCAGAATTTAATGTAAATCAAATCATAAAATAGTAGCCCTTTTTGTCTGACTTCTTTCATCCAGAATGATTATTTTGAGATTCATCTGTATGGTTACCTGGGCCAGAGTTCACCCCATTCATTGCTGAGTAGTACTCCATTCTAGGGATACATTACAATCCATTTACTCAGCCAGAAAGATTACAATTGAAATTGATGTAAATATTTGCGATCAGTCTTGTGAACATATGATTTCATTTCATTTCTACGTGGAATTTAGGAAACAAAACAAATGAACAAAGGAAAAAAAGAGACAAACCGAGAAACACTCTTAATTTTAGAGAACACACACTGCTGGTCACCAGAGAGGAAAGGTGGGTGGGTGGATGGGGGCAACAGGTGACGGAGATTAAGAGTACCCCAATCGTGATGAGCGCTGAGAAACGTCTAGAATTGTTGAATCACTATATTGTACACCTGGAACTGATATAACACTGGATGTCAACTACACTGGAGTTAAAATTGAGTCATTTTAATTTATTTTTTAGACATTTTATTTATTTACTTGAGAGAAAGAGAGAGAGATTGACCAGTCAGAGAGAGGGAGAAGCAGACTCCCCACTGCACAGGGAGCCCCACTCAGGCCTTGATCCCAGAACCCCAGGATCATGACCTGAGCCAAAGGCAGACTCCGAACTGACTGAGCCACCCAGGTGCCCCAGATTGAGCCTTTTTGAACTGTTTGTTTTGTGTTCGTGTTTGGATAAAGACTGTTTCAGAGCAGCCGGTGAGCGTGTGGAATCGTAGTAGAAAGGTAACCACTGACATTACTAAGAGCTTAAGTGGTAAACTCTGCTTTCAGTAAAGAGATATTAACTCCTTTCAAGATCCAAAAGGTTCAAAACAGATTTTTTTTTTGAAGTTGCAGAACAAGGGATGAGATTGTTTGAAGATGAACAAATCAAAGGAAAGTATTCAGAGTTAGCTTAAACTTTACGTCTTTAGCATTCCCCATCTGTGTCAACAGATCATGCTTTTCCAATGGATGGAAACATTTGCATAAAAAGTCCTCAGAACCCAGAACTCCACCACTGATTCACCTTCTCTCTCTGCCTTCTTCCCTCCTCCTCCTCCCTTCATCCCTCCCTCTCTCCTTCCCTTTTTGCACATCAAAATTGTACTAAAAAGACCATTTTTACTTTATTTTTTGAAATTTTACTTTAAAATTTTCATTATTAACTAAAATTTAATAAGGTTTGGAGTGTTTGCTTTTTTTGATTACTTTTAATTAATTTTATTAATTTATTATCTGCTTGTTTGAGGGAAAGAGAGTAGGGGGAGGGGCAGAGGGAGAGAGAGAGAGAGGATAGAATCTTAAGCAGACTCTGTGCTGAGCGTGGAGCCTGATGTAGGGCTCCCATCCCAGGACCCTGAGAACACTATCCAAGCTGTAACGGAGAGTCAGACGCTTAACCAACTGTGCCACCAGGTGCCCCAATGAATGTAATCTAATGATAGTTATTTTTTTAAGATTTATTATTTGTTCCTTCATGAGAGACTCAGAGAGAGAGAGGCAGAGACAAAGGCAGAGGGAGAAGCAGCTCCCTGTGGGGAGCCCAATGCGGGACTCGATCCCAGGACCCTGGGATCACATCCTGAGCCAAAAGGAGATGCTCAACCGCTGAGCCACCCAGGTGTCTCAATCTACTGATAGTTTATATTAGAAAATATGTATTTATGTATTTTCATTAATTTAATGTTACTTACTATTTTGTAATATATTTATGATTTTTTAGATTGTAAATGTTTTAAATATTTAGTTCCTATGATCTTTGCTTTTTTAATAAATAATCAAATACTGGCACTGTCAGTTTTGTGCCAATATTGCCAATCTCAAAAAGTACACGTTTGGGCTTACAGATAGCATGCATTTCAGCTTTACTAAACTCAAATTGTTCCCCAAGACATTAGTATCTAATTACATCCCCATTAGTTGTAGGTAGAACTTTCTACATAGCTTTACATCATGGTCAATATTTTCCATGAGTAAACTCTCACGTCTTTGCCAACCTGGTATGAAATGATATCTACTTGTGGTGTAATTTGTATTTCTCTGGGGCACCCGGGTCGTTCAGTGGTTGAGTGTCTGCCTTTGGCTCAGATCCTGATCCTGGGCTACTGGGATCGAATCCTACATCGGGCTCCCTGCTCAGTAAGGAGTCTGCCTCTCTCTCTGCCCCTCCCCCTGCTTGTGTGCTCTTTCACTCTTCTTTTCTCTCAAATATGAAATAAAATCTTTTTTTTTAAATCTTTTAAAAAATTGTATTTCCCTGATTGATAGTGAAGTAAAACATCTTTTCATATGTTTTATCGGACAATTTCATTAGCCCTTTTTTATGATACATTGGTGTCATTTTTTTTTTAAGATTTTATTTATTTATTCATGAGGGACACAGAGAGAGGCAGAGACACAAGCAGAGGGAGAAGCAGGCTCCCTGCAGGGAGTCCGGTACAGGACTCAATCCCAGGACCCCGGGATCATGCCCTGAACCAAAAGGCAGACGGTCAACCACTGGGCCACCCAGGTGTCCCACACCATTATTCTTTAAACTTTTATATCGGGATCCCTGGGTGGCGCAGCGGTTTGGCGCCTGCCTTTGGCCTAGGGCGTGATCCTGGAGACCCGGGATCGAATCCCACATCGGGCTCCCGGTGCATGGAGCCTGCTTCTCCCTCTGCCTATGTCTCTGCCTCTCTCTCTCTCTCTCTGTGACTATCATAAATAAATAAAATAAAAAAAACTTTTATATCTTTTGTAAATATTTTTCATCTACTCAATTAAAAACAAAGAAAAAATAAGCATCAGCCCTGGCTATCATGTAAAGAATAATAATGAGATCAGAGAGAGAGGGGAAAAAATTGCTAGAACTATGTCCTTGAGTAGATAAAAATGGGTGGCATCCAGTGGAAGAGAGAGGAATTAGTTCCAGGAGCAGCATGCAAAGTTCATGCATGGTTACAAAGGCTGAGTATGTGAGCACTCGGCCGAATGGCTGTGGTGGCTCAGAGTCTGCAAATTCCCTTCCGATTGCTTGAATCTCTGTGAAGTCATCAGTGAAGTGAGGTGTTCAGGGTTTAAGGAGAAAGAGGACAGTGTACAGTCACTTGTTGAGGGAACAGGGAAGGAGATTATTGCCTGGAGGCTCCAGAGCCCACGGGAGGTCTGTGGTCATTAACTGAAAGGGAGACCAGTCAGCCCACCAAGGGAACCAAGGCAGGTGAGTGCCAAGAGTGCCAAGTGGTAGGGCCAAAGGACCGCAGGCTCTTGGGTCAAGGGCTGGAAGGGGTCAGCGAACAGAGGAAAGGATCTGGACGTGGGGGCCAGAGAGTGGGATGTGTGAAGTTCACACCATGAAGGGGTTGCAGTCATGGGCAATCACAAATTCAAAGTATAAGCGAGACTGGCCTCATGGCTTGTAACCCAGGCAGTTGCACAGAGCCCGACGTTCACAGGGCCCTGCACTCCGCCATCACCATCTGGAAATTTCTAACCATGTTTTGGCAAGGGGCCTTGCGTTTTCATTTTGCCCCGGGTCCCACTGTTCTGGTTATGAACACAGAGTGAGTGGCTGATGCAGGTGGAGGAGACGAGGCTGCTGCAGGAGAAGACTTTGAGGAACAGAGAAACTGTGGGGTGGGAGGGTCGTGTATGCATGAAGAGCGCCTGCTGAAGCTTTGGGCAGGAATAGCACTGAAGTTAGTGATCGTGAGCTAAGAGCTAGACCCTAGAGAAGTGAGGGGCAATAAGCAGGGGCACAACAACAGTGAAGGGTAGTAGGCGACAGCATCTGATGGCATGAAAAGCCCTGAATTTGGAGAAAGGAGAGAAACAACACAGAAGAGCCCTGACAACAAAGACGAGGACACTGGCCTCCCCCCTAGGTCCTGCAGGGAGAGGGCTTTGGGAGGAAGAGGCAGCCATGTAGATGGGAGTGGGGTGGGAGGCGGGGAGCGGTGTCCTGGGGGCAGAGCCAGGTTTCTCTTAGAGCAAGAAGGTGGTAGGGATGTTTAGAGAATGGGTTAATGACCGACAAGGCTGGGGTTCTGGTAATGATGACACAGAGATAAAGGGAATGATGAGATTAGCTCAGGAGGTTCAAGGCAGAGTGGAGGCAAGACTGTGAGCATCCGTTAGAGAGGGCTCCCCCATCACCATTGCTGTTGGGGTGAAGGCTTAGGGTCAGCATTGTCTTTTGATGTATGTTTAGTGCAAATGCTTGCTGAAAAACCCTGTTTCTTTTACACATTTTGCAAGTAGCATTTATAAAATAATAATTGGAACAAGGGGTATTCAAAAATAAGTTTCTATGTTTACCCAGTGACACTATAGATACTCATCTCACTGCTCTGTAATCTCTTATAGAGTTTTGTCCCCCCTAAACGTTCCAAAATAAATGCATAAAGGCATCACAAGTTCAATAAATCAATTTTTCTGTAAAGCACTGTTGCCACATGGCTTATTATTTCATTTTAAATGCCTTGCAAAGAAAAAGATCATATTTGAGCAACGTCTGTCTTTAGAACTTGGAAATCCATGGCCTTTGGACTAGTTGACATAGATGCTCCATTTGTTTTACTCTTTCATTTTCCTCTGGTGCAGATTTTCTTTTTTTCTTTTTTTTGGTGGAGATTTTCTTAGCTGATACTACAACAGCGTAATTAAAAATGAACTCATTTGAGAAGTTAAAATAAGATAGTTGGGTTTCAAAGAACTATGTGATCGGCCAAACACAATGTACGGACCTCCTTTGGATCTGATCTGAACGAGATGCTTCCGTGAAAAGAAAGTTGGGGGACTTTGTCACATGTGGACAAGGACTCACGGGGAATGTTGTGTTGCTTGTGATGTAATTTGGGGACACCCACTGGCTTAGTCTGGCCTCAGGAACCCCCGCAGAAAGGATTGGGATTTAAGGTCAATTGCCAAAGCCAATCAGTGACAATCAGTGATCAAATCTTCTGTGCCTTAAAGCTCTAAGTTGCTTTCTAAATTCCCAATTCAGTCAAATGATTCTTTGGCATAGGTACAAGCTCCGGGGGTGGGGGTGGGATCGGCAGATAATTTGGGCCTCCTGTCAATGTCTTTCATTCTCTCTCTCTTTTTTTTTTTTACACTTTAATACTTCTGGAGAATCAGAATAGGTTGACCAGTTGGTAGAGACATCTAATGTATGCACTTTCCTCCTGGGAAACTATTGTGAAACTGAGCCCTTACGATCAATGGTATCTTGGATTTGGAGAAATCCAGTAATGTATGTATGCTATGGAAATTGCTAGATAGAAAAAAAAAAAAAGAAAGGAAATTGCTAGATTGGGTCTGTTATCTAGATTCTGGTTACTTAGCCAGTGGCACCCGTTCCAAGAAGAGTAAGAGCACAGTATGTCACTTCCTTGGACAAAATTCCCAGCGTTCTCTGTTTTAATTAACACTAACTATGTCTATGAGTTCAAGGACGCATCATTTAGTAACCAATACAGGAATGGCTCAATGGTGTTTTGTATGTTGCATCAACTCAGAGCTAAGTGAAAAAAACTAGAGAGAAGTACCAAGACCATGGGAACAGTAAATTCTCTCTCCTGATCCTCTTTGCCACAAGCCCAGACTTCCACCATCAGAATAAGGGTCCCCGTTTCCAAACCTGTGTCTCTTTCAAATTCCCACAGTTGAGAATGCCTGAAAACGATCCGTTTCTTTTTGGGACCCAAGATTGCCAAAGGCATTGCGCTCAAAACTGAGCGGTAGATGGTCCCTGGATTTGCATATGAGAGCATTATGATTCACACAATCATCTTTCCGCAGGTTTAAAAATTTAGTCTACACGTACCGAATCTTCGAAGAGAGACGTGGGTTTTACAATATACAGGTAAGAACGTACGAGAACTCCTGCAACAGCATCAACAGAAGACACATAGACCAGCTCTAAAACCTGAGATGTGACCACCTAGAGGCATTTTAAAAAGGGAAGCAACTTGCAGAGGTAGAGTCAGATCAAAAGTAAACCTTGCCTTTCTCTGAGGGCAACGGGGAGCATCCCTGAATATTCACGGCTGTTGTTCAGACTTGTAGAGGCGCATGACCCCAGCTCCCGGTGCTTAAATGGGACCAGCCTGGACTCCGGGTGAGGCCACTGTCCAATTAGAAGACCACCCAGTGACCAGGGCAGGACGGGACGGGAGGGGGGCCAGGTCTGAACGTGCAGGAAGCCAAGGCAGCTCCACGGTTGTATGAAAATACAAAGGGAAACATCAGTCCATGGGCAGTCTTAGTCTGGGGGGGGGTCCTTTAATTTTTCTGGTTTACTGAGCACTAAGCAGAAAATCCTTATTGTTTTGAAATAATTCCTCTGGCTTAGGAAGCAGAGCAAAATAAGTTTAACCGAATCTTTACCAACAGAGAATCCTGAAATAATCTTTTTGAAACACTTGCAGACAAGGTTAAGCAGATTGTTCGCCACCAGATTTCTCAGAATCTTCAATATGCTAATGTTCATTGTGAATATCTAAAATAAATCAGAATATATCATGATCCCCAAACACATACACATATGTGGGTGTGTTGTATAGAGAGAATTTTTCTTTTCCTACAAAGGACGTTAGTGAGGCAGCTGACAAAATTTGAATAAGGTCTGTAGATTAGTAGGCAATACCACATCAAGATCAATTTCCTCATTTTATTTTTTTAAAGACTTTATTTATTTATTTATTTATTTATTTATTTATTTATTCGAGAGAGAGAGAGAGAGAGAGAGAGAGGCAGAGACATAGGCAGACAGAGAAGCAGGCTCCATGCAGGGAGCCTGACGTGGGCCTCAAACCTGGGAATCCAGGATCACGCCTTGAGTCGAAGGCAGGTGCTCAACCGCTGAGCCACCCGGGTGTCTGAATTTCCTCATTTTAATCACTGTGGTGCAGATATGTAATGCTCTTGCTTTTTTGAAAATACTGACGTATTTAGGGTTACAAAGCTATCATGTCTGCACTTAATCTCAAAAAAAATTTTTAAGAAGAATATGTATATGCATCACTATACATGTACATATATGTGTATGCATCTAGAAAAAGAAAATGAAAAGCAAATATGTACAATAAAGTGTTGACATATGGGGTATGAGGTGCATCTGGGTGGCTCAGGTTATGATCCCAGGGTCCTGGGGATCGAGCCTCACATGGAGGGGGGGTCCCTGCTGCACGAAGAGCCTACTCCCTCTGTCTCTGCCTTCTGCCCCCGGACTTGTGCTCTCTCTCTCTGTATCAAATAAATAAATATTGGGAAAAAAAACAATTTAAAAGACATTTGGGGTGTGGGTGAAGGATATATATATATATAAAAATTTTAAGAGCATTTTTGCAATTTTTCTTCCAATCTAAAATTATCTCGACATAAGATGTTTTCTAAAAAGAAACGTCTATTAACACTTTCTTTCCTTGGTCGAGCATGCTTTGGGAAATGGTGATAATTCCCCAGTATGCTGTTTTGTCTCTTGTCTGGACAAACCAGAGCGAGGCCCGGGAGTCAGCTCTAACTTGGACACGGGCACCTCGCTGAGGAGCAGCGACGCACTCAGAGCCCCTAGTGGGGGCTGGTGATGAGCGTCCATAGAACCTGCCCGAAGGCGACTTCAGCGTCCGCCTACATGTCTGGTGGAGGTTAACCACACTACATGTCAGAGAACTTTCTGGTTTCCACTTCTCTCTGCAGTTTGACATGGAGCCCTACGGGAAACACAGTGATCATCAAGAAAGCAGGCACAGTGTCTGGCACCAGCTCCCACAGGGTGACGGGCTGCACTAGTATCCCAAGCAGCATCCCAGGCAAGGTTGCCAAGGGTGGGGGCTCCCTTGGCGCTGCGGACCTAGGATCCTAGAGGACCCCCAATCCCGGATCCTCTCTGCCCACAGTAGCTCAGGTGACAGGCCGGTCTTAAAAATAAAGCTTTCTGAGTATTTCGATGGGTGTGAGCTCATAAGCGTGAACTGCCAGCTGCTCGTCTGCAGTCTTCCAGCTCCGACATAGCACTTCGTGGGGGGCTCAAACCCCTGCTTTGACAAGTGTCACAGTCCACACACAATACGTGGTGACGAGCCATCTTTTTCTTGTATTTTGGCAGACGGTGGAAGGTGCTCCCAAAGAGATCTTTCCAAACCTAAAAGAGTTGATCTCCAAGTTTGAGAAACCAAGCCAAGGGCTGGTGATGCACCTCATACAGCCGATAAAGAAAGCCAGCTCCTGCCCGAGGTGGAGAAGATCACAGATAAAGCTGGATAGTATTTACGGTAAAAACTCTCACACGAGAGTCAGAAAGGGATCGTGGTCCCATGTCTTCCCCCGGCCGACTCTGTAGAATTTATAGATGTGCACCCTGTTCTGTTGTGTTATCTCTTAAAGGCTTTGCCCACAAAAAGCAGGGTCGATCCTGTTGGGCAAGATCTTTATATATATATATATATATATATATATATATATATATATATATATATATATATATATTTTATTTATTCATTCATGAGAGACACAGAGAGAGAGAAGCAGAGACACAGGTAGAGGGGGAAGCAGGTTCCATGCAGGGAGCCCAATGTGGGTCTCGATCCCGGGTCTCCAGTATCAGACCCTGGGCTGAAAGCAGCGCTAAACCGCTGAGTCACCCGGGCTGCCTCTGTTGGGCAAGATCTAGTTGGGCAGGCTGTTTTTGAGCCCTGGGGGTGGCCCCCGCTTGGGGCCCTCTGCCTGGAGGGTCAGGAGAGCAGGAGCGGCCCCAGGGCGCTGACCCAGGGGAGAGCTGACCTTGAACTCATCCGTGACCTTACGCGATCCACAGGCTTGGGAGGAGATGGACAAGTAGGCCAAGTTTTCAAATGAGAAAATTGCCTCAATGCCCTCACCAAGGCTCATGCAGAGTCACGTTTTGCTCGGTGTTTGCGGAGCATTCATCTATTTAGTGTTAGGGGACGAGTTACTTCACATATCACCCTAACGGTATTAAGCCATGGTGGGAAATGAGAGGGGGTCGGTCACCTTGAGTGCGGAGAATCCACGCTGAGGCTGCTCAGATGGCATCACTTGCAGCCACGATCGCTTACCCACCCCCCTTGAAACCCTCTCTCAGGAAGTCCTCCCTCTCACACTTGTCGGTTATGATGTGGTTTGAATTTCACACGGATTTCCGGAGACATTTAGGGTTTACTACTGTCTTCTCATGGTGGCATGTGTGGTCCCATTGCCAAGCAGAGGGATTGCCGTTATCAGTGGCCAGGATGGGGGCACCGGGAGGAGGCACGAGCTCGGAGGAGGGCAGAGGGCAGAGTTCCAGGGAGCCCACAACCCCCCCACATCCTACTCTGTCTACTTCAGTCACCCTCTGGGCTGCCAGCTCAAGCTTCTCACTTCCCAGCAGAACTAAGCATGGGGTTTTAATGATTAAAATAAAAACCCCTCCTCTGCCACTGTTCCTCTGCCCCCTGCCAAGGACTCTGCACCCATATACATGCAGAGTCACTTCCTATAGGTTCAGCCACGGGTGTAGTCCCATGGCCACGTTGCACCAAAAGTTACAGAAAAAAAGAGCACAAAGTGGGGCAGAGCACTTTCCTAAGGGCCGCAGCCTAGGAAAAACCCAGATGAGTTGCTGAGGGTGGTGGGAGCCATGGCGGTATCGGTCCAGCGATGATAAAATAATCACAAATGCCAAGGAGAGAGTCCTTTAAAGATCTTTCCTAAGAACTGGGCTGGAGTCTTAGCACCCCAGCTGCCCTGGTAGGTAACCCCAAGCCTTCAGCTACCAAAGGGGAGACATCCTTTCCTCAGCTCATTGGCTTCCTCCCCTTCCCTCCGCCTCCTTAGAATAAGCTTCAGATGTTTTCACCCTGAGGGAGACACGGGGGTTCTGCTCGTCAGTGCAGGCATCTGGAGCTGAAACCTGGGTGCCTAAACTTATAAAGAGACCCCACTATTTTGCCGGGAGAGCTCCTTTTGATACCCCAGCCCTTCAAGAATCTTTTTTTTTTTTTAAGATTTTATTTATTTATTCATGAAAGAGAGAGAGGCAGAGATACAGGCAGAGGGAGAAGCAGGCTCCATGCAGGGAGCCCTATGTGGGACTTGATCCCGGGTCTCCAGGATCACGCCCTGGGCTGAAGGCAGGCGCTAAACCACTGAGCCACCCAGGGCTGCCCTGTGATACCCCAGGCCTTGAAGATGTCACTATGACGTGGCATCGAGGTCATCCTGTGCCTGGGGAGTGGTCATCTCTTCCATGAGTGAGGTTGGTCTGTGTGATTCCTGGGTGTTGAGCCTCATGGCTGGTCTTCTGCCGCCCCCCCTCCCCCACAGAGAACAACAGTAACAGTGACTATGTGGAGGTCTTACCCTGAAGACAAAGAGACTGAAGAAAGCAATTAGAGAAGAGATGGAGTGACAGCTCTCACTGGCAACCCTGCTTCTCCTGTAGGTGCGCATGTGGAATACTTAGCTCGCGGGGAGAATTCAGACTCTCTGAAGATGTTCCCAGAGAAATTGTTTCCCACATCTCTGCCTCCCGTGCACACGCCATGAGCCGCTTTGAGACTCCTTCCCCTCACCCCACTCCACTCTTCTTGCTGGGAATAGGACAGCCTGAACCTATTCTCAACTTCTTAAAGATACAGTTGCATCCTGGTGGATGCCCTCCTGCAGACCAGGCGATTGGAGACACAGCTTTGCATGGGAGAGAGCACACTCGGCCAGGAGTTAGGGACCCGAGTTCCAGCCCTGTGGCGATGTGACTTTGGAGAAGCCTCTTCCCCCGTCTGGGGGTCTCCATACCTTCATCTGTAAAACAAACACGTGTTCCCACCCCTCTGCTGAGCTGGGTTGTGCCTGATGGAGTTGAGGAGATCTGGGGTGATGGAGATGTACACGGGAGTGGCAAGGGATCTGAGTCCCAGCCTCCCAAACATCCAACATGGTCTCCGTACCTGCCTGTCCTGGTCTGAGTCATGGTGGGGGGCCCTGACCTCCCCCGTCGCCCGCCACCACCTGTCCTTCTCCCCCACATTCCAGTTCTTCTCTTTCTTACTAATCTTGATATTCTTGCCAAACACACCCACGGATATACTTTCTCCCTGGTTTTGCCCAATTTCACTTATGCACCAACAACTTCAGCAGTGCAGGTGTAGCCCTGTACCGCAGTGGTATCTGTGGGGATTTAAAAAATACTCAATTTCATGTAGTTCCTGTTCCCAACTAGACTTTAGGTGCCACCAAAGCATGGTTGGGTCTCCCTCATATTCCCCAGTGTGGAAATGTGCTGTGTAGAGCAATGGAAACATGTGCCCATTCTCAGGATTTTGACCAGAAGCATGGGTTTGTTGAATTGGTTCTAAATCTTTTGCATTTTTCTGCTAGTTCATAATTTTAATTAAGACCTGATTAGTGTGCAATGTACCAAATTCTATGCCCATTCTTTTACCTATCTCCAAGCCATAGTGATTCATTTTACCCAACTGGACGTATCTTCCAAATCACTTTTATCAGAGTTATGATTGAGAGGTCTTGAACTGGATGCCTACGTGATTTCCTTTACCTGAGCACCCAGGTATAGCACCTTACATGGTCCCCAGCACACTCCTCAAATGAGCAAACAGTAGCTGATGTTAACGTCATGTTATAAATCGCTAAAATGTTTTAGAAGACCATGAACAGGTCACGTGAAGAACAGCTGAAATATCTGGGCATATGGGACTGGAAGAGGGAAGATGTCTAAACCTGCAATAGGTGTATCAAGTATCTGGGTCACTTTTCTCTTAAAGAGGGTACAATGCCAGACCGCAGAACTCACACCAGTGGCTGGGTGTTTATGCGAGGGCGGTTTTAGCCATGTATCAGAAAGAACTCTGAAACCACTAGAGCAGATCTTTATGCAAACAGCCTGCCCTGTGCTGCAGTGGAAGTGGAAGGTGATTTTTTTTCCAAGGATATGGGAGAGATGCAGAAATTAGACTGCCTACCTGCAAGGTACCTTCCCATTTAGGGATCCTTGGATCCTACTGCCATCTTTTCACAACTCCAGTGGGAATCTCTCTCTCTCTCTCTCTCTCTCTATTTCTTTTGGACTTATATATGGAGAGTTAAGAAGCTAATCACATTCCTTAGTTCTTAGCTCATTATCACCATCAATCTATACAAGACATTTCTTCTGTTTTATTTCATTTTTATTCCCTTTGCCTCTAATTCTCATTCCAATGTTCGCACTCTCTCCCATAGGAAACAGCTCAATAGTATTTGATATATGCCCTTGACAGAATGCTGTAGAATGTACGGCATTGGTCGCGAATACGTAACTTTTATATTCACATACACAATATTCTACTGTTCCAATGATGTTATTACTTTTCTCATCTATATTGTTGAGCATAATTCAGTATCTTAAATGATGCATGGCATTCTGTAGTAGCCCTCCAACAAGGTTTGCTGATCCTTTCCTTTTTTTTTTTTTTATTTATGATAGTCAGAGAAAGAGAGAGAGAGAGAGAGAGAGAGGCAGAGACACAGGCAGAGGGAGAAGCAGGCTCCATGCACTGGGAGCCCCGACATGGGATTCAATCCCGGGTCTCCAGGATCGCACCCTGGGCCAAAGGCAGGCGCCAAACCGCTGCGCCACCCAGGGATCCCATGCTGATCCTTTCCTAAAGAGATAGACATCCTACAGAGATAGCAAATTTGTATGAGTCTCCCTATGGAAATGTAAGAGAATTCCTCTGAACCATATGGTCATAAAGTTTGTTCATGCTCAATTACGATGTAGTCAAACTCATCGAGTGCTTTTTGACTCCTGGTTAATAAGCCCTTCCTCATTCCAAGATCATGAAAAAAAAAAAATCTTACATTTTCTTTTACTGGCTTTTATAAATTTACCCCCTGCAGTAAAGGTTCTAGTGATAGCAAGGACTTTTGCATTTTTCACTGACACTCTCCCAGGATCTAGAAAATCCCATTACACATAGTTGGTGTTTAATAAGTGTATTTTTTAAAGATTTATTTATTCATGAGAGATATACAGAGAGAGGCAGAGACATAGGCAGAAGGAGAAGCAGGCTCCTTGTGAAGCAGGGAGTCCAATGCAGGGCTTGATCCCAGGACCCTGGGATCATACTCTGAGCCAAAGGCAGACGCTCAACCACTGAGGCACCCAGGTGCCCCTTAATAAATATTTTTTGCATGAAGGATGAATCCAGGGTTAACCTTTGTGTATGGTAAGAGATATTTCCAACTTTGTATTTCTCCATATATATTGAAGTAGTTTTCCCATTTCACCCTGTTTAGTAAACCATTTCCCCCTCTGGTTTCTGGTTCCTCCTTTATATCACAATGGTTCTAATCCTTTGGCTTTGCAGTACCTTATCATCTCGTAGGGGAGGTACTCATCAATATTTTTCAAACCAACTGGGTTACTTGCGGGCCTTGGTTCTTCCATACACATTTTAGTATAAATACATTATGTTGCTCAAAACATCTTGATGGGATTTTGAGTGAATTTGCAATTGGGGAGAACAGACATTCTTGTGATGTTGTCTCATGCATAAACATGCTACATCAGTTTATTCAAGTCTTTTTTGTTCTTTAATGGAATCACAAGTTTTCCATAGAAGTGTTGTATATTCTGTTACATTAATTCCTAATTATTTTTAGTTGTTATAAATTCTGTCTTATGTTTTATTATATTTGTAGCAGGCTATAGCCGTGGCAAGTAGATCTCATTAGATTTACTGGTTTACCTGTTGATCCTATTGTAAATGGAATTGTAAATTCTATGTAAATGATTTTGTCAGCTGTAAATAATACCACTTGGTTCTCTTTCAACACTTATGCATCTGTTTTCCATGTTTACTTGATTGCTAGGACCTCTAGTATACATTAAACCATAGTCATAAAAGTGGGCGTTCTTGTGTGGGTCCCAGTATTGCATGAAATGCATAGAAACTTTCTCCATTTCAGCACCATGTTTGTTGTAGCCTTTAAGATGACCATTTCAGGGGATCCCTGGATGGCTCAGTGGTTTGGTGGCTGCCTTTGGCCCAGGGCATGGTCCTGGAGTCTCAGGATCAAGTCCTTTCATGGAGCCTGCTTCTCTCTCTCTCTGTGTCTCTCATGAATAAATAAATAAAATCTTTAAAAAAAATAAGATGACCATTTTAATTTTTATCAGAAATGTTATGGCTGCTTGTCAGAAGAGTGTGTGACTCTTGATCTTAGGGCCATGAGTTTGAGCCTCACACTGAGTGTACAGATTACTTATATAAACTTAAAAAAAAAAAAACTTAAAATGCCTGGAAATTTATTAAGTGATTTGTTTCTGAATCTACTGAAATAGTCACATCCCTTTTATCTTCATTCCATTATAGAGGTGAATTATATTAGTAAAACTGCTGATATTATACCACCTTTCATTTGCTTCACTTGATCATGCTGTATTATTTTCAATAAACTGATGGGTTTAGTAAGTTAATACTTCATTTAAGACTTTTGCAGTAAAGCTCATAAGCCAAACAGAACTATAATTTACTGAATCATGGCTAGACTAATCATATAAAGTAAATGAAGCAGGCTTTCTCCTTTTTCTCTTTTCTGCTACAACTTTGTGAGGTAAGGATGATCTGATGCTTAGTTCATTAGTTTGAGGCTCTGGTGAAGAGGGGAGGGAATCTTTTATTTCTGTTTAAATATCTTCAATGCTTAGCATTTTATTCAATTATTTTGCTAGTTTTGGCATTCTTTGTTCTCTTGGGAATTTATCCACTTTATCTAAACTTTTTGCAAATATTGGCATACAGTTCACAATGTTATTTTTAAAGCTGTTGTGACTGTAGTCATACCTCCTTCTTCACTCTTGTGCCATCCTTTTTTATTAATCAACTTTATCAACCTTACCAGTCCTTTCAAAGCCAGCTTTTAGTTTTGTGAATCTTGTTTGTAGATTGTTATTCTCCATTTCAGTGATTTTTTTTTAATGCTTGATTCTTTTGGATTTATCTGGCTTATTTTCACATTTTCCAATAAATATATATAAAACATGACCAACAAATGGTACTATTTTAGTGGTACGCCACGAATTTTAACAGGGATAGTGTTTATTGCTCTTCAGGTCAAAGTATTCTTTTTTTTTTTTTCAAAGTATTCTTAATTTGTATAAAAACATCCTCTTCAATCCAAGGACAATTCAGTAGTTTGTAATTGTTAGTAAATACATATATTAGCTTTTAGTTTTGTGTCAATTCCAAAATACAGAGCATTCTAGTTACATAACATGGTTCAACTTGATTTCTGAGGCTTCCTTGATGAACATTCTGTGAATATTTCATTTGAGAATGGTTCTATTCATTTTAAGGTTCATTCTCAAGACCCACCCCATGTATTTAAGATTGCAAATCATGTAAAACAAATAATTGTATAGATTTTTCAACTATTTGATCTATCAATAAGTCTCTCATTTTAACTCAGTATATAATAGAGGTTAGTTTTCTAATTATAATAGTTTGTGTACAGATTTTTCCCTTTAGTTCTGTCATTCCCATTTTAACTATTTTAATGTTATATTTTAGGTGTATATCTTTTTATGGTCATAAATCATCTATTTCTTTTACATGAAGTGCTGCCCCCCCCCCCCTTTTTGGCCTTTAATTATATTTTGCTTCATATTTAAATTGCCATCCTGGCTTTCTTTTCTTTTTTTTAAGATTTTATTCATTTATTCATAGAGACACACACACACACAGAGAGAGAGAGAGAGAGAGAGAGAGGCAGAGACACAGGCAGAGGGAGAAGCAGGCTCCATGCAGGGAGCCCGACGCCAGACTCGATCCCGGGTCTCCAGGATCACACCCCAGGCTGCAGGTGGCCTAAACCGCTGCACTATGGGGGCTGCCTCTGGCTTTCTTTTCTTTTTTTTAATTTTTTTAAAATTTTTATTTATGATAGTCACAGAGAGAGAGAGAGAGAGAGAGGCAGAGACATAGGTAGAGGGAGAAGCAGGCTCCATGCACCGGGAGCCCGACGTGGGATTCAATCCCGGGTCTCCAGGATCGCGCCCTGGGCCAAAGGCAGGCGCTAAACCGCTGCGCCACCCAGGGTTCCCTTTATTTTCATTCATACTTTCCTAGTATGTAATTTTCCATCCCTTGGTTTTCAAGTTTTCTCATATTTTCTGTGTTAACTGTGTTCTGTAGACGAAATATTGCTGGATCTAAATTAAGATTCTTTCCTTTTGTTTGGTGAGTTCAAGACACTTACATTTATTACAATTTATTCTATTGGAATTTATGTCTGCCATTCTTATGAGCTGAGGGCTTGTGTCCTTCACCCCCATATGTTGAAGGCCTGACCCCCAGTGCAATGGCACTTAGAGGTGGGGCCTCTGGGAATTAGGTTTACAGAAAGCCATGAGGGTGGTGCTCTCATGATGCAATTAGGACCCTTATGAGAAAAGACACCAGAGTGCTCTCTCCACAAATAAGCACCAAGAAAGGCTTTGGGAGGACATTGCTGGAAGTGGCCCTCACCAGACACAGAACCCACTGGCACCTGATCTTGGACTTCCCATGCTCTGGAACTGTGAGAAATAAAGTTTAATAAAATATTTGTGGTTTAACCCACCCAATCTATGGTGTTTTGTTATAGCACCCTGAGCTAAGATAAAAATCTTACTCCAGTCTATTTACTACACAGTTTGTTTCCTTGCCCCCTACCTTTTTCTGCTTTCCAGCGAATAGATCAAATTTACCCATGCTAATTTGAAAGCTCTATTTTTTTCAAAGATATTTTTGGTGGTCGCTCATACCTTATTAAGACCTGTATTTTTGTTTTTCTCTACAATATTTAAAACATATCAATTGTTATCATTAAGCATACTTACTTTACTATCGTCAACCCCACCTTGCTTTCTGATATTATCTAAAACTTGAATTATTATCTGCTCCTTTTGGGTCCTTCATCATTTCAAAAACAGTAAGCTTTACTGAATCAATTTCTCATCCTTACTTCCTATATATTTCCAGATGTATAGCACTCTCCCAAGTCTCTCTTCTTCCCAGAATATTTTCTCCAAGGGTATTTGCAAAGGTGGTCTTTGTTGTTGTTGTTGTTGTTTTTAAGATTTTATTTATTTACTTATGAGACACACAGAGAGAGAGGCAGAGGGAGAAGCAGGCTCCCTGCAGGGAGCCCAATGTGGGACTCGATCCCAGGACCCCGGGATCACACCCTGAGCCGAAGGCAGACGCTCAACCACTGAAGCCACCCAGGCATCCCTGCAAACATGGTCTTTGGATAGTAAACCTTTTACAGTCTCATACACCTATGTCTTCCATTTCCACTCATTTAAACAATAGTTGAACTGAACATACAATGTGGACTTAAGGTGATTTTCCTTCGACAATATAAAAATCTTAAGCCCTTATTATTTTGTATACAGGATTCTTATTGAGATATCTAATGTCAATATGATTCTCTTCATTAGTTTTTTCCCTGAAAACTTTATTATTTTTCAGTAATCTCCACACCCAACATGGGGCTCGACCTCACAGCCCCTGAGATCAAGAGTCATACGCTCCACTGATTGAGTTAGCCAGGCGCCCCTTCTGGAAACTTTAAAGATGGTCTGTCTTTATGATCTTAAATTCCTCAGTAATGTGTCTGAGTGCAAGCTTTTCCTTCTCTATCCTGTTTGAAAGCCTATATACCATTTTCTTCTTAAGTTTTAATCTTTCTGCACTTCTGGAAATTCTCATTTCTTCCCCCAAAGATATCCTCCCCTTCCATTTTCTCTCTCCTACTTGGAATTCTTAAGTAAGAAAGGTTATCTCTTTCATTCCTCCCCCCACCCCATACTATTTGCTGATCTTAAGAACGTGACAGGCCTCTCTAAAATGGAGATACTGCTTTTCTCATAAATAGTTAACTATTACCATGAAAAAAAGCTGCTTTTTGCAAAAATTGTTTACCGGAAATGGCAATGCCTAAAGTCAGCCACAAGAGGTCGGACAATAACCAAGAAAACAAATACTGGGTTTGTGTGTGCGTGTGTGTGTGTGTGTGTGTGTGTGTGTGTGTGTGTGTGTTTAAAAAAAAGCACCATGAGGAACCTGGTAGTTATTAAAACCGGAAACATTTCTTGGAATAATACCTCTCATTTGAATGTTTAATCTCCAGTGTCGATAACAGGATTAGTGTACAAGCCAGCTTCCCTGTCAGTTTGCAATTTGAAATGCAGTAGAAGTGTTACGGCAGCTCCTGCTTGGAGCTGAAATTCTTGCAAATCTAGAGCAGATTCCTACCCCAAATCCTTGTGAATGAATGTTTTCAAGGAAAGTAGCATTGGCTCCGTCCTTACTGGTGGGGTGACTTTGGGCAGGTTGGTGACACCCCCTTGGCCTCTGGTCAGCCTCACCTGGAGAGTGCGGTAGTAATTCTCACTGCACAGGGTATTGTGGGGACTCAGACCACTGCCAGCGCAGGAGAACTTGGGAAAAACACAGTCTTCACTCTTTCCTCTTCTGTGAAATGAGAGGGCTGGTGAATGGGTCTCTCCATTTCTGGTCTACATGAAGATTCAGTGTTCAATGAAATTGCATTCACCCCCGGAGAAGGGCCAAATCTCAAAAAGTCATTTCTGGGCCCTGACTGGATCCTGAGATTTACCAGACTGGTGTGATGCGAACAGAGAAGAGCCATGTGGGGAGGAAGGTGCCTGGTCCTCAGGTCTGGACACCCGGGCCTCCTGGCCTTGCTCTTCCCTTTATGGGCTGTAAGCCTCAGGCTCTACGTGGTCACTGCCTCAACCTCAGCAAACCCATCAATAAAATGGGGCTGAAATAACCATGTCACAGGATGTGAGGATTAACGAGAGCACGTGTGTGAGTCTCTTGGCCTGCAGTAAGATACTGTATCTGAAAAATGGGCTTCGTAGGACTATCTTTACAGGGCTAATGAGAAAAACAAATGAGAGGATCAATGCAAATTGATTAGCACAAATTCCTGGAATGCACAGGAGCTTTGGAAATATAGTAACAGAGCACCAATTAATAGCAAAGCCCCAAGTGATAACGTGTGAATGCGAAGCATCGGAATGCAGCCGTCGGAGAAGCAGCACCCAGAGGTGCAGACCCCAGGCACCTTGTCACACGAGGCTAGACAGGAGTGTGGGCTTCTGCTGGCCCCGGGGCAAGGTGGCATCTGTCCAGGGAACGGAGTTAAACAGAGGCTCCGGCTGGAGATAAATGACCTACACGCCGGCCCGTTAATCATTCTCCACTTTGCATGTGGCCTCCCTCAATCCTCTCGGGTCCGAGTTCAGGTGCGGAGCGCGTGTGTGGGCAGAGGCCCCGAGGAAGGGCCGGCCCTCAGCGAGAGCCCCGTCCAGTCTGCTCCCCACCAGCCAGCTCTGGAGTGTGTGTGGGTGCGGGTGACAGACTTGGAACATGTCCCGAGATGCATTCGAAGCTCCTTGACTCCTGAGTCGAGGCGTTCAGGTCGCGGCCCGTCTTTCCCGAGCTCCTGGGCCGCGCCGTCCGAAGTGAACAGGGCTCGGGCCAGACCCGCAGGCATCGCTCGGCGGCCTGGAGGGAGGGAAGGGGACAGACATGTGTGCAGCCGCAGGGAAGGGCTCCCGGAGGAAGCGATGCCTGGGCCGAAAGGCCAGGAGCAAGACAGCCTGGGATGCGTCCGGGGGCAGGTCGGAGCCGACCCCCCAGGCCGGGGTGCCGAAGCTTGGCCACCGCCATGGGGGGGGAGCTGGTGGGGGGCTGGCAGGGGGCGATCGGAGACGGGGAGCCCGCCCCACGCCTCTCCCCGCCGGCCTCACCCCACAGGCCGCCTGCGCCTCGTCCAGTCCTGGAGGGTCCCCCGTCGGCCCGCTCCGAGGAACATTCTCCTGCGGCCAGGACTGTCGACGGCTCCCGACAGAGGGCCCGGGGCCTCAGCTGGGCAGGGAGGGTGGACGGAAATGATCTCCCCGGGCCTGGGGCAGCCAGAGGCCAGACTCTGCGGTACCCCTCCCCACAACCGGGGCTGCCCGCCGCGGGCTCGGGGCCCGGGTCACAGGGCCGACTGGGTCCCCGCCATCCATTGCCAGAGGCCGGGCTGCTCCCGAAGGGCCCACGGGGGCCTGGTGACCTGTGCCTGCAACCGCTGGGGACACTTGCCGGGCGGCCGTCAGGAGGGCCGAACACTCACTTGGGCTGGAGCACAGGCCCACGGGAGTTCGAGGACACGCCGGGGCCCAGGCAGGAGAGGACGCGGCGCAGGGCCCTGAGGACGGCCAGCCGGGTCCACAGCAAAACCCAAACCAAACCAGCTGCATTTTGCTGGGGTGGGTTGCTTTTCGTTTTGGGTTTTTTTTTTTTCTTTTTCTTTTTCCCTTTCTGGCCTATTCCCAAGAGAAAATGCTGGCCGTGCTACACATTCCTGAGGCACCTCCCGGGGCGGGGAGGAGGGGAGGCTGCTGTGGCCCAGTCGGTCTTTCACCCTCTCCTCGAGCTCACGTCCCCGCAATAACCGAGGGACCGGCTCCTGGGGCAGAGCCAGCGGGTCCCTCGAGGCGGACCCGGTCTCATGGCAGCAGCTGGAGATAAGCTGCACACAAAGGGGATTTGTGTCCGAGGAGGGACGAGCCCTGGATACTCAACGCGGAAGAATTTTCTCATTAGTCAGTGCGGGGACCCCAGGGCCGGCGGCAGCAGGGAGGAGGGCCTGTCGCAGGGGCCAAGCCCCCGGAGCTGCTTTCACTGAACAACCGAAATTAAAGCCTCTGGAGCGCATTTCCGTGGGAGCGATGGGAGACGCGGACGCCGTGGGCACCTAGGACACGGCGGGGGCGGGGGGAGCCACTGCGGGCCCGGGGGCTCTGTGCAGGCTTAATTACGCGCCCCTGCTGGCAGGGCGGCTGCGGCTGGGGCTCTGCACGGGGCACCCCAAATGCTCCCCGCTGAGAGTGGAGCCCCGAGACCCCGAGGCCCCAAATCACAAAGATGAACCATCGCCGAATCGGTGGCAGCTGCCAGCTGGACTGGAAAGCTCTGCGGTGGTAGAGACGGGAGGTGGGAGGGTGGTGGATGGGACCCCAAGTCAAAGCACACAGGGTTCTAGAACCCTCCAGGATTCGCTGGCCTGAAAGGAGCCCCAGGGCCTGCGAGCAAGTTGAACAAGCAGGAATTCTTGGAGGCCGGAGCAGCATCTGAGGCACAGCCCTGGACCAGCTCATTCCTTAAGTCCTGGAGACCGGCCGGGCTGGGCCACCGCTGGGAACGGCGAGGTGGCCTCCCGGTGACCGCTGCTCTGGTGGCTCTGGTCGGCACTTGCAGTGAGATCAGGCCCCGGGGAAGACCCGTTGCAGGTGAAATTCGCTGGCCCCCTTGGGAGCCTCTGCTGTTGCTCGATGCCCTGCTCAGGGGGCCTGGGAGCGGCTCAGGCCAGGCTCCCAGGCGTCCTCACCCCCTGCCACCGTGACACGGGGACAGAGAACCAGGCATCCCCTTCCCACCACGTCACCCTGCTCACGCGGGGGCTTCGACAGGTCGGCTGGACAAATGCATCCTGGTGTCGTGCTTTCCGGACCATCAGCTCAGCCTGGAGAACAGCAGCAAGGTCCCAGAGGCACATCCACCTTTACGCTGCCTCAAAAAACCATCGTGGGCTTCATGACTTTCCCCGCCCGCCCGTCACTCCGAGTAACTCCTGTGCACAACAGTGGAAAAGGTGCGCGAAAGGCCTTTTGACTTCGTGCCTGCAGAAGCCTCTGGAGCCACCCCCCGGGGAGTGGGCCCTGAACAAGGGGCGCTGGGGCCTGCGGGCGGGGGACAGGGGCTGCTGTACTTTCAGTGCCCCCCGCCCCCCGGGCACGGATGCGTTGGACCGGGTTGGGCGTCCCTCCCGCCTTCCCAGACGGCACGGCGAGCCCCGCTGCAGAGCCAGTGGGTGACCCTCGGGCACCGGCGTCTTCTTGCACCGCGTCGAGGAACCCAGAGGTGAGTTCCACACGGGAAAGGCTGCAGCCTCCTGCCAGAGACCTTCCCGACGTGGGGCCCGGGACCCAACTGCTCAACTGCGAATCCACCACCCGGGCATGGTCACGGCGGCAAAGGGCCGCGCTGGGCAGAAAGGCCGCATCCTTCCCCCCCTTTAAAAACGCAGGTAGCGTCTGTGGACAGCGTGAAGGCCTTTCTCTGCTCCGTCCCTCTCTTCTCCACTTCCTCCCCCCATTTTTAAAAGATGTTATTTATTCATGAGACAGAGAGAGAGAAAGAGAGGCAGAGACATAGGCAGAGAGACAAGCAGGCTCCATGCAGGGAGCCCGACGCAGGACTCGATCCCGGGACTCTGGGGTCATGACCTGGGCCGGAGGCAGGCGCTCAACCACTAAGCCACCTGAGGATCCCGACTTCCTCCTTTTAAGGTGCTCAGAGGCCTGGTGGATTCTCAGCCTGAGTCCCCGGGCTCGATGCCGACCTGGCCTCCAAGTCACACGCTCTCAACAAGTGAGCATCAGGGTTGCCGCAGTGTGTGGGGTGCAGGGGTGGGGGAGCACCTCCATCAGCAGCGCCTGTCCCGCTGGAGGCGGCCTGTGTGCCCAGGGGTGGAAGAGGATGCCAGACCCAGGGTGAGTCGCCGCCTCGAGTTCCATCCAGCGGCCCACTTGCATTTCCTCCCGAGGAGGAGGAGGCTGACGTCACGCGGCCCCTGAAACAGCCACAGGTCGGGCTGGAAGAGGGACACACAGTGGGGAGCCGGCTGCTTAGGGGGACAAATGAAGGCACAACCCGAGATCAGTTCCCCCAGGGGCCTCCAGTGGGGGTCCGCGGGCAGTGCCCACCCGCCTCATGCTTCCCCACTCCAAACCCAGCGTGCAGACACCCTCCACCCAACAAGTCACTTCCCGTCGGGAGAAACCAAGCCGGCAAGAACCAAACCGGATCGTTTTATTCCGCGGCTTCCCTCTACCAGAACACTACTAACAATATAAATATAAAATCTCTAGAAAATGCTCCGATCCGTCCCCTTCCTCTCCCAGACTGGGGCCAACCCGTCCATTCCTTCAAAGTCGACGGATCAGATGCGGGTTTGTCTCTGCGCCGCCCACATACGCGACACAGGTGCCTCTGGCTCCTGCAGGGGGACGCACCTGCCCCCTGGCGGGTTCTGGAAGCTCACTTGCGACTCATCAGGGGAAGCTTCGCGCTGCCTACGGGGTTCCAGCGGGCTTGGGGGTAACGGGGAGAGAACAGACTCGGTGCCCCCAGCTGCTTCACGTAGATCCAGGAGGCGGGGCCCTCGCTTCTCCTTAGCCTGCTCGTGTTGACTGGGCCACCCAGAGGCCAAGGCCCCGGAGATGCTGGGCTCAGTGTGAGGGGGGTGGGTGCGTGGACGGGGGGCGGGGGCTGCTGCCCTGTGACCCCAGGGAGGTCAGGCTGTGGGGGCAAACGCCGGAAGCCAGGCGGGGGGCCGGACAGACAACCGGCCCGAGGTGGTCGTCGCTGCCGCGGGGGGCACGCTCAGCCCCGCTCCAGGTGCTATCCGTTACCCGCAGCATCTAGCTGCACCCGCTACGTGCTACAGCCTCCGCAGCATCTAGCACCAGACTTCAGCTTGAGCCCCGCTCCCCCGGGCTGGGGGGAGGGAGGAGCATCATCCCCAAAGGAGGACGCTGGCGGCAGGGAGATCATGCAGAGGCCAGAGGCTGCAGCAGGGTCCCGCGGCCCCCGTGTGGTGTCAGACACCGTCTGAGGCACTCCAGCGTCACCCCAGCCACGGGCCTGGGACTGCCTGGGGCCCCCGTCCTGACCCTGAGTCCGAGGGCCGGGACCTCAGCAGTGGCTGGGTGCGGCGCGGAGGGCAGGGCGCAAAGCCAGCTTGGGCCCGCGGGCCGTGTGCAAGCTCCCACATCACCTGGCCGGGGCCACCCTGAGCTCGGGGGGAGCAGCCCCGGAGGGCAAGGCTCTGCTCGATGTCCCGCCGGAGACGCGAACTGGGCTTCCAGCACAGGAGCTCACGGGGAACCCCGCCAGCTCCCGGCTACAGCTTCAGATTCTCGGCCCCCACCCCCAGCTCTGCGTGCGGTGCGACACTCCAAGCCCCGCAGGGAACTCATGGGATCCCGGACGCCAGTCCCAGGAACTGAGCCCCGGGGTGGGATAACCCGTCGTCCTCGTGCCCTTGGGGTCAGGCGGGACCTAGACCTTCAGTGACCGCCCTGCTCACTGTGCCCCGGCCTGCAGGGTGCCTGGCAAGCACAGCCTCTCCTGGGCAAGGGATGCAAGGCCTTGCTGTGGGCACGTGCAGGAGCCTTGCTTTCCAGAGCAACGGAAGACAGGCTGCAGGACGGGGCGGATGGGGCGGATGGGGTGGATGGGGCAGACGGGGCGAGGTGGGCAAGGTGGGCGAGGTGGCGTGGCTGCAGGTGCAGGAGGGTGGGGCGGGCGCTGGTACCCTGAAGATCCCACCCACCCTCCACCAGTCTGTGGGACCTAGCGTGGAGATGTCACACGGCAAAGGTGAGGGGTGGGATGCAGCGGGAAGGGTCGGGGTCAGGGGAGCCGACTGATGGACAAGAGAGAGGCTGCAGGAAGCCCGTGAGCAAGACGGCCCAGCAGCGAACCACGGCTGGATGTGCCGCGCCGGCCTTCTCCAGGGGAGCCAGCCACCCTGTTCAACAAAAGGGATGCTTTCTTCTTGCTGCAAAGGCCCCCAGGGTTGGGATCACCCCCCGACAGGGTCTCCCGGCCACAGGAAGACAGCACGACAGGACCCCTGGTGGGAGAGAGGAACATAAAAGTGGGTTAACCCAGGAGGGCAAGAAGCCGCCGGGGTCGGATGCTCCGCTCAGGCCCTGACATGGATCCCAAAGGCAGGGGTGCAGGGAGGACCGTGTGGCATCGGGGCGAGGGGAAGGCAGGGCGGAGGCCCCCCTAAGGGAGACCCCGGCGACTTCCTGAGAGTTCACTTGCCCACAGCTCCTGGCACATTCCAGCCTCGCATTCGTCACCCCCGGGCCCCAGATCTGCATCACTGCAGGGGGTGGGGAGGTCCCTGAAAGCTGCTCTGACCCCCAGTGGCGGCTCTGTCTTCATCCTGCTCTCTCCATGACTTCTGCTCCGGGTTCTCTGGGGGCCAGCTCCCCCCCACCCCCCCCAGCGAGATCGTACTCTGCTCCGCGGCTGCCTCCGGGGCCTGCCCAGCCCTGTCTGCGCGCACCAAGGGGCGCCCTGGCTTCCCTTCTGCGCGGGGACCCCACAGGTGGCCGATCCTATCAATGTCCCCCCGCAGCCCCTCGCCTCCTCGGTGCCTGGCTTTGTGCCCTGCTCCCGGGGGGCTTGGCGTGTCCCCCACGCTGGCCAGAAGGGAAGAACCCCAGGAAGCCCTGGCCACAAGCTGCCTCCGGGTCTCCAGCCTGGCGTCTCCTCCAGCCCACACCCGAAGGACAGAGACAAGGCGACAACCCGGGGCCTCCGTGGCCTTGGGGCCAAGAGGGACGTTGGCCGGGCTGCTCTCAGGGTGCGCGGCTTTCCAGGTCTGGGCCCATCATCAGCCAAACCCATCACTCCCCGGCCAGCGGATCCCCCCACCCGGGTCAGAAGCAATGGACCGGTGCACAGGGAGGATGGCTCTCTGCTCATCTCTGCATAAGGGGCAAAGGTCAGGCAGGGCGGGGCAGGACCCAGGGGTCCCAGGGACCAGTCGGCAGCGGGGAGGGGGTGCTCGGCGGGGAGAAGAGGCCCTACTCAAAGGAGAGCAGGTCTGGGTGGGGGCCCTCATTGTCAAGGCTGGAGGTCCGTGCCCGAGGAGCACCGGCCCCCGGGGGCTCGGCCAGGTGGAGGGGGCTCAGGCTGAGTTTGAGGCCGTTCCTCTCGAGGAGCCCTGGGGAGGAGGCCCTCCTGCACTCGGTCGTCTTCAGCCTGGGCTCGTCCTGGCTGTCCTGGTGGATGAGGTCGGGCACCGACAGCGAAACCTCTCCGTTGGGCAGGGCCTCGCCCCCACCCGCCGTTTCCACGGGGGCCTCCGGCGGGGCGGCGGGCAGCGTGTCCCGGGGCTGCCCAGGAGCCAGCTCGGTCCCATACTCCAGACCGCTCAGGACGGGCTGCGACGAGATGAGCATGTCCTGCGTGGTCTTCAGGGCCCGTGGGGTTCGCTTCCTGGCGGTGGGAGGCGGAGGATCCAGCCGAGGGAATGCGTCTTGCTGGGTGCACCTGTGGGGTCGAGGACCAGGGGCAGGTACGCTTTAGGGATGGCGACACCCCAGCCGCCGCACGACGGCTCCCCACCGGCCAGCGCTTTCCTTTCCTCCTTGGTTTGGGGTGTGGGTTGTGACAGCTGGAGCATCGCTGGCTTTGGCCTGGCACCCCCACCCCCACCCCGCTAGGGGTGACAGCAGCAAAGTGCTGCCGCTGGGCCCCCTGGGGGCTGCATCACATCAGAAGCTCTGCAGGGGGCCCTGAGGAGGACCCTGCCGGCCCAGGGCACGGTAGGTGTTTAAAACAAGGCAGGCTTCTCCCTCCCCTGCCCCCCCACGGCCCCCCGGACCCCCACCTTCCTCCACTACCACCCACAGTGCAGAGGCCCGGGGGTGTGGCTGGGTGTTGGAATCCACCCGGGGGAGCTTCGGGCAATGCCTGGGTTCAAATCCAGCTCTGCCCAGTAGGAACCTCGTCACCCGAAGCTCCCCACGTCACCCCTTCCAAAGCTGGTTCTGTGCAAACGAGAAACCACCCGATGGCCCCAGGGGTCAGGTGGGCGAGCCGGGGGGCCGCGGGGACAGGGTGGCAGCTGGCGACCAGCCCCGGTGCGTCCCCGAGCTCCCCGAGCACGCCCGCCGCGCTCACCTGTTCTCGTCCCCCGCAGCCCCGCCGGCCAGCTGGGCCCCCGCCGTCCTGTTGATCTCCATGGCGCCCGCCCCGTCCAGGCCCGAGGGCTCCTTCCTCCGCAGGAAGTCGTTAACTCTGGCCCCCACGGCTCTGCCCAGGTTCCTGAGGTGCTGGCTGCCGCCCATCCGGGGCCCCGGCCCGCCGGGCTCCACAGGCCCCTGGGTGGCCGCCAGCCTGGACGGGTGGGGGAAGGAGCAGCCGGGCTGCAGCCTGGGAGCGTGGGCCGCGTTCAGGTTCTCGAACATGCCGTGGTCCACTGCAAGCAGAGGGGAAGGCGACGTGGTGAGCCAGGCAAGTCCCTCTGCGTCCGCCCCTCACACACCGCCACCCCCGCCCCACCCCGGTCACTGTCCCAGGCCTTGGACGAGCATCCAGAAAGCAGCAGGGACACTCCTGACCCATCCAATCCGGTTTCCCCACCCGGATGGGCGGTGGGACCGGGAGTTCGGGTTCTGTGCCCTCCCCCCCCGGAACAGGTGGCCAGCTCTAGCCATAAACCCTGTTCTCCCTCTACACCTGTCTCCTTGACTCAGGGCTTGACCCGTTCACCTGGGGTCACCACACCCCGAGGACAGAACGGTGAAGGAGTGACCCACCACGTGTGTGCACTGCCGTGACCACCACTGAGCTGTCCCCAGCCCTGGGACAGAAGCTGGGGAAGGGGGACAAGACGAGTATGAGGCTGGGGCTGGACGCTCCCCACTGGAGGCCACTTGGGGCGCACGTCTTCTCTGCGGGAGGAGGGGCTGCTGCGGCCGAGAGCCGCTAATCAGGGGCTCGGGGCCCGCTCACACCGAATCCGTGTGAACTGGGTGCCAAGGGAGCAGGAGGCACCTGAAATCGCCGTGGTGACACCCTAGGAGATGGGCCACGGGAGGAATCCTATTTACCCACGAGGAAGGTGGGGCTCAGAGTAAGAAGTGCCTGCCCGGCCTGGGGTCACGGGCCGATTACAGGTGGGCTGAACGAGAACTCCGGTCCTCACCCCTTCCACTACTGGGATGTCTGCCCAGGATCGCGGAGCGGCTGCGTGAACGCGCCTCCCCGACGGCCCTTGTCTTGGGATCTTCCATGTGAAAGGCTAAAGGGGCCGCAGGTAGACCCGCTGGGTTGTCTACACTGGCAGGGCGAAGGCCGTGTCGCATTCACCTTTGTATCTCTCACAGCTAGCCTGGGGCTGGTATACAGTAGGTGCTCATGAAACTTCCTGACTTGACCCTCCAGACCCCATCTGGCAGATGGAGGATGGTGGAGGCCGAGACCACAGCTCCAAGGTCCCTAACTGGAACTACTGGAGCGGAGGGCTCGACGCCGCACCGTCCACACACCAGCACGGGGGGCGAGGGGGGGTACCCTCCACCACCTGGAACCTGGAGGTCAGGCTCAGTCCCGGAAGCAGCCAGCTCCACGCTGGGGCCTTGGGAGCACGCGTGAGGTGTCTGTCCCTACCAACCATCCCCGCTAGTCCGTCAGTCTGGGGGAAGGAGAGGTCACGCTCGTCACCACCTGTTCTCTGTCCACAGCCCACACCTCCGGGTGCCTGGTCACGCTGAGCCTTCCCAAGGGGGAGGGAGGTTGGGGGCTGCTGCTGCTTCCACTGGGCTTTGCAGAGTAGCAGTCTCCGCCCTGCACTGCCGAGCCCCGGGCCCGGTGGTGGTGGTGGTGGGGGGGGCATTTCCCTTTGCTGTGGTTTCCACAGATCCCTTCTGCATCAACTAGCTAGAGAGGCAGGAAGCTGTGGGGAGAGTGGCTGCACCACCCAACGCAGGGCTGCGGGTCTGGGGCACACACGGGGAACGCGCCTCGGCCGGGGGGCCGTGCTAGGGGCCTGGGGCACAGGTGCAGCCACACCAGGCTAGTGGGAGTTCCAGCCCGGCCCACAGCGGGGTGCCCGGGGCTCCTCACTTTCCTAAGAGCCCGCTTCTGCATACCCGCCCCATCTACATCCCGTATCCCTTCCGGTTGCTCTTTGATCATAAATATCTGTGAACCTGCAGAGAGGCCCTCGGAAACGAAAGCATTTAAAATCTTTTTTCCCCCCAGACTGGCAATTATTTGGGCCACCATGAAACGAGGGCAAATGTTCAAAAGGAGGTTCACTGGGGGGAGGGCGGGTCCCGCACCGCTTCCTGGCTCAGATACTTCCACAGGGGTCTCCTTATTGGTTGAAGGTGGATCTGCAGCGCAGACGTGCTCGATCCGGAGGGTGTAAGCACCAAAAACACCTAAGTGACTGGTAAATTGTGAGCTCCTCTTATTTTGAAGACGTATTCTAATAAACAGAAGTAACGTCTGCATTACACACCACGGTAGATCCCCTGGGGTCCTGCGCTCTGCCCTTCAGAACGTACAGGCTGAAGTCTCACGTAATTTATTTATTATTATTTTTTGTCTCACGTAATTTATTTATTATTATTTTTTAAGTCTCACGTAATTTATTTATTATTTTTTTTAGTCTCACGTAATTTATTATTTTTTCAGTCTCACGTAATTTATTATTTTTTGTCTCACGTAATTTATTATTTTTTTTAGTCTCACGTAATTTATTATTTTTTGTCTCACGTAATTTATTTATTTATTTATTATTATTTTTTTTAGTCTCACGTAATTTATTATTATTTTTTGTCTCACGTAATTTATTTATTTATTTATTATTATTTTTTTTAGTCTCACGTAATTTAAAGCTAGCCCGGCCTAGGCTCCCATTACAAGTCCCTAAGTCTTCTGGGCAAACACACCTCGTCTCGATAATAAAAGGGTGAGCTCCTAGGGGGGATGCAGCATCTCCGGAGATTTTTACTTTCTGCAGTGCTCAGCACAGGGCCGGCACGAGAGGCGGCTTTCAATACGTTGGCTGGGCTGAACTGGGTTTTTCATAGAAATGCTTAAAAGCATCAAGCTTTGACCACGTTAGGGGCAGACGGTGTAGAGAAAGGGTCCCCAAGCATTTTTCCATTTACAAAAGCCCCTCAAAGCCCCGTCTCCCGAGGTCAGTCGGGAGCAGCTTGCTCGTCTCTCTCCGCCTCCTCACCTGAAGCAGGTGCCCCGGGCCCCTTCCCGGCTCATGGTACTCACGGCCCCCGCACTCTGCCCCTTGCACTAGAGAAGTGGTGGTTCAGAACACGGTGGTGATGATGGGAGGAAAAGCGATGACATCCCCACCGGGTGGCCCGCCCAGCAGCACCCCTGACATGCACACATCCAAGCAGAGCAAAGCATCTGTGCCGTTCAGTCATCCGTAAGAAAGACGGTCTCTTACCTGTCCGAGAAAGGGGCTCGGAAAGCAGGTGGAAAACAAACGAGAGAGAGAGAGAGACATTTTATGTAGTGACCGACCACTTGGGGAGTGTCACCTCCTGCCTGGGCCACCAGCAACAACGACATGCAAGACGGAAGCCCGGTTCCCAAGAATAGAACCAACCCCGGACAACCAGGTTCCCATGAACTTTTCAATAACTAGACCCAAAGAGTCATGCTTTTAAAAAACTCAACAAGCAGGCACCGACACAGCTTCCCAGGTGTCCCCCCAATATCTTGAGGCCCCGCTAGAGGAAATCTGAACGGCTGGCAGTGGGAAGAATTCAATGACCCCTGGCAGGGGGGAAATTCAAAATCTTCCCAAACCCGCGTGCATCGCTCATTACTATCTTGTCTCGGTTAAGCACAGAAATCACCAGGTTTTAGAGCAGGAAGACGTCCCCCCATTCCAACTAGGTTAACAAAATAGGAAACCATGGCGGCGGGGGGTGGGGGGGTGGCCTAACTGCGCAGGTTGCCAACGGCAGGGCGGGGGCTCTCCAAACCCCAGGACCCCACAGTCTTTCTCTGCACCACAAGGGCTGAATCGAGTCCCAGTACCATCAACGTCGCCAACGTCCATGGTGTCAGTTACATTCCAGCTCATTCTAAGCTTCCAAACCAGGCTCAGGGGGAGGCCCACAAGGGGATGAGGTTCTCCATACTGTGGATCTCGATCTCCAACCGGCTGGGCTCTCACACGCAGCTGGTCACTCACGCACCCACGGGCTGGAAGAGGCGGGCCGGGCCACCTCTTCCCACGCAGCACAAGCACACACGCATTGAGATCCCAGGTGCCCTAGGTACCCAGTGTGTACATGTCGCGATGTTCTAGAGCGGGGCCTCGCTCCAGAGTGGCACGGTCACCTTTCACCTTTGCTCCGCAGCCCTCCTAGGGTGCTAGGGCGTCACAGGACAGAAGCCAAGCAGAGACAAGAGGCAGTCTTGCCGCTCTGGCATTCAGTCTCCCCAGCAAACGGCTTCTAAGGAGCAAAATGGTGCGGGGTGAGCCCCCCATTTGCGTGTTTTAGTCATTTGCTAAAAAATAGCACTGACCATTTAAAACATTATCAGGTCCCTACTCTTAGGAAGAACTCACTGAAGTCATTTAGGCACAAAGGGACATGACGCCTGCAACTTACCTTTGAATGGCTCAGAAAACGACGTATGGGGCGGACGGAGGGAAACGCTAAAGCAAACGGGGTAAGATGTTAACGAGAGGAAAGCCGGGATGCAGAACGCAGGGGTGTTCTCTGTATGAATTTTAGCGCTGCGACTTTTTGTGACTTTGCAACGACTTCCAAAGAAAATGTGAAAATCACACCCCAAGCTTTTTAAAAACAGAAAGAACAAAACCATCTGATGATGGCAGAGGGTAGGCGGATGAAGGTGAAGCAACGCAAGACGTTTATTCCGGGAAGACAGGGGTCCCCAGAGTGGGGGTGGGGGAATGACGGCAAGGACACAAAAATGACAGCAAAAGATCAACGGGGCGGGGTCAGCGGGTTACATCGCAGTCACGCCTCGGCCACATGCTCCCTCCCCCCTGGGTATTCCAATGAGGAAAATGACAAGTCGGAAAAAAAAAAATCTTTACAAATTTTAAGAGACTCCATCCGTCTTTGCAAAAGGGATGGCCTGGCCAGCGAGTGGAATCCCGTGACCTTGTGATGTCAGCTGTGCTCAGAATGTTCGTCTGGACAACCCAAACCAACCTCTTGGGAGCCGATGTGCGATCTCCACACCCTACAGTAGTCAGAACATGGAGAACTTCTCACTCCTCAGCATTTCTGGACCTCGAATCTCCTCCTCAGCCCTGAGTGCTTTTCCTGACATTATGTCCTCACGTGCCACCAGCTTGCCAGGTAAACACTGGTGCCACTAGGGCCACAAAAGTGTGGGTTTTTTTTGGAAGGCTTTTAATTGTGTACTCTACGAGATCACGTTGCAGGACTATGATTTAGTGAGAAAGTCAAATTACACATGGGGAGAAAATAATTTTTCAAAATGCTGCGTTCATGGTAAGTAGTTCCTGGTGCATTATGCACTTCTGGCAAGGGAAGGACGGGGGGAAAACATTTGCTATCAAGTCTCCCCCGCCCCGCCTCCACTCTAGACTTTCGGGTGCCGTCTATGTAGAGCAGGTGCTAGTTTAGCCCTGTTTTGGCAAGCCGGAGGAGAGGCAGCTCACGAATCCCTCAGCGGGATCCTAAGGGGCAGGGTCCCTGGGGAGCAAGCACAGCGTGGAATCAATGCGGATGCTCCTAGGACTTGCTATTCAAGGTGTGGGCATCCCCTGGGAGCCCGTTAAAATGCAGGATCTCGGGCTGCCCCTGACCCGCACCCCCTCGGACCTGCCCAACCAGAACCTACGTGTGTAACAACACTGCCAGCTGGTTTCTGGAGAAGTGTGCACATTAGAGCTTGAGGCGGCCGCTCTGTGGAGGAGCCGGCTCTCCTGAACACGCATGTGCCTGCACAGGGGACCCTCACACAGTCATTTGCCAAGCTCGGCGCTGGCACCGCCCCGGGGTCTGAAGCAAGCTGGCTTTCTGTCAAGCGTTAGCAGTCATCGGGGTGTTGCACGCAGCTAGGGTCCCCTGTACGCTCCCTGGCTCTGGGTGGGAGACGTTTCAATGGGAGAAACTAGCCCCTCGTCCCCCAAGGGGCCACAGAACGTAGCTGCGTGGTCCATGACTAGACTCCCTCCGTGGACCCCATAGGCTGGAATGCAGGCAGACAGACAGACAGACACACACAGAGCGAGCAGCAGGAAGGTCAAGGGAAGGATGGGCCCGGCAGAAAGGGGTCATGTGGTCCGCCTCTGAAAGTCTCCCTTGGAGAGAATCCCCCCCAGACCGCCTGGCGAATGCCCCCCTGGAACTCCCCGGCTCACCATCCAGAATAGTTCTGCTTATCTGGGTGCAAAAGAGGCTCTGTTCTTCGGCTTTGCACGGTCACAAAGTCCCAAGGTAGAGCCTGTAGGTATGCTGGCGGGGATGGGGGGGGAGGCTAAGAAGAGGACCCCCAACCGTGCTCGGCTCACCGGAGCGTTTCTTCCATAACCCAGACATCGCAAAGAGCGCACCACCCCCCGAGGCGTCCAACGCGGCTCAGGCCCCGCCAGCCCGGTACCACGGCAGCGTGCTCCGGCACGGGGTGCAGAACACGCTCTCCTCTCCAGGTGAGGCCTCCTCTGCACTGGGGGCGGGGGGGCACGTGGGAGAAGCTGGGGGGCCAGGGGCTGCCCCACGCTCACACCCAACCCTTTCCTCCACAGACTGCATTTTGGGGGACTCCCAGAAGGGAGAGCAGCTGAGGCGGAACTGCACCATCTACCGGCCCTGGTTCTCCCCTTACAGCTACTTCGTCTGCACGGACCAGGAGAGCCACCTGGAGGCCTATAGCTTCGCAGAGGTGCAGCGGGACGAGGGCAGGGGCGACAGCTGCAGCCCCGAGGACCTGGCTGAGAGCATCTGCTCGTCCTCTTCCTCCCCAGAGAACACCTGCCCCCGAGAGGTCAGCCCCAAATCCAGGCACAGCCTGGTCCCCGCCGACCACATCACGTCCCAGGACATCCTCACGGCCTCCAAGTGGCACCCGGCCCAGCAGAGTGGCTACAAGTGCGTGGCCTGCTGCCGCATGTACCCCACTCTGCACTCCCTCAAGAGCCACATAAAGGGGGGCTTCAGGGAGGGCTTCAGCTGCAAGGTGTACTACTGCAAGCTCAAAACCCTCTGGGGCAAGGAGCAGAAGGCCCGGCTGGGGGACAGGCTGTCCTCGGGCAGCTGCCAGGCTCTCAAGTAGCCCCGCGGGGGGCTGGGGCGGCTGCCTTGTCGCGGACCCCTCAGGGAAACGGGGTGGAGCCTTCTCCAGAGAGACATCAATAAACCAAAGTTAGTCACAGCCGCTGTCAAGTCTGAGGTCACCCAAGTCCCCGCGGTCCCTGCCCCTTTGGCTGGCAGTTGTTGAGCAACCCCAGGCCCAGCCGCCCGGCCCTCCCCTGCCCCTCTCCCTGCTCCATGGGGGGGGGCTTCCAAAGTGGGGGCGCCCAGCTCAGCGGCGTCAGCATCCCCCACCCGTTTGTTAGCAACGGAATCTCAGACCTCAGAGTCGCCGCGTTGGGAGCTCTGGGGGCAGCCCCGCAGTCTGTGCTCTGACCGGCCTTCCCGGGGGTCCCAGGCAGCTCAAGGGGGGACACCACACCCCGAGGGAGAGCTGGCAAAGGGGAAGGGAGTGAGTGTTCCCCAGGCGGCACCTCTGCGCAGCGGGAAAGCTCCTTGGGGGTTAGATCTCCCGAGGGGAGGGCGGGCAGGACCACCGGCCCCTGTAGAAGGGGGGCCCACGGCCACGGCCAGGCCCGTCCCCACCACGCGCACCACAACCCCTCCCCTGGAAGGGGTACACAGGCCCAAACGCAACCCACCTGCTCCGGCCCAGGGGCACCTTTACCTGGCCGTGTTGTCCTGTCGAAATAGGCAGGTAAACGCATGCAAGCACTGCTTCCCATTACCTAGTAAGGCTCCGGCAGGCAGCCCGACATTCACCCCACTTCTGAGAAGCCTCACTACCCAGCCCACCCAGAAGCACAGGTGAGCATCAGGGATGCTGTCTTACCCATTATGTGGTTAAAAAAAAAAAAAAAAGCTGAATGCTTAATGGTCTATTTTATATTTTTAGTCTAGTGTCCCCCCCAACCCTGTGGGCCCTCTCACGCAGTGGGGCATCTCCTATCGGGAGCCCTGGCACCAACCCTCCGCCCGCTGGCTGGCCAGCAGGTTGGGGTGGAGGATCTCCCTGTCGTCCCGCCAGGGGTCCCATAGTAAGTCCTCTGCTTTCTGGTTTAGCAGAGCTGCTTCTGCTTATCCCTGTCCGGCTAAAATATCATTTGTGGTTCTTTTGGGAGAGGCTGGGCTCAAATCCCAGGATACCCCAGGCTGTGAGAATATTCCCCACCCGTTCTCCCCCTACCCTCTCCTACCCTCTCCCGACCCAGCCAGGGTCTCAGAGTGTCCTGGAACGGTGGGCTCCAGGGTCCCGGCCTGTCTGTGCTGGGGTGGGTGGCCTCTCTAGGCAGCCCTGACGTCACTCCTGGGACCCCCCAGGGGAGGGAGCACAGGAGTCCTCGCTCTGACTTTCCGTCTCCCCAAATGGAAAAGCCACCAAAGCCCTTGAAGACCTCCGGTTACATGCGTCACTTTGCATGTGTATCGAGGGAGTACAAGGAGGGGCTCCCGTGGGGGCCTCAGGGCCTTCCCTTGGCCCGTGGGAGAATCAGGAGAGGAACTGGCTCCTGCCCGGCCTCCCCCCGTCTGCCCAGCCCACAGTCCCTCCCCCAGGGCGTCCATATCACAGGCTCAGAGCCCATTAAAAAAAAAAAAAAAAAAGACGACAGAAAGCCATCCGAGAGCCAGGACTGAGCGTAGGGGCCACAGCAGGTGCATGAGTTTAGCGTGAGGACAGGTGCTCTCTGCCTTTCACACCTTTGACAGCATCATTGAGACCCCCCAGGAACTCGGTCAGGGCAGAGTTCGGACTAGAGTTCGAGTGCACAGAAAACGCACCACCTGCAAGTGCAGGGACCACATGGGTCCCCCGGCCTCCGCCCCAGCCCCCAGCCCCGCATCAATTGGGAGGTGAGCTCTCTGGTGCCCTGAGCCACGGCCAGGCGCTCTGCTGGGTGCTCATAAAACGCAACCTCACTTAGTCCTCGTGAGAGCTTCATGGGAGAGCTTCATGTGCATCTTACAGGTGAGAAGATGAGGCTTGGTCCCATCACTCGGTGAGAAAAAGGCTCAGGGTTGACTGGACCCTCCCACCCTCCTGCACACCTGGCTGGGCCCGACCCAGTAAGCGCCAGGCCCAACAAACCCTCTGCCTTCAAAAGGGCTCAAAGTTTGGGCCGAAGTAACCCGGTTTCCGTGAGGTCGGCTTTCCGGGGTCCTGGGGCTTCTGTTTCTCGGACGCCCTTCCCTCGCCAGCATGCCTCCTCCCCTCCTTCCCCGCGATCCCCTCCCCACCCCCCTCACCCCCCCGACAGGAAAGCCAAGAGCCCGCCAGCCAGGGCTCTTCTGCAGAGCTGCACCGTGATGCTTGCGGGCAGGGGTGGGGAGGAAGATGGGCGTTTCTGGAATGGGCCCGTTCGGAAGCCGACCTATTGCATGTATTTCAGATATTTAGTCAAGGGATCAGGGAAATTTTTACCATCTAGACGATTTTGGTCGTATCTGAAAACATCTACGACGTTGCACTTTTCCGAGCACCACAAACTTGCTCATCGGCCAGAGGTGTCTGCAGTCGGGAAAGACCCGGGGTAGGGAGAGTCCAGAACGGTGGGCACAAGCTCCGTACTTGAGAGCTGCGGCACTACTGACATTTGGGGCTGGAAGTTTCTCCGTTGTGGGGTGGGGGCGGATGCTGTCCTGTGCATCGTGGGATGGCTTAGCCACATCCCTGGCTCCTACCCGCTAATATCAAAAGCATCCTTCCCCTGGTTGGGACAAACCAAGAATGTCTCCAGACACTGTCAAGGGTCCCCTGGGGAAGCAAAACCATGTCTGGGGGCAGGACCACGGGATCGCCTGATTGGCAAGGCTGCTCTAGGCACTGGCAGGTGGAGGTGCTGCCTTCCTCCCCTCTGTTTCCTCAACACCCCACCTCCACCCCCGAGAACTGTGCGTCGCAGAGCTGATGGCCGCTGGCTGGGGAAGCGGGGCGGAGGTGAGGGCAAGTCAGGGAGCAGGTGGGATAGAAGAAGCAAGAAGAGACCATGGAAAAGCTTTTAGAAATAAGAAAGGTTTATTTAGCAAAAGCCACTAGACTAGTGACAACATCCAGGGAGTAAGTGCACTTAACATGAACAGAATCTTTTCCCAGAGAGTTGAACCAACAGAGTTAATGACACAACAGTTGTAGAAGTAGAAGGCTCAGGGTCGGCGGGGTGGGAGGAGGCGGTGGGCAGAGGGGAAATTAAAGGAACACAAGTCCCGAACAGGAGCCGCCGGGAGAGGGGAAGCCAGGCGGGGGCTTTACAGAAGCACGGAGAGAAGCAGGGATACAAGGAGTATCGTTTTCATCCCAGTGTGCAGTCCGTCTGTCCTCGCTGGCCCTGCACCTGGGGGGCCTCACGGGCCCGGGAGTCCGCCGGCCCCCCGGGGCAGGCTGAGGCTGAGGTGGGCGCCCCCCTGGTGTCCACTTGTCCTCCGCACAGGGCAGAGCAGCAGGATGAAAAAGAGGAAGCAGGAGTTGAGTGAGCAGAGCGAGAAGCAAGGAGGGAGGAGGAGAGGGTGACGTCGCTGGGAAATCAGGTCTGCGATGTTCTCTTTCCTGACCAGTGGCCGCTGACCCGTCAAGGCCCCCAGATCCATCCTGTCTCCCTTCTCCACACCCCGGCGTGCGATGCTTTGGGTCCCGCTGGGGACGATGCCGACACGCAAACCAGTGGTCTGGGGAAGGCCCCCTCTGGGGGGGGAGGCCGGGGCTGAGGCAGGTGGAGACCCCCATGGAGCATCCGAGGGCAAAGGTCCCGAATCAGTGGTCCACACAACTCGCCTCTTCAAATTCTTTAAGCCCTCTCCTAAGCCCCCCTTCTTCTCCTGCTTTGCAAGCTTCTCTAGACCCTTCAGAAACCATCCCCCACCCGCACCCCAAGCCCTCTCCCGCCACATTCCACAGACCCACCTGCTGGCCGCTGGCTCCACCCTCCACTCCCGCCTACACGCAGGGGCTTCCAGAAGCCAGACCCTCCGCTCCCCTGAACGATCCACATTCTACGGCTCTGAGAGGCCGCACCCAGGGGAGGGTCTGGGAAGCTGGCTAGGCTCGGCCCCACCAGATCCCCGACACCCCCCTTCATCGGTGGCTCTCACCTTCCTGGTTCCTCCTCGGGCATCTGGCCCTACTTCCCTCCAGTGGTTAACGAGAGGACACAGCAAAAGAAACCACCCCCCCTCCAACTAAATACACGTTAGGAAAAGAACACAACTCTGCTGTCGTTCAGACGCCCCGAAGATTCACATTCTCTTCTCTGTCTCCACATCCTCTCCTCGCAGGCCCACGCGCACGTACACACCTTCCCTCCCTCACACGGGCAAACAAGCATATACGTACACATGCACGCACACACGGGCACACCGCATCCTCTTCCTGCCGGGACCCTGGCGCGCCGAGGACAGCTGCCGTAAAGCTATGTATTTCCTTGCATTTGGACTTTCTAGTCTCGAAGAAGTCCAGCTGCTTAAGAAAAGGGCTACGCTTCCATTTACACGGATCATAAAGCAAAGTCAGGGCTGGAGACCGCTGTGGTTTGGGTAACCCCATCCTTACCCACTAACCCTCCAAGAACACTGCCGTCTGTCTGGGTCCGTAGCCTGTCCTCCCGGGCAAAAGACTCACTTCCCGAACACGGGACCCCAGCCGTGGCTCAGCTCTCTCTCGAGGCGATCTTTCAATCCGCTAACAGCCGCTCGTGGCCTAACTGTGGCAAAAAGGAGCTTGGGCTCCCTGCCACAGTCAGCCCGCGGTACCGGGGGGGGGGGGGACGCCCCCAGACAAGGCCTGGGTGGTCAGAGACGAGAGAATTGCACGTGGCACTTTTCACAAGGTGTGCTCGAGGCACGCACCCAGAGACGGGTCACGGGGGGACACGGCTGTGGACCCTGACCGAAGTGGCAGTGATTCTGAAGAGTGGAAACAGTCTCAGCTACCAGCCTATGTTTGATGTTTTGTTTGTTTTTTTGCAGTAAAAACTGACCACTGCTGCCCAGGGGGAGGGGACGGGTTGACGGCTCTCCCAGCACAGGCCTGAACGACCTTCAGCTCCCCGTCCCCCTCCGAAGCAACCCTTAACATCCACCTGGAGAAACGTCCAGATTCAATTCCTCCAAAAGCTTACCCGACGTGACACATCCCAACTCCACGCTCCCGCCGAAAGCACCATCCCGTCTCTTCCCACCCAGAGCATCCAGCCTCTATCACCACCACGGCCTAGAGAAGGAACTCCTTTCGTAAGGTCAAGGGAGGGTTAGGCAACCCGTAGCATCGTCGATATCCAGACACCCAGGACCTGAGAAGGTTCCTGATGACTTCCCTTCACCGGCAGACCCGGAGATGGGGCGGGAGGGGGTTACCGGGCATCCCAGGAGGTGCAGGGCAGAGGAGCCTGAGGAAGCAGCCCGCGGGCAGCAGGTCCTTGGCAGCCTGGTGGTCCTCAGGAGGGACCCTCTCGCCGAGCCAGGGGCCCTGGAAGGCCTGCCCTCCCCCCGAAGTCACAAGCAAGAGGGAGGGGTCCATTCACCTCCGGGAGTCCCAGTTCTCCCCCACTGGACCCCCACAGCCAAATCCTAATCCTTTCCTGAAGCCGCAGGCCCTCCGGGGCCCCAGGCTGGAGCCCACATGGCTCGTCCTCCCGGGTCCTCACTGCCCTCCGCCGCACGGCATCCTCGGCAGTGTGCCCAGCTGCACCCCAGATGCACCCCGCGGCAGCCCGGCTGCACCCTGGCTGCACCCCGTGGCACCCCGACTGCACCCTGGCTGCACCTGGCTGCACCCCGCAGCACCCTACACGGCGATCTCGTCGTCCAGGCTGTCGCCCAGCTCCTGCCTCTGCAGGACGTTCAGCAGGCGCGGCAGCTCCTCCTGGGACCACGAGTCGCGCTCCTCGCTCTCGTCCGTGTTGGACTCGTACTCCGAGGCGATGCCCGACTCGCGGAACTTGAGGAGCTCCAGGCCCCCCAGCAGCGGGCCCGCGGGTGGCGGCAGGAAGCGGAAGCACTCCAGCTTCACCAGGCAGTCGCGCCTACCTAGGGGGCTGCCAGCGGGGTGGGCCAGCTCGCTCAGCCCGGCGCCCGGGGGCGGCGATGGCAGGTCCTCCGGCTGCGGGGTCGTGGGGTCGCAGAGCACCGGCAGGCCTCCGGAGCGGAAGGTGATCTCCAGCAGGCTGTCCTGGGAGCCCACTGGGGGCGGGGGGAGAGCAGGGCAGGCGGGTCAGCAAGGAGAGGGGGGCTGGGGATGGGAGGAGGGAGGGGAGGAAGGAGGAGGAGAGGGGGACTGGAGGGGAGGGGGAGAGGGGGAGGAGGGGGGAGGGAGGGAGGACAGAGGGGGAAGGGAGGAGGGAGTTTGGAGGGGGGAGGATGGTGAAAGGGAGGAGGGCAGAGGGTGCTGAGGGAGGAGGGGAGGAGGGGGAGAGGGAGGATGAAGGGAGGGAGGGGAGGATGGAGGGGAAGGGGGAGGGAGAGGAGGGAGGAGGAGCAGGGAGGGTCAGGGAGAGAGGGTGGGAGAGCAGGGGGAGGAGGGGGAGGAAGAGGGGAAGGGGAGGGGGACAGGGAGGAGGAGGGGACGCTTGCCTGCCTGGGGTAGGGCACGGGGGACACATCGAGGAGGACACACCGAGAGGGGAGAGCAGGGTCTCCGTCCACAGAGACCCCTAGATGGGCTTCCTGCGTTGCCAAGTGCGGCGGCTGCTCCCAATCTGAGCCTCTGGGCTGCGTTAGCAAGAGCCCAGCCCTGGCCAGACCCCACTGATCGGACCCCACTGATCGGGACCCTCTCTGGGCTGGACTTGGGAATATTCATGTCTTAGAAAAGAGCCAGGGGACAGCCTGAGGGAACTACTGGTCTCGTAGGAAAAACATCCGTTTTGCAATCAGACCTGGGTTTGAATCTTGGCTCCACACCTGGCTGGTCCCGTAACCTCGAGCCAGCGACTTCACCTGCTTGGGAGTCTGTCTGGCATGGAGGATGGGCACAGCAACCTTTCCTGCCACAGGGACCAGGTGAGGTCACGTCTACGAAGCTCTGTCCTGGTCTCTGGCACGGTAGGTGGCCAGTGGCTTTGCGCTGGTCCACAGCCGGCACACATTTAGAGCAAGCTTGCAGGCCACAGACCATCGAGAGGAAGACATGCAGATACGCTGCCTTCTAGGGCCTTCCAGTCCAGCCCAGAGGCAGCCGGGCATCTCAGCGCTACCCGGCCAGGTCTTTTCTGCCTTCTCCGCTAAGTACACGACTGCTACCAGCATGTTCTATGCTACGGAGCTGCAAATACATAGTGCGGGGAGAGTAAACTCCGGGACGGTGTGAGGTCTCCCACGGAGCTCCCAGACAGCGTGGGGCACAGCAGGTGCTCGGTATACTTCAACTGGGAAAGCCCTCGAAGGAAGAAATGGACTGCCTTGGGATGTGGAGTGTCTGAGCCCCTTTGGAGAGGAGCCTGGATGAACATGTGGCAGCGACGCCCAGGGACATTCAAGGTCAAGTGTGGACGCTAGAAGGAGCCAAGATCCTCTCTGACTCTGCCATTTCCTAATTCCACGAAGCGGATGGACGGGACAAACAGAGCAGCCTTTGTTTCTGGCTACGATACCAGGGCAGGTCCGGGGCCTCCTACGCTACCACCAAAGGCTTCAGGGAAAGGAACAGGTGTTTTCCAGAGTCCCCAGGGAGGGCGGCGAGGCTGGGCGGGGCGGGGCCCTCACTTACTGGCGTTCTGTCCTGACAGCTTCAGCTCCAGCTCCTGTACCTGCTTCACCAGCAGAGAGATGTGCTGGAGCATGTCCTTGTTCTGCAGCAGGAGCTGGTGCACGCGAGCCTGGGCCTCCAGCCGCGCCGCAGCTTCAGCAGCCAGCTGGTCCTTCAGCAAGTGAACCTGCAGGGAGGAGGACAGAGGAGACAGGACAGAGGAGAGAGGGACAGGGTGCAAACAGGAGTCACTGGGGGATGCCCGGGACCAGAGACACCTTCCGTGTTCAATTCAAGACAAAAGAGCCCTTCTGGGGCGAAAGGGGCACCTGGGCTTGGAATTGGGGAGAAGCGGCCCCAAGAAGCTGGGTCACTGGCCCTGGGGGTCTCTCTGTGTGTCCCGGGTGAGGGCTGGGGTGTGTCACTCACCTACGGTGGAGCAGCGGGCAGGGGCACACCCAGCATGCTGGGGGCCCCGGGGGGAGGGGGTCTGTTCTTGGTGCAAATATCGGGTACAGAGAGAAAACATGGGGGGAGATGGGGCGTGATTCTATCAGGAACCCAGCCTGAAGAAACGGAGTCACAGGGCACCGACCGTGTTCACGCATATGCGATTCTGGCGCTAAGTGGTGGGTACAGGGGTCTCTGTCGAGGGTTTTAGGGTTTTAGGAAGTCCTTGAAAAAAGAGAGCTAATGAATTTGGCCTGGACCAAGGCAGCTTGTGGGAAAGAGGGTTTCCTTGGACCAAAAATCCGGTGTGGACAAAGAGGCAGGGTGACTGGGGCGAGTCGGGGAGAGGCAGGAGGGGAGGGAGGAAGGAGAGGGCTCGGAGCAGCAGCTAGCTGACTCTTTGCTCAGACAAATGCTCTGGATTTCCGAGGAGCAGTTTGCTCCCAAGACACGCACGCTTTATCGGGGAGTAAGAGCCCGTAGCGGCCCCGTCCTCTGGCCGAGGGACCTGCCAAACCCAGCGTCCGCCCCTTCCAGCCGCCAGAGCTTGGAGAATCTTGCTCTCGGATGCAGCAGCTGCTTCCCTCCTGGCAGATTTGAGGACCTGACCTTGCAGTTGGCTCTGCTTCTAAGTGGGAGCCACTAATGAGATTAGTTGCCACTTTCCATTAGTGGCTCCTAAGGTCGGGCCCGTCTTGCCCCCAGGGGAGGATGCCGAGGGAATCTCAAGTAAATCTGTCCTCTGTAAGGTGCTGCTAAGGATACAGCGGACATTCCGGTTTAGAAATCAGCCTCATTTGCTGCCTCCTATCAACTAAGGAAAGATCTAGACAGCGATGAGAAGAGGGAAAGAAGCAACAATAATATTTTGACCTGGCTATCAGATGGTGGGTGGCTTGAAAGACTTTATCTTCTTTGGAAACTGAGGCACGGAGGCATTTCACCTGAGAGCACTCCCAACCCCCTCAAATCCTGCTGCTTCTGAGAAACAGGACAATTGGCATGGGAAGGCCCCCCCCTGCCCCCCCAGAGGGCCAACCTTAACCTTCCATCTGGGAGTAATGCAGCTTATTCCAATCAAGACTGTCTTTGAAAGGAATCTACCGAGCAAACAGAATTGTTAATTACCCATTTTCTGTTTTCTTTGGGAATGAAACAGAAACATGAGGCAGAAATTTGGAACACAATTTTCAATGCACGTAAACAGAAAAAGAGAAAATTCTACATGGAGCTAAGTGGCATCTGCGGAGGGCTCCCTGCACGCACACCGAGGACTCGGGTACTTGCACCTGGCCCGTGGACATCCCGAGACAACAGGCCATCTGAGAGCCCTAGACCAGGAGCTGGAACGTTCTGGTCTCCCGGTGGTTCCCTCCGCACCTGTAGGTAATTCAGCTCCACCTGGACCTCACTTTCTCCACCTCTCACCTGCCCAGGGGCTCAGGCCGTGGATGATTCCAGCACTAGAGGCCACTCGCCAAAGGCTCACTGAGAAAATCCCTAGATTCCCATCCCGACATCAGAGAGTTAGGAGTGGGGGCCCCTCCTGCAGAAGCCGGGGAGGGGAATAGGGGGAGCTGCTTCAGCAGGTAATCAGGTTCCCATGGCAGAGGGCTGGCAATGCCGCAAAGCCGGCCCTTGGGCCCCATGCTTCCTTCCACCTCGCACTAGGTGCCACGAGAAAACGTTCCCGAGTCAGGGGGCCGAACCTGAACCGGGCCTGGCTGAGACGAGACGGCCCCGGGCTTCTTTTAATTTTGAGGCCACAGTCCCTGGGTTTTGCACATGTAGGTCTGGCCTCGGAAGCATGGAAATGAGGCAGCGTTATTTTGGGGCCTGCCTGTGCACCCTGCTGCGGCTCCGAGGGCTCGCTTCCTGGGCGATAACACGGGAGGAGATTCCACCCGCCTGCCTACCACGTGGGCCAGTTACTGGTATTCCACAGGCTTCTCTTCCAATAATTAAACATCTTTTTTGCAAAAGCAGGGCCGTATTAATCCCTGAAGAGGCGCGAGGCAGCTTCTCCCTTCCCGAGAGCTATGGGGTCTTGGGCGACGACCACCCCGCCCTGCATTCCTGCTGCAGCTCTGCAACCCTGCACCCCCCGGCTTGGACCCCTCCCCCCTGCCCAGCCCACCCAGCCCACTGCCCACTCGCTCTCCAGCCTACTTGCCTGGACTCCAGCTCCTCCGTGAGAAGTGGGGGCAGGGCCAGGCTGAGGTCAGGGAGCAGGCACATGGAAATGGCGTGGAGAGAACCAGAGCAATTTGCCCCCCCCCCCCGCCAGCCCCCCACCGGACACACAAGCGGAGGCAGGCGGCGCTGTCTCGGCATGCAGGAGGCCGGGGCTGGGCAGCGCACCCCGGGAAAGCCTCGGGGACAAAAGGTAGGTCTGGGCCTGGACGTGGGGTGCGGGAGTGTGGTCAGTGCTGTGTCTCTAACTACAGGACCCGTGATGGCGAAGCAAGAGGAACCCACCACTGGTTTCCGAATAAGCACAAGTGGCAGGGGGTAGGGGAGGAGTCTCGAAACAGCAGCAGCGCGGTGCCCAGACCCGTTCTGGAGCGCTGTGGGCCGAGCTCATGGCCATGCAGGTGCCGGCGACAGCCCAGCTCGGGTTCAAGGCTTGGCTGGGTGGCCAGTCACACCCTTGAACTTCTGGCCCAATGGAAAACGGGAAGCTAGCGCAGCCAGGCAAGCCTCATGCTGGGTCGGGGAAGTAGGTCAGAAGGGCCCGGGTAGTCACTGTTTCCATGCTGACGGCTAAGCTAGAAATGTTAGAAATGTTGGTTCAGCATCACCCTTGCCCCTGGGCCCCTAAGGCCAGGGCAGGCTCCTCTAGGCCAGCTCTGAGCCAATTTAGGGAGAGGCTGGGAGAGATCCGAGCAGGAGACCCAAGCCCGGTCCCAGGATAACAGCAGAACTGGAATAGCCTATGACAGTACATGGGGGTGTGTGTGGACCCCCAAGAGTGCACCTGTTGGCAAGCCACTCTGTATCCTTCGCTCTACCCGGAAGGGCCTGGATGCTCCCAGAGGAAAGGAAAACGTGTTCCTACCTCAAGGGCTGAGCTCATCGTTATCGCTCACTGGAATTCTGGGGACTGTTGGCAGTTTAACGAAGAAGAGAGAAACCCTGCAGTTTGGCGGCAAGAGAGTTTGACATGAAGAGTAAAAGCTGACCTGATGCAGGACACTGAGATCAGTCCCACCACGTGCGAGATCCGCTCCATCGTAGATGCACGAAAGGTGTCAACAAGACCTATTAAGCCACCTCTGTCGCCTGTACGGTTGCTTTTACCCAAAGATACGAATACTAATAAGAAGCCCTTGGATCAAGGGCTACAGAGAGAATGGGGGAAAAGAGAAAGTTGTCACAGGAGAAGGGCTTAGGGCCGAGCGTGCTGGAGGACACAGGCGCTGAAAGCCTCGGCTACCACACGACTGCTGCGTTCCCAGGCAGCAGACACAGATGCAAACGGAGGGTCTGCCCAGAGCCTGCCCCTGGGCACGGCAGACAGTGAGACAGGCGCATGTTCGAGAAGCGATCTCGGACCTTCGGGGTCCTGTCCGCCTGAAGACTGCGAAGCACCTGACCCTACCCGTCGTCTCGCTAGGACTGACGCGCTGCGCTGGCCTTCCAGTCGCATCACGGCCCGAACGAGAGTCAACCGGGCACCACCGACCGCATCCACAGATCGTGAGTCAGAGGTGAAGGGCTCCCAGCCCGTGCAAGTGGCTGGAACCGAGAGGGGCTCACGAAGGGACCCGCAAGCATCCTGCTCTTCCCTTCCCCGAGATCCACTCTCTCCCAGGAGAGAGACGGTCGAGACTGGGCATTGCCGTCCCACTGCGACAGATGCCGGATTCTGCACCAAAGAACCCCTTAGGGTTTCAGGCTGCCGGTGGTAAAGCCATGATAAGTCACAGGCCTCGTGGCTTTGCAGACCGAACGCTTCCACGGACCATCACAACAATCTCCCGGCGGAGATGATAGGTGTGCACACAGCTTCTCTTGCGTGTTTAGCAGTGACTTCAAATTCAAATGACTCCCTGATGATATCCATCATGAATATGCATCAAGCCCTTTCTTAGATAAATAATAATTACTTGGCAATTGATATGCTGGAAGAGAGAAAAGTATTATGGTTGGAGAATGGATTTGTATTCAGGGGGAAACTTTGGGAAATGATGGGAGTCGTGGAACGGCCCTGAGCGGGAGCACTAGGGCTTTGTACTCCTGTCAGCCGCACGCCAGGGAGGAGGGGACTCTGGGGACTGTCATGTCGCCATTAAGGAGACGAGATGAGTTCTGTTATTTGACAAAGAGCCATGATCTCCCCCCCCCCCCCCAATGAAGCCATTAATGCCATTCCTTCTTTTTGCTGCTGTTCTGGAGACACTTGCAAACGCTTCTAGCGTCAGCACGTGGCCTTTTGTTTTATGGTCACAATTTTTTTTAAAAGGCCCCTATCCTTGAGGAGCTGTACCCCACCCATGCTACACTCTCTAACCCGGCTGCAAAAGGCCTCTGCGAGCCTGGCCCCTCAGGCCTGGTCCATGTGAGACAGCGTTAGATAGTCTTCTCCAGAACTAAGTCACAGCAGATCCTGCTCCAGTCAGGCCACTGGTGCCTTCCTTCTCAAGGTGTACATGTGGGAAAGGGCAGCTCTATCAGGGTGACCCCTCCACCCAAGGGTCGTGAGAAGAGTAAGCAGGAGAGACAACGGGGATTAATAAGTGCTCCCCAGAGAAGTCGGCTCCCTGACATTCTAGAATGCAAAAGGCCCTAGAGGTCAGCCTGGTCACACAGATGGAGAATGCCAGTACACGGAGCTGCCTTTCTAGATGGCTCACCAACCCCCCAGCCCCGGATGCCCCACCCTCGGCCTCAGAACTCAGCCTATGAATGGACGAGCGGTCCTGTCCTCGCTGTTCCCTGATCGCCCACCGTGGAGGTGAAGCTCAGACTCACAAGTCCCAAGGATGATGTGGACCGTGATGCCCTCCGTGGAAAGCAAGCAGAAGGAGCCCCTGCCAGAAGCAGCGAGGGGAACCAGCTCACCCCTCCTCTACAAGGCAGCGGCCTGATAAGCCGTTGGTGCTCAAACAACACTTTCCTCCTGAGATCAAAGTCAAACCTCACGTAGCTCAAATACGGCACCCGAGGTCCTGTCCATTAGATCCCGTTACAGCGAATCCCAAGGCCAGGATGCTAGCAAATCCTGCCTGGAATAAGCAGAGGCCTGATGCAGCTCTGGGAACTTGGATGCACAGGGTGGTCTTTGCAAGGGTGTTTGGCACAAATTTGTACCTTAAGCTCTTTTAAGACTGGTTTCACAAGGTCACACCTGTCCTGACTCCAGGCATCCCTTCCCACCCCAAACACCAGGCAAAGGAGGCAGGGAAGGGGAGGGTGGAGTTGTGTGCATCTTGTTCCTCGGTGACTTCAAGTCCTTATCCAACAACATCCAGCCAAGCCAGCCAAGCCCAACTCAGAGCGGGGGATACACGGGAAACCAAAACGTTTCCTCCCAGGTCAACGGCATCCCCTCTATCCCCCTCTTCTCCCACAAGCAATGATCCAACAGCGTGAGCGATCCCTTCCGGCTCCCTAAGTTCTAAACCTGCCCCTTGCCCCTCGCTAGGGAAGGCGCGTCAAGCCCATGAGAGTGGAGCCTGAGAGGTAGGGAGGAGGCGGAGGAGAACCTGGGCCACAGCCACTTGCGTCTGCTGCTGCTGCTGCTGGAGGAGCTGCTGGAGGAGCTGCATCTGGTGGTGCGTGGACAGCGGCGTCCCTGGGCCCAAGCCCGGGGGCTTCGAGGAGCAAGAAGGAAGGAGCATCCTGGGCGAGGCTGCCAGCATGGGCTCCTGGGGGTGGGGAGAAACCTGGAGGAGAGAGAAGACAGGCATGACCCCGGGCAGTGGCTGCTGTTTGACAGATGCCACGAACACGGGCGGGGTGAGTGAAATGCCCACTTGTAACCACGGGTTAGAAATGCTGCGTCCCTACAGGACCCTGGGCCAGGGTCACTCATCGGGAAACCCTGCTTGGACCCTCAGTAGCCGCCCCAGCGTGATGGAGGCAGGCAGTGGCACCTGCCTCTCAGGCTACATCCAACGACAACACACCTGGACGCAGAGGGAGCTTGGCCACCTGCCTGCCGCCCCATTACGAGACCAGGAAGAGGCCAGCCTCCATCCTCACTCTGCTGCAACCCTGGGGCCCCTCCTCCAGGGCCTGTGGGGCTTCTCAGGGCTGCCCACTGGACCACGGGGCTGTGTGGGGGGGCCACTCCAGCCGGCCCTCCTCGCAGGGACAGCCGCCAGTCTGGACAGACCCTCTCTAGAGGCTGAACATGGTTTCTGTGCTGTCCCCGGGGGTCTCCCTCCTGGCGGGCGGGAACTGTCACTAAGATGGCTCACGTGATCCATAAATCAAGTGCAAGGAGAGACGTTTTGTGTCTGGAGCTCTGCTGCTGCTCCTTCTTCAGACATGCGGGAGGGAGGCACCCAGTGGCAGGCAGGCTCTTGGGGTTTGCAGCAGATAAATGGCCCGAGAAAACGTCAGGCGGGGCGCCTGGCTGGCTCAGGGGTTAAGGCTCTGTTCTTGCTCAGGCCGGGATCTCCCAGTCCTGGGATAGGGTCCCCATCGGGCTCCCTGCTCAGCGGGGAGCCTGCTTCTGTCTCTCTCTCTAACCCCCTCCCCTGTGCTCTAATACATAAATAAAACTAAAAAAAAAAAAAGAAAAAAAGAAAAAGAAACAAAGAAAATGTCAGGCAGATGACGGGGACCCTACCGGCCTCCAGACTAGAGACAGACTTCTCCTGATGAGCGTCCCCCTCACCCCCACAACCTGCCCCAGAAGAGGCTGACCCCCCACAGGGGGAAGAGGCGCTGGGACATGAGGAGTCCACGGGGAGCCCCACTTCCCAGCTCTCTCCTTCTGGGATTTTCCTGTGTCTTCAGGTGGAAGGTGCTCAAGTCCTTAGTTTCCTTGCCTGGATTCTATCGGGAGTTCCTTGGGAGCCCCGTCATCCCCGCGGCAAGACATGCAGTTGATGATGATCCAGGATGCACGGCTCTCCAACCCCCAAGGGGCCAACTGCAGTGCAGGCAGAGGGGCCTGAACCTACTCTGCTCCAGCCGCTGGGCCCAGGGATGGGTCACGGGGGTGCGTGACAGGGTGGGCTTTGGGGGGCACCGGGGCAGGAGGAGCTGCCACCTAGGGCAGCACAGCCAGGGGGCGCCAAGGGGACCCCCCCAAGGGCAGCACAGCCAAGGGGACGCCCCAGAGGGCAGCACCCCCGTGGCATGGGGACACCCTCCAGTGCCACACCGCGTGTCCCAAGTGCCCCCCCCCACCCCCCGCAGAGGAGCAGAAACCTGCCCCTGCCACCCCACACTCCTCACTCTGCAGCTGACCCCGCACGGGTGACACAGGCGACAACGGGACTCAGAGCGGCCAAGGCCGCAGCACCTGCCGTTCCGCAGGGCATGCATCCCATGGGACGGGTCACCCCCGCCTACCTTAGGGTCCGGGTGGGAACCTCCTTCCTTCCCGACGGCATCAAGGTCAGTGACCCCTCGGCTGAATTCCAGGCCGTCGTTCCCGGGGAGCGGACCCTCCACCGCGTCGATGTCCGTCTCCTCTGCGGTGGCCGTGGACGCCCTCTCGGCCCCAGGGAGCTGGCGGCCTGCGGGGGGACGGAGGGGACGGAGGGGACGGAGGGGATGGGGAGCGCCGCCAAGAACTTGGTCCGCGCTGCCCAGCCTGCCCCGGGGAGGGGGCACGTGACAGATCCGAGGCCCGCACCCCGCGGAGCCGGGCTCCGACCTTGGGGCCACGCACGGAGGTCAGGAAAGGGCCTGCGGCGGGAAGCAGCGCTGGGGGGCAAGAGGGGTGGCTGGCTCTCGAGCCCCGCCCACCGTCTACACCCCACTTTTTGCCTCCCCACTGGAGGCGGCAGCTGCGCTCAGCATAGGCATGAAAGTCCTGCCATTTCTCAAGTCCCTTCATCCCCGGTTCCTTTCTGCCTCTTGATTCTATGAAAACCTGGCGATTCCCTGGCATTTCCTGGGAGCGATCTTCCTTTCTCTACGTTTGGCGTTAGGCTCCCTACTACTATACTCAACTAAGATTGCTGAAAAGATTTCGGAAACCAAGAACCGAGGGTAAAATGGTTCAGGGCTCACGTCAGCAGGAAACGCGGGGAGCCAGCTCCCTCCCGGAGCAGCCAGGCCTGGGTCAGCTGAGGCCCTGCCTTGCAGAACAAATACTACTACTGCTTTTTTTTTTTTTTTTAATATTTATTTATTTAAGTAATCTCTATACCCGGCATGGGGCTTGAACACCACCCCAAGATCAAAAGTTGCCCGCTCTACCAACCGAGCCAGCCAGGTGCCCCTGGAACAAATAGTCCTAACACGTCTCCTGTGCAAACCCACAAGAGTCATCCAGGGAAGCAAGCCCAGTGCTCGGAAAGGCAACGGGGTGCTTGGCTTTCCCTCCCGCTGCTCGGGGACCTGGGACTCGGCCCGGCAGGGAGCGAGCAGCGGGCAGGAGCGCAGAGGGCAGGCTGCTTCCCACCACAGCCCCGCGACCGGAAGGGGCCTTCCCGGTGGCCACGACGCTGGCCTGTGACACAGAGGGCTGGCTCGTGGCTAGTTTTCAGCAGGTGGATGGGGCTACAACGTACGCATGGATGCTCTGTGCCAGTGTGGAGACAAACAGGGTGAGACGCAGGTGCGTGAGCAGGTCCCCAGCATCCGTCTGTGGGTGCACCTGGCATTGGGCGCCTGGCCTTCTGCTGCACCCCCTCCCCCAGTCCTGAGGCCCGGGCTGGATCTCACTCCTGTTTCCCAGGGGTCTGGCACGGGGAACGTATTCAATAAGCACTAACAAGGGAAAATCGCGTCATGACAGGGGAGGGGGCTGCCCCCCACCCCCATCCTGGAGTCCCTAAACACACACAGTGTTTGGAGACGCCCAAGCCAGAAGTCTGGGAGGATCAGAAACTCTCAGGTTCCGGCTCTGCTTCTCAGGGAGCCAGACTCCTCCGCCTCCGAGCGTGGGCGACGGGAGGTCCCAAACCAAGGCCAAGGAAGGGGACTCACAAGCCACGGGGCTGCTGAGAGACTCCCTGCCACCCCGTGGGCTCTCGGATGATGGCGTCTGATGTCCTGGACCTCACCTGTGGCTAAAGGGGGGGTCAGTACGGCAGCAGACCTGTCAGAGCCACGAGGGCTCTGGACGCCGTGCCTGTTGGCGTCTCCGGTAAGCCAAGGCCTAGACGGTGCGCCCACAGCGAGCGGGCTTCCTCAGTCCTGACCGACAAGGGGGTGGCGATGTCGTATTTGCAACTTTCCTGGCACCAAGAAGCTTAAAGGACGAGAGTCGAGATGCAAAACCCTCAGCAACCCCGGGCACGCCGCAGTCGCCCCTGGAAGAGGGAGCCGCGCACCTGGAAGAGGCTCGGGGTGGGGGTAGCGCTGCTTTCTGAACCGCTGAGCCTATTTCCACCCGGGATGAACTCAACTCTAGGAACCGCCGGGCAGACCCGATTTCATTTACTCGGTTAAGAATCTGTAAAGCACTTGTATGTGACAGACCCGCCGGGCGTGTAAGGATAAGTGAGCAAAGGCTTCCCCAGCCTGATGGAGGAAACACACGAGGCAGCAGGACGCTGCAGGAGCCCGGGGCCCCTCAGTGGGGGCTGTCGCGGGTGCGGGGCGACAGCTAACCAGAGGGCGGTTAGGGCCAACGCCACCTGAGAAGGCTCAGCAGCTAAGGCAGGTGGAGAAGCGGGCGTGGGGCGGGGAGCACGGGGGCAGGGGGTAGTCACTGCAGGCGGGGGGCAGAGACACAGCCAGCGGCTCTGTATGGAGGGACCCAAGCAGGAGGGCTCGGGATTTTGACAGAGCACAAGCAGGCAAGTCATACCAAGGGATTTTCATCTTTTCACATTTCAACCCCAGAGACGATGTGGAGGATAGATCTAGAAGGACGACAGAGAAAGCAATACCCCAGGTGGGAAGGAGGAGGGCTGACACCAAGGGGGTGGCAGCAGCAGAGGAGGGAACAGATTTGAAAGGGGGGGCAGCAATCACACGACAGGGTGACAAACTGTGGTGGGGGAGGACGGAGAGCAGTGGGGAGGGGAGTATGCGTAAGAGTTCTGAAATTTCTGAATTAGGGGACCTGGTCGGGAGGTTTCAAGAGGAACAGAGTAGGGGCACCTGGGGGCTCAGCGGTTGAGCGTCTGCCTTCAGCCCAGGGTGTGACCCCGGGGTCCTGGGATCGAGTCCTGCATTGGGCTCCCCGCAGGGAGCCTGCTTCTCCCTCTGCCTGTGTCTCTCATGAATAAATTAAAAAAAAGAAGAAGAAGAAGAGGAGGAGGAGGAACAGAGTTGTGGGTAAGAGGACACGCTGGGTTTTCAACCTGCTGGAATCACAAGGTCTGTAACAGCCAAGTGGAGATACAATCAGCTGTTGGATGCAAGGTCTGGCCTGGAAAGAAACATCAGTTGAAACCATGGAAGTCAGAAAAGAACAGCAGGGATGGAGCCCGGGAGAGATGCAATGGATGTTGCAAAGTGAGGAGGAGATTAAAAAAAAAAAAAAAAAAGGCAAGGTGGTGTGTGCGTGCGTATGGGAGGTGCCCCCGCCCGTGCTGAACCGGGCACAGAGGGCTGTCCGTTTGCTAGCGAGGGGCCCTTCGGTGACCTTGACTGGTGGTCTCGAGAAGGGCTGGCAGGCAGCAGACGCCACATCCCTGGAGGCTGAAGGGATAATGGGGGGCGGGGGTGCAGGGAAGAAGCTGCACGAGTGCAGATGAATCCGGCAAGAAGCCCAACGATGAGGGAAAGAGATAAAGCTGGATGTGGTTTTGTTTTGAAGATGAGAAAGGCTTGACCTTATCTGTGTGCAGTGGGGAAGGAGTCAGCCTTGGCGGAAGGCTCAGGTGACCTCCGGGCGCGGACAGCGGTGGTGGCCTGGCGCTCAGGAAGCAGGTGAAGGGTCGTCCCGGCCGGGAGGAGGGCTCTGGCCACGGGTGGAGGCCGGGCACGTGGCCTGCGGTGGCCAGGCCGAGCCGGGTGACCCCAGCAGCCAGGGGAGGAACCGTGGAAGGCTGCTCTCGAGGGTTTGGGGGGCCCGGCCGGCGCCAGGGGCTCAGCGCCCAGCTGCTGCTGGGTCAGCGCACGGCTTTTCTCCACGTCGATTACACGATGACAAAATGGGTTCGTAAAAGCACGAGAGGTTATCCGCTCAGTGACGAAGGGCTGGAAGTGGCCACTTTTAGGCCTCAAAACCGCAAGAGTGACAGCTTGAATGTATACGGCACGTCCTACAGGCCAGGCGCTCCTTTGCGGGGTCTCACCTGTATAATCGTGCATCCTCAGAAGGGCCCTCAGGGGGCACTGACAGATAAACCGAGGCACACGGTGGGGAAGGAGGGCGCGGGGGCGGCTCCAGGCCCGGTGCTCGGAACCGCGGTGGCACCTGCTGCCCCCGACCCCCAGCTCGCAGCCCCCACCTGTGGCCCACTGTACCTCCTCATCTTCCCTGCTCCCCCCACTTTGCTCTCGGATGATCTTGTCTATCTGTCACAGGTCTGTACCCACGAGCGAGGTATCGGGGGCCCGTTCGGTTGCCCACGGTTTACCCAGAATCGAGCCTGGCACACGGGGGAAGGAGACAAACACCTGTCGCCGGAGGACGCAGGGAGAACAAAGGACGGGGCAGCGGTCCCTGGGGATGGAGAAGCAGGGGCGGCGGGACCTGGCAGTGCGCTTCCAGGTCTGCACCAGCACCACGTCCAGGTCAGCAGGTACACAGCAGGCAGCCCCCAGTCCACCGCTCCCCGTCTCGATGGCCAGTTCCCTTTCCAAGCAGCTCTATTCTGCCAAAGGGCTCCGGGCCCTTGCCCACGCCGGATGGCTGCCGTGGGAGGAGGATGCCTCCGGAGGAACGGGACCGCTCCCGGGAAACCCTCTCCAGGAGTCCAAGAAAGCACACAAGGCCAAGAGCAAGGAGAGGGGAAGGGCAGCAGCGGCCCCGCCTGGCTCGGAGCCCCAGGGATGGCCCAGGGTGGCCGCTGCCAGAACGTACAAAAGACAAACCTCCCCGAGGGTAGGGAACCGTGGAAAGAACGGGGGCGGGCGGGGGAGGCGGCGCGCACAGTGAAGGTGAATGCCGTCTGAAAAGCATGGCTGGAACCCAGCTGGCGATGGGCTGGCATCAAAGACACCAAAGCCTGTGCGCCGTCCAAGTCCTCCGAGTGTACGGGTCCCCCGGCACAGTGGCGGGCCTGCCGTCCCATCCCATGGGGGCGGCTCCAGCGGAAAGATAAACGCTGCAGTAAATGGAAAGCTAACTAATGTGGAAGCAAGATTCTTGGGGAAAAAAAAAAAAAAAACGCACATGCACACCGCAACCAGCAGTTCTACTGTGGTGCCCCCAAGGTGCCCCGTCACAGACAAAAATCCTAACGCGGTCAATAAAGGCCCCTGGGGGAGGCACTTATGGAAAGAAGAGACGTGTTCCTCGTGGTTGACGGCCCATGAACAAGCAAGTGGGGCTGGAAAGAAATAGGAAAGGACTATGGGGCTGGGCAGTAAGCAGGTTTCCTTGAGGAAGAAAGGCTGCCCAGCCCAGACCCGTGGCATCCCAGATGCTGGTGCTCAAAGTAGGCTTAGCCCCGTGCGAGAAACCCTGCAATCAGAGGGCACCCTAGTGATTTGACTCAGACCTGCCCTAAAGCCAACGGGACCTGAGAGATGCTCCTGTCTACCTCCTGCCCTGCAGAGATGGGGCAGGTCGGGCACGCCAGACCCAGAGCCACAAAACTAGCTCATGTGTCATGTGTATCTGAGTACAGTTGGCCCCTGAACATCATGGGGGTCAGGGCTCTGACCACCCCATGCAGCTGAAAATCCACGTGTAATGTCTGACACCCCCGCAACTTAACCTCATGGCTGTGTCAACAGGCGATTAACACGTATTTTGTAGATCACAGGTAATAAGCTATATTTCTAGAATACAAAAGCTAGAGAACAGGACGTGTTGCTAAGAATGAAGGCCGTCGGGACAGGGAGTGGGTGGAGATGTGGGAGCGGGGCCTCGGGGCGAGCAGAGAGCTGATGGTGACGGTGGCTGTGAGGTTGAGACCACCGTGGCTGTGGCCACCCAGCTGTAGCAGATGGTCAGCATCGCAGCAACAGGCCTGCCAGCCACGGCACCTCTCCTCTTACCACCTTTTTGGGGACAGTTTTCTCAAATAACATTAATATACATGAGACCTCGGCGACCTGGCTTCCCCCACGTACCACCGTCCCTAGGACGTTCTACGTGTGCAAACATCCAGTCCGGTGTTGTTTCTTCAAAGGTTAAGACGTCAGAGAGTGGAGAGTGTATTCTTAAGGGGGTCACCCATGGCTGGGATGTGCTTTCTGTATAGCCTCCTGGCATCCCTGCAGAGCGGGCAAGTGACAGGGCCTGCCCCCTCCTTGTGTAAGTGACACAGCCCTTTAGAGTGATGTATATTGCACCACGAAAATACACATACACATGGCAAGGAACTGGCTCGTGTGATCATGGAGGTGTGGCAAGTCCAAAATCTGTCAGGCAGGCGAGAGACCCAGGGAAGAGAGGCAGCCCAAGTCCAAAGGCCATCCGCTGGCAGCGCTCCCTCTTTGCTCTATTAAGGCCTTCAACTGATTGGTTGAGGCCCATCGACATTATGGAGGGGGCTCTGCTTTACTCAAAGCCTCCTGATTTCAATATTAATCTTGGGGCGCCTGGCTGGCTCAGTCGGCGAAGCATCTCCCTTCGGCTCAGGTCACGATCCCAGGGTCCTGGGGTCTAGCCTCACGCTGGGTTCCCTGCTCAGTGGAGAGGCTGCTTCTCCCACTCACCCTCCCTCTCTGTCTCTCAAATAATTAAACAAGATCTTTTTTTTTTAAATGTTAATCTCATCTGAAAAATACCTTCACAGCAACATCTAGAATAACATCCTATGTCCTATGTGTCTGGGTCTGTGTCTGAGCTTTCTGTTCTGATCCATCCAGGGACACATTCACTCATCGGTACGGTTTTACCTAGTATGGCTTGACGTTCTTCTGTCTGCAAAGCCACTCATCTGTCATCACTCCCATCTTTTCCAGAAAATTTTCTATTCTTATTTTTCCATATTCGTGTTAAAATAATAAAAGCTAACACGTATCTGGTGTTTGCTACGTGCCAGGCATTTCACATGTATCTGCTCATCCATTGTCACAGTGATCCTATGAGGCGGACACTGCTTTATTCCTGTTTTCTTCCAAAGAGGAAACGAAGGCCCAGAGAGGTTATAAACTTGCCCCCAAATCACACAGCCAGGGAACTGGTGCCACCAGAATGAAAACCAAGGGTCTGCGTGCTCAAGCCTGGATGCACCCTCCCCTGATGGATGTCCCCCTGCATCCCTCCGTGCCCACCTGCGCAGGTGCCTACCTGGGTCCCCCGAGCTGCTGCTGTTTCTCTCGCTCTCTCCATCCTCCTGGCCGTCGGCATTCTGCTGCGTGTGCTGGAGGCTCAGCTTATGGCAGACCTCGAAGGCCTGCCCGACTGTCCGGACGATCCGCATAGCTTGGCTCTGGGAAGGGGAAAGGAGATGAGCAACTGAGGGGCGTGGTGACCCTTTGCAAGGGCCCAGGAAAGGTGATGGATGGGAGAGGACATGCCAGGTCCTGTGTGGACAGAAACTCAGGGGGCAAACAAAGGAAAGAGCTGGAAAAACCAAATGTCGCTCTGATGTCCACATGCTCACAAAGAATAGGGCGGAGATCTTTTTCCTGAGATGGCCCTGAAAGTAGAAACTGACCACAGTTCTGCAACAGTAAGTCCACTGGAAGGACAGACAGCAAATACCCCAATTCTGGACTTAGCCCACGCTTCCTCTCAGGTATAACAAAAGTGGTCGCAATACTTCCAAGTCCTTGGCCAACCACAGTCAAATGTTGGATGCATTCACCACACTCCAAGAAACTCAGCCATCACTTCTTTCCTGCTGGAAACGGGGCATCTCCCTGGTGCCCCAGCCCCGGGGTCATGGGGGAACAGGGCTGGGAAGCCGCCATCTCAACAGCAGAGCCAGCAAAGCCCAGCATCCAAGTCCCCGGACCACCACGGGCCGTGAGCTTGACCAAGGCGGGCCTTCCAATCTCGCCCTAAAGACATCGCTCATCGCTCACTCGGCTCTGTTCTTCGGCTCTTTCTCTTTTCTGTTTTACCTTCTTTCTTTCTCTGTTGGGGCAGAGGTCGGGGGGTAAGGAGGCACTGAGGAGCTATTTCACAGCCCAAGAATAGAGCCTGACCCTAGCTCTCAGCATTCCACTTCTTAACTCGGAGAGGAGGAGACGGGACAAAGAAGCCTCTTCCCCTACAGTCTCAAGTCTGACCCACGCAGGCTGAGAGGAAGAACCACAGCCACGGTTCTCGGTTCATGGCCTGGTCTCCAAGGTGGGGAGTTCATGGACTGTATCCTCAGTCAGCTTTCATTTTCTTCCAAAGCCTGAGTCCAGTACAAGCTAGGAAGAGTTTATGCACGTGGGCTGGGTGAGCTCAGCTCTCGGTCCCCAGGGGTCCCCAAACATCCCGCCACCACAGGCAGCGGCTTATCTAGCCATGGCTGTCACCCTGTGCCTATGTCTGGGATCAGCTACATTGTGGATGACCTGACTCCAGGTCAGCTGTGTCACCTGGTCACGTTCCACACTCACTACAGTATCTGCGGCTCTCAAACCTCAGGGTCCCCTAGGGAGGACATGTGACAAATTCCACCATCCCTGCCCAGTGTCCCTAACTAGCTTTGAGGATGATGCTAAAAGTTGAAAGGCCCTCGAACAAGTGTCCCCGCCCCCCTGCATTAATCTATAGGATTAGACAGGGCTGGGACAGGAGTTCTAATCTTCTCTTCAAAAGGGAGCACTCAGATTTAAATCCAACAGGAAGTGACTTTTCAGAGGATCTGCATTTCTTTTTTTAAAGATTTATTTATTTGAGAAAGAGAAAGAGAGAGTGCACGCTTGCGCACAGAGGGAGAGAGAAGCAGACTCCCCGCTGACCAGGGGGTCCTAGGCGAGGCTCGAGCCCACCATCCCGATATCACAACCTCAGCTGAAATCAAGAGTTGGATGCCCAACCGACTGAGCCACCCAGGCGCCCCATGCACCTGCATTTCTCACGCATCCCCAGCTGGACGGTGGAACACACATCTGAAGAACCTAGACTACGGCTCACGTCTCTGCCGCCTTTATCAAGGACAAACAGAGGGAACATCCTGATCGGTTTCAACCAATTATTTACAGGCTCAAGATGGCCGGAGGAAGGGGGCCTGGTGTCAATCCCTGGTAGTCTTCGTGCTTCCTGTTTCCATGTCAGTACACTCACTGTCATAAGCAGCTGACCCTCCCCTCTGATTCCTTGAAGACGCAGAAGATGTAGGCTTTGGGTTCGCCCATCCTGCCTCCCCCCGTGTTGGAAATGGAATGGGGGCGAGGCTCCTCGCCTCAGGCTCCCACTCCTTACTGCCCGCCCTTCGTGACAGCTGTTCTAGGGACACCTCTGCTACGTCAGCTGAGAGAGTGAATCAGCGATGTCTACAACCTCTCCTCCGACACACAGGGGCACGTATCTGGCTAGCATGCAGGAGAGCACCTCCCACGGTGCTTGGCGTACACCGAGTGCTCAGAAACAGGTTTTGGTGCCAAAAGGCAATAAAGACAGAAAATAAGGGATGCCTGGGTAGCTCAGTGGTTGAGTGTCTGCCTTTGTCTCAGGGCGTGATCCTGGGGTCCTGGGATCAGTGCCGCATTGGGCTCCCCTCAGGGAGCTTCTCCCTCTGCCTGTGTCTCTCATGAATAGATAAATAAAGTCTTAAAAAAATAAATAGGAAAGGCTGAGCTTACTTTATCAACTTCAGAGACATAAAGATATTAAGAGAACTGCGTCTTCCTACGTACGTGAGCATCAAGGCGGCTGAACCACCCTCTCTCCCCACAGCTCGCAATAGGAGGAGCAGCCTTGGGCCAGATGGTCTTCGGTCTGCACCAGGGCAATGGTTTCCACCATGAGGAAAAGGTCGGCCTAGGGTCCTAGATGTGCATTCACGCTAACCGGTTTCCTTTCAGTTTGTGCTTTGCTCCTCTTCCACGTATGTTATATTTTCACTTACAGTAAAGGGACACGGTGGCATGTTCCACAAAGAGCCCTCTGAATGTGAACGTGGAATCAAGCTACGCGGTGACCCGCTTTACAGGATGACCACAAACACTTATGAGAACCGGCCTCCCCGCTCACCACTCTTGGAGTTGGAAGAGGTCAGATGGCTCCTAATTCTCAGAAAAGGCTGTGTGAGTTCAGGTGTCCTCTGACCTTATAGGCTTGCCTCCCTTCACTGCTGAAGAGTCTACTTTTGGTAGATTCCTATGTAAGGACCTCATCGGGAGAAATTACTAGAAGGTGGTGAGGAGGGCCAGCCTGCACCTGGCAGGGTTGTCCCTCCCGCCACTGGTGCCATCTGCTCTCTGCACAGCCATGCTGGCTCCCGCCTGCTGGGTCTACCCCGCCCAGGGCCCGGGCCTTCTGGCCTTCCAAGCAAAACTGGTTCTGCCTGCCGCCTTGGAATGCAGGACTCACACATGCTAAGACTTAATAGCTAATAAGCCCAGTCTAAGCCCACGAGGGAGAACTCTCGCTAAAAGCAGCTTTCAAAAGAACCCTTTTCATAGGTCCCCATAGGTCACAAGGCGCTGCTTACATCTCATGACCACAAACAGGCCTTTGGAAATCAAAGCGGAGATTTCAAGATGTGAAGGCAGCCGGGTACAAAGCAGAACAAACAAGTGGCACGTTGGGAAGGCAGCCTTGTCCAGTTGGAGAAACTGGCCATTCTCTGGAATCGACTAGCTTTTTCAAAAGCATCTCTGTAACTGCGTTATTTCTGCACGAATCCAGTTTAGTTTCACCTAAGCCCTCTGAAGACCCTTGGCCACGTGGATCGAATCTTCTTGTCCAAAAGTCATTTTTCCATCAGCACCCCAAAGCACTCGTGGGCTCTGAGTTGTCAGGATTAGGCTGGATATGGCTGCTTTGATGGTTTTCAAAGCTGGGAAGGACTATCTAACCTCCAGTGGCTCTCTGCTACAGATGGGGGGCACGACAGCTCAGGCGTGGGCCGATCACAGGCAATTTTGTGAAATAGGCCTGGAAAGGAAGTGGTCTTACAACTTGATGCCACTTACCCTCATGACACGGACAAATGGCTTCTTTAAACCATTTTACTTATTCATGCTGACAAAGCCTCCTTCTCCCTCGCCCCCAGGCCCTCCGTCCAGCACAGAGGTCAAGACACACCCAACAGCTGTCCTCTCTAGTGTGCCAACTGTGGGTGCCAATGACACGCCTAATGGGTGTCGCTACCTGGTGAACCGTAGCGGCCACCGTGAACTAGCACCATGTTCTCAGGGAGAGTGGGCGGCTACTCAAGAGCACACAAGAGGCTGCGGTGGTAGCTTCAGGAAGATGGAAATCAGGAGGTTGATCCCCTGTACTCCAGGGATCCAAGGAAAAATGACAGTCGGTCATGATTTTATCTTCTGTTCCCACGTTAAGCGACCCTGTTGTTGGCTGGCCCTGTAGCCGTTGGGAATCTTCTGGGCGCTACACACACGTGCAGGATGGTAGCTATTCGTGTGATGCTGCAGCTGACTTAATGAACTACCTTGGGCATGTTCCGAATTTCACTGTCCTGGAAAAAGCTCAATATCACAATTCCTGGAGATGACAAAACAAGTCCTCAGGTACATAAAGAAAATGATGAGCAGAAGCCCCAGAATGTAAGGTGCTCGTCGTGAAGATGAAGATGGTGAAGGCAACGGTAAGAAGAGAGAAATGTGGGGCGCTCTCCTTATTAGTCTCCGTTCTCTCTGCTCTCATCTACCGCCCCCTGCCCCCCACACTGGAGACCTGTCCGCCGCGTGCTTCGGCATTCTGGGGGACTGAAGTCCAGTAAGTCAGGTCCAGGACAGCTCCCAGGCTTCTAATTCTTTTTTTTTTTTTTTAAAGATTTTATTTATTTATTCATGAGAGACAGAGAGAGAGAGAGGCAGAGACACAGGCAGAGGGAGGAGCAGACTCCATGCAGGGAGCCCGATGTGGGACTCAATCCTGGGACTCCTGGATTACGCTCTGGGCCGAAGGCAGGCGCTAAAGCTGAGCCAGCCAGGCATCCCCCAGGCTTCTAATTCTTTTCATCTCTCACAGCAATAAAGTCCAGTGCCCTTACCTTGAGCTGAACTACCACAGAGTCTCAAAAAAAAAAAAAAAAAAAAAAAAGAACTGAAGATCATGTTTCTTTAATGTTTTCCCCCCCTTTTTGAAATGTAGTAAAAGATTTAAGCTTGTATCTATTAAATGACTGCAGTGTATAGAATTCACAATGCTGAAGCAAGAAAATATATTTGGACTTCTACACAGAGGAAGATCCAAGGGATGAAGTCTCTGAAATGGGAGATGGGTGAGGATTCTATCCAGCAGGTTATGGGATGGCCTTGATCTATAATTTGATGGAGGTAATGCCTGGGACACTAGAATATTGCTCACTATGGAGAAAGCTTAGTTTCAAAGTGAGTGTGACTTTTGACATTGACAGGAGACAGGGGATCTTAAAATTTCCAGTAGACTGCTGGGTTCCTCCTTGTACTCTGCTAGTCAGTGAGCCACAGTACCATAGAGCAAAGGTGGCTGGGTTACAACCTCAGTACTGACAGTAACCACCCAGGTGACCATGAGCAAGTTCATTTGCCTTTCCAGGTGCTGAGTTCCTCATCCATAACCAGAAGTTTGGATCAGATGAGTTCTGAGACCTGGGATTTCTGTATTTTGACCTCCCAACCCCATCCCATCACCCCAACATTTAAGACTCTTTCTCTAAGCGTAGAACCTTCCTCTCCTTCATCCTAAACTTGGCCAGGCAAGTGACTTATTGTTTAGCACATGACTATCGTCATCTCTCAAAATCCACTGCAAGCTCTCAAGGACAGTGAAACTTCTCAGCTGTGGCCCCTAATCTGATGGTGACAGCATTACGGGAGGAAGTAATTTCTCCCAACCCAAACCAATTGAGCTGTGATTGCAGGCAAGATGATTTCAAGGAGCTGCCCGTGAAGATAACGGGGAGATTCCTGCCGCTTCTGTTAATCACCAACACTTCACGCACTGATGCGCTAATAAGTATAGTCACACTTAATCAGGGCCGACAGCCTCCTCCTCCTGGGGCCAGGAGGAAAAGACAGGAGGGCGACATCCACTCCACAGGAGAGGTCAAGAGGCCGTGCAAGAGGCAAGAGGCCTTGCAAATGAATACTATCATTATACCTCCCCAAGGAGGGGAAACAGGATGCCGTGGTGTTAGGAAATGTCTCCACTGGATGCTCTGGGCGAGGGAAAGACCCACTGCCAGCCTTCCGTTCTCGCAGTCGTCTGCACGATGCTGGGACAGACACCACACTTCCACAGACACAGGCCGCCAACAATCCTGGCAATCCTTCCCAGTCACACAGGATTTGGTCCTGAAGATCCATCCGATCACCTCACACAGGACAACCTGCATTCCTGAGATGCCTTTCATCTTACTTGCTGGCTGGGGAAGCTCAAGTCCAGAGGCTTCTTTTGTGACTTTCCTGTAACAGGGTTTAGTGGCCAAAGCTCCTGGGTGAGGAGATGGGAAGCCCAGTTCTAAGGTCAGTGGGCCCTGGGGACTCACTGTATGACCAATGGTAGCTACTCCCTCGGGCCCTCTCCTTCCCCAGCTACACAACGGAGTCGATATTGACCTACACAGACAGTGAGAGAAAAAAGGAAAATTGAGGTCAGAGTGACTTGGGTCATTGAGAGTTGAGGAGCTCTCCATACCCAAATGACAAGTGCTGTAGACTGTCATCGCAAATAGGTTGTTGGAGACCAAAGCTACTCCTTATTATGCAAATTCCTGATGGAAAAGAGTAAAGTGGAGTGGTTAAGAGTCAGACTCTCCGGGTTCAGTTCCACTCATTATGACTTATGTCCCTTAAACGTCTGTTTTCCGGTCTGTAAAACGAAGAGCGTGAGAGTACCTACCTCCCACACCTGCCTCAGGCACGAAACAAGGTAACTCACGCGGAGAGTTCAGAAGAGTCACAGGCACATAGCAGGGAACCGAAACAGAGGACTCCATATGAAGCGAGAACTGGAGTAACCCAGAGTCCTAGAGGGCTAGCAGGTGGTATGCAACCTTCCTGCCATCTCTGGCTGGCTAGCTCCTGATGGGAGCCTTAGAGGACAACCGCACTGGCCACGGGCGTGAGCCACCTGTGTGAGGATCCAGATACGGAATCACGATCGTGCCGGAGTGAGGCACAGGGGCCCTCCAGCAGGAAGGTGGAGACCCCTCACCCATCCTGTCAGCCCACAGGAGAGACAACCCTGCTCCCCAGCGGGGAGGTAAGGGCGACAGCCACCTTAGGAGCCTGGCATGGGGAACGCGTCATGGGTCCGCACACAGGGGCCATGGCGTGGTCTGAACAGCTACACCCAAAGCCCTGACGCAGCGTGGCGCTCCTCTGAGGTTTTTCTACACTATGATCAACGAGAAGGCTCTGGAGAACATCTAGGCCTTCTGGCTGCCAGTCCAGAGATCCCCCTTGTCGACCTCCAACTATCCCCAAACATCCCTGCAGGACACATTTGCCCGGGGCACACAGTCCCTCTCCCCTGCCCTCCTCACTTCAGAAGTATTCCTCTGTGACCGGCCAATTAAAACTCTTTCCCAAGTTAACTGTCTCCTCAGACCCAGAGTGCCTTACAAGATGGTAAGTCTAACCAGGAGAAGTGTGCGAAACCTTTGCAGGCAGGCCCCCCACCTCCCCAGGTCTGCTGGCTTTCCCTGCACCACTCACTCGTCTCTACTGGCTGGGAATCCGGCCCTTCCACCCCATAGCTCAGCAGCAGCGGGGCTCACAGGCCAGGCTGTCTGGGCACCGTTCCTTCAGCGGCATGGCTGCAGGCCAGCAAAGGGCCTGAGAACCCACTCTTCCCAGAGCTACAGTCTCAGCAGGTGAGGGGAAAGGCGACACGGGAAATAGAAGAGCCAGAGATCCGAATTAGCTCCGAGAGCCAGGAGACGGGGAGCAAGCTGAATTGATAGGGCGCCGGGTGACCGTCACTCCTTTGTCACTGGGTAAAAAGAACTTAATTCTGTGCTTTGAGTTGGAGGTCAGAGAGAGTTCCAGTGGGTGCTGCCCCCCGACTCGGGTTGCCCCCACTGTGCTCGATCTGAAGGCAAACCAAATACCCTTTACCTAGGTCTTGCCGCTCAGAGTGCTTTCGTTCCGCACGTCTCGCGGACGCTAGCCAGCGCCTATTCACGGGACCGTGGGCAGGTGGTTTCGGCTCTCCGAGCTTCCGTTGACTCATCTGAGACACGGGGGGTGAAACTTAACTTGTCTTCACTCCGTCACAGAGGTTTTATAAGGATCAAGTAAGATGAAATACTAAAGTACTTGGTAAACGATAACGTGCCATTTGTGGCTGTCATAAATCCCCAGGCCCACGTGGTCCGGGCCCCGGACGGACCTGGCGTCAGCTGGACAGCTGGGCCGCTCAAAGTGAATTAAAAGGGGATTGTAATTTTTGGTTGCACCTGTCAAAGCACATTACAGATGATCCAGTTCTTAACTCTCAGGGACGCTTTGCATTTCCCAGATCCCCTGCATCTTGCAAAGCTGTGGAAGAGCCTCTCAGCATCCCAAGCCTTACGTGCTCATCCGCAGCCCCTCTGGCTCTTCTCTCTCTCCCACTGCCTCCTCCTCTCCGATACGAAGCTCAGCTTAGCCCCACTTACACACTTTGCACCCCGCTGTGCTGTATTACCTAGCAGTGAAGTCTGGCAACTTGCACATTCCTTTCTACCTTTCCAGTTCTAGCTCCTTCCATGCAAATCCCATGATTTGCATTAAAAGGCCTGGGAACAGGTGACCATGGGCACCAATCTCCATAGAGGAAGCAGCTAAATCAGCAAAGTAGGATCCTCCTTATGAAGACAAGGTGGGTGGGTGGGTGGGTGGGTGGACTGGACGCATATATTGGTAAACCTGGACCCTGTCACGTATTATTCTTCTTATGCCCACTTGACAAGGTGCCTACAAATCTATTAAAGATGCTTTACGGTAGATGATGTCACACAGCATCCAGGAAGGGGTATGCAGGAAGGAATTCGGAAGTCGTCCTCACAGAAAGCTGCGCTCGGTGGGTCTGTGACCAGGACGGCAGACCTGAATGGAATCTCAGAGGCACAAATAAAGCGTTTTCCAAATCCCTTCTCCGGGGAAAATAGTTCGCAGGGTATTACAGAGATTACATGGCAAAAGCACGATTCCGTGGCTGAATCAGTGCGCGAAACGCTGGGTTAAGCAGAGTTAAAGGGGTTTCTTGAACTTTAAGACTTCCAAGCAAATTCAAAGATAGTTTTAACGTGGAACAGATCGGATGGTAAATATTTCACAAGAGACATTTTAAGAAACTCTGCTTTTGACTCTCTTCCTTGTTTTACAGACAAGGGAGCTGAGACCCACAGGGGACAGTGACCCACATAACATGCCTCAGGGCTCTCGTGGTGGGCGCGCGCGGAGGGGGTGACCCCAGGTTTCTAACCCCAGTTTTGTGCTAAATTCCTGGAGAAGTGATAGAAAAAGCCACCTGCCCAACTGCCAAAGTTGCATTTCCTCAAGCATCAAGGTTACCTTCCCCAAAATAACCACCCAGGGCCACCAGCCTCGCAGCCGGAGTCCACACTCCACTCCACGTGTCATGATTTGTAGGCCCCCAATCGATATACAAACTCATGACGAAAGGTCACTCAAGTCAACAGCCGTGCTTCTTGCCTACCACACGCCAAGGTGAGCATCGCTCCTGGGGCGATCCACCTGTCCCGCTCCAGAGCCCTCATCCCATGGTGGAGACCTCTCCAGGTGTACGCATGTCAGAGGAAAATAAAAAAATGACCGATGACTGCCCCTTTACCTTCTTCTTGGATTTAAAGACGTTACACCTGAAGATGTTGCTGGCGCCATCTCGAGCGATGTAGCTGAAGATCTTCAGGTCTTGGGAATCGTGAGAGACGTAGAAGATCCTATGGGAAGAGTAACAGAAAAAGGCATCAAAGACGGCATTAGGTTCGAATCTCCTACGAGGAAACCTGTGTGTAAGGACGCGCCGAGGACGGCGCTCACGGCTTCCTGTGAAGCCACAAGCAGGCGGCACTGTCAACAGGCCCCAGGAACAACCTGGCGACTTGCATCCCAGGATCTAGCGGGCCCACCTGGTCCCACGCACGTTGGGCCGCCACTTAGCGGAGAGAGGAGGGGATCTGCAGTCATAGCGGCCACTTTGCCACTGAGGGTCCCCAGCAGGGCTACCGGGAGGCCGAAATAACGAGCGAAGTACCTTCATACTTTCACCAACACGGTTCCTCAAGAGCCTTGTAACCGAGATGGTCGCCGAGGACCCCAAGAGCCCAGGAGGGACACCCGGAAGGGAAGTGGATACGGAGGACGGTCCTGGCAAGAAAGCCCAGGTCCCCTTGGGGACCGCGTGTCTCTGCCCGCCGTGGTGGGGGGAACTCATGTCAGGACACCTCGTGTGTCCACTGGCTGTGAATGATGCAGGTACAAGGTGGCCCTGCTTGTTTAAGGTGGCTTCCAGGAAAGGGACATGGAAGGGACGGCCAACCACGGTTCCTCAGCACCTGCTGCCTGAGGACCCCGCCCCCGGCAGTCCTTTGAGACTGTCCCTCGCCGAACGTCTCGGAAGCTTCTCCAGCCTATGGTGCCCCCCACTGAATCAGCGTCCTGGTGATCCTCCGGCAGACAAGGCCTGGACGACGGGCCCGGATCCATGCAAGCTGCAAATGGGAGCAGCCTGGGCCCCCCTGCCTGGTCCTGGTGGCCGTCCGTGCGACACGGCCTCGAGATGTGGTTCCGTGCCCCCTCCACAGTACCGCCGCCCACAGATCCTCCTTTTTCACCCGGAGTTTTGCAACCGCCTGGCGTCTCTCCCTGCTTCCCAGCGCCCCTGTGGCCAACCCGTTCTCCTCCTTGCCAGTAAAATGGTATTTTTAAAGCCACAAACTACATCTCACTATTTCCCCTCTAGAAACTCCTCAAAGGCTCCCTACTGCCCTCAGCATAAAGTCCTAACTCCTGGGCACAGCTGCCTTCCCGCTTCCGTCTCTCCCCAGAGTCCTGGCCTACATACACCTGCCGCTGCCACCGCGGTGACGCACCCTTGGAATCCATCAGGACTCGGTTCAGAGGCGCCTTCCTGCCCCCCAATAGGAGCTGCTGCACCCCCTGGGCTCCCCATGACCACAGCACAGCCCTTGCACCGTGATGTTTACGCTGGGGCTCCCTGAAGGAAAGAGGACCACGTCCTGGTGTCCCCAGTGCCAGCACGGTAATCGGCCCACGGAAGATTCCTAACGCCAGCTGTGGAGGGAAGGAGGCATCGTGCTGTCATTAGTGAGCACCCGAGACGTCGGTCTGTCTGGTTTTTCACTGCTCCCCTCCGCCCCTGGGCCCGAGGAAGTAAGGTCAGTTAGTTCAGCTGAATCATACCTAAAACTCCTTCCATTTTCGAGTTTTTTGATTATCACACTATGCCCCAGGGAACAAGACCTGGATTGAAAACAGGACAGAGCGGATATGAAAGAGTGGCAGGCCCACAGGACGGACGGACACGGCAGGCAGCCAGGAAGGGCAGCGAGCGGAGGTTGACTTTCCCTTGGTGGACAAAGCACCTTTCCAGCAAATGTGAGGCCAGCTGGCGTGTGGACACAGGCCCCGTGGACCGGGGCTCTTTGGAGATGGCTCTGCGACCCAATGTGTCATTATTAAAAATAAATAACCAAAAAAAAAAAAAAAAGATAAATAACCTCCAACCAAAAAAGTCAGCTAGTTGGAGATTTAGAGAAGTGTCCACCCACAGAATCAAGTGGTAGAAAGTTTTGTCATGTGACCTCATTCACCAACAAATTAATCATCCAACCGAGTAAGGCCACAGGTCCCAAATTCCAGATTGAGACACATGTTCCGAGAACCCTTATTTCTCCATACCCTGGTTTTCCTAAGAACTGTGACTGTGTGTGTCGGGGGTGAGGCAGGAGAGGAAGCTAAGACGAGCGCTCCAGTGACTAAGGAAAGCCTTTTCCCCTTCTTCATCTTCAAGCCTGGTGCAGTCCTGACCCTGCTTCCAGAAAGTATCACAATTTCCTGCTTTCAGTCCAATTATCAAAGGTGGGATACCAGAGCGGTTCACTGTATGGTGAGATGGTAGTAACAATGATTACTAAGGTTTTGTGAAGTTTTGCTCCCTTTTCACATTTCTTCAGATTTCTTGTTTTTACTTTAAAACACGCATAGGATTGTAATTTTCACCTGCTAATGGAATGGTTATGCTTTAAAGCTATAGCAAGAGACTTTTCTTTTTTTTTCTTCTTTTTTATATTTATTTATTTATGATAGACAGAGAGAGAGAGAGAGAGAGAGAGGGGCAGAGACACAGGCAGAGGGACAAGCAGGCTCCATGCCGGGAGCCCGACGTGGGACTCGATCCCGGGTCTCCAGGATCGCGCCCTGGGCCAAAGGCAGGCACCAAACCGCTGCGCCACCCAAGGATCCCCACAAGAGACTTTTCTAAGGGTTGTTCCATCAATGACTGAAATAGAAACAGGATCCTGGAGAAACTGCATGTGGAGCTTATCACAGAATTCAGGCTGACGGAGCGATGAAGAACCACCAGGCCCACCACCAACACCCTCTTCACCTTGACTATTAATCTAAAGTAAACTTGTTTCTCTCAAGAGCACAGGAGTTAAAATAGAATATTGCAAAGACACCTTGCGTGGTCATCAGGTCTGGACCCAACCCGGCGTCCCCGTCGCTCAGGATCTGTTGGCGACAGACAACTCACTCCCTGGTAGAGCACCCCCTCTTCGGGACCTTCTCATTACTTGGCAATTCTCGCTTACATTGATTCAGGATCTACCCACAGGAATGCAGCAGAGGGAGATGGTTGAAAAATGCTGGTCCGGGTGTGGGACAGACCCCGGATCTTAGGCCCGGGCTCGGCCACTTACTGGTGGGAGATCCTGGTCGTCATTTCCCTGTGGTTCTTGGCCAGCAACACGAGGACGATCATCGCGCTGTACCTCACCCTCAGGGTCTGGAGAACGAATGCACGCAGCGAGAGGAGCTTATAGCAGCAAGGGGTCCGCGAACAGTCAACGCTCTTATTACTCCACACCACTGCCCTACTTCCACCCTTCGGGGCCTTAGAGGATAAAGCTAATCCTTCTTCCAAAGGGCAACCCCTTGAGTATTTGGAAACCACCGCCATCCTTCTATTTACTCCCCTCGCTGTTAAGCTGACATGTTACTCCTTCTTTTCGAAGTTCTCACACGGACCCATTTCCATCACTCACTGCTCCAGCACTTGCACTGGGGGCCATGGGTGAGAAAGATCTGGGCTCAAGTGTTAGCATTTTCCACTTCCCAGCTGTTGACCTCAGGCCAATTCCTCCATTGACGTAACCCCCTTCTCCCTCATTTAATAGAAACATTAACAATCTCTTCGCAGTACTAAGTATTAAAACACTCCCCCCACACACACATTTAACACAATGCCCAGCACATGGCGGGTTGCTTGCCCCAGTCAACAGGAGTTCCCTCTTCCTTGTCAACCTTTTCTGCACATACCCAACTCTCCAGTGACTCTTTCCAATGCCACAGAACTGAGTCATGTTCCTGGCATCTTTGATTGTGTGTTTTTTTTTTTTTTAATGTAGTTATAACATCTCACTGCTGCCGCACACTGTGGTCAACCTAGATGCTCAGAGCCGATCTGCACGACTGCTCCCGGGGCAGGTTTCCTAAGTGTACCTGGATGGTCCGTCGTTAGGACTGGCTCCTAGTGATCCTACTCCCTCTTCCAAGCTCTCACGGACCATCCGCTTAATGATCTCTTCTACAAGTTCACTAGTGTGTGATCCCTGGACCCAGATTTTCCTCCTTCCCAAAAAGTGGGATGGATGTTTCATTCTGGCCATCTTCTCACATCCTCATTGTGACTTATGGTGGTACAATCTCATTAGGACCCCAAGACCCAAGTGCCCGAGGCCCAGATACACTTAAGGGAGGGACACCTGTTTCCTCATGATTTTTAAACATTGGGTTTTCTTTTTTAAAACTTTTTATTTATGAGAGAGAGAGAGAGCGCGCGCACGAGCATGAGCATGCTCAAGCACGAGCAGGAGGGAGGGGTAGAGGAAGAGGGAGAAGCAGATTCCCCACTGAGCAGAGAGCCTGATGCAGGACTCAATCCCAGGACCTTGGGATCATGACCTGAGCCAAAGGCAGACACTTCACTGACTGAGCCACCCAGATGCCCCTAAACATTCTGTGCTTTAAGTCACCCATGTTCTGGTGTTTCTAGTTTGAAGATCAGATAATCCTCTACTGAAGAAAGAGAGAGAGAGAGAGAGAGAGAGAGAGAGAGAAATGGAATCCACAGATGTAGAGTGAGGCTTAGGAACTTCTCCGTGTCCCGTACTACTGTCCCCTGTGGGATTTCTCTCATCCTCAGCCTTTTCCAAGGGCCCACTGCACCCAAAGCATAGCTCGGTCCATCGTGGCTGCTCCTTTGTGCTCACATTTGCTTTTAACCTCTGTTGCACTGTGTACTTTTTAAGGAACACTATATAAAAATACGGGTAGCCGCATGATTTTTCTCCATGGGCTTACATTTTTGGGACCAACTGGAATCACTTATGTTGTACTTCTGTCCTCAAGTGCTCATCCTTTACTGCCTCTCAGTCTCCAGCCCACTGTCACCATCCTTCTCTCTGGATATGATGACCTCTAAAACAGCAGGGTCACCCCCCTACCCAACCTGCTGTTAGGGCTCTGTCCTGCTGTCATCTCCCTGGGCACTGCCCGCCGGCTTTGGAACCTACTGGCTACAGAGAAGGTGAAAAGTCATGAGCAAGGATTCCCGAGTCTACATACATGCTCCCCCCATGCAAGACCCACAGATGTGGAGTCCCACACAAGGGCCCCGCACCTTGTCCTGCTCACAGCCTGCTGGCAGCCTGCCACGGCTCAAAGCGTGGAATCCCAGAGCAGAGGGTCTAGACCCGGCATCGGGACCATGGGCAGTTTTTTTCCTGTTCTCCCAATCCTTGGAATGAGAATAAAAATATCTTCCAGGGCGGTTGTAAAGTTCTGGGAAGGGCAAAGAGAGTGGGTGAGACAGTGGATGGGCAAATAGACTGTACCCCATGATGTGCTGTACAAATACTTTTAAACTGTGAACCTGCAAGTGGAAGAACAAAGAGAAATCATCACTGTTCCCCCCAATGTCACCATCTCTCTGGAGGGTGAGAGAGGGGGTGTCTCCAGCCAGAAGGCAGCACAGATTTTCCTCTTGATGCCCCAAAGGTATGGGTATTATTCCTAACCCAAGAGACACCCCACCAGGACAGAGAGAAATGAACTATGACTGGAAAGATAAGCTACCAAGTAACTTGCAAATGGCAGAGACAAAATCCAGTGGGATCTTCTTTAAAAAAAAAGATTTTTGAGTAATCGCCACACCCAGTGTGGGGCTCGAACCTATAACCCTGAGATCAAGAGTCCCATGCTCCACCAGCTGAGCCAGCCAGGCCCCCCCCAGCAGGGTCTTCTCAAGGCCAGACCTTGAGGAAAGAACAAAACACACTGTGACAAGCACTGTGGACTGACGCCAGGCCTGCCCCGCTGCATCAGACCAGCTGAGGACGGTGCAGCCGTGAAGGCCTGGTCCTGGGAAGACCCAGGGTGACTCTTGCCCCCAGGAGCAAGGACTCCCCTAGGAAGCTCAGCCACCCTCCTCCAAATGAATGTGTTAACCTCCGAGGGCTTGGGGGCAGTTTTGTGTGGGGTGGTAGTTTGGAGGGGGCCCGATGGGCTCTGCTAGCAGAACCACACAAGGATGCAGAGCAGTGAGCTCCCCCCCGCAGCCCCGGCGCCTGGCCTGAGCGCAGGTGCCTTCCTCTGCCCAGCAGCCCCGCCGCGATCACACGCTTCCACACCTCTGTCCCTGGTCGGCACACTTTTTCCATGCTTCTTATTTTTAATTCAATCTTTAGATAAAATTGACCTTCGTGGTGATCATTTTTCTCTCTTATTATTGCTTTGGTCTGATTATTTTTTCGTCCCGCTGAATTCCCCGGGGCTCTTTATCACGTCAGCTGGTTCTCTTCTATTACAAATTCCTTCAGTTTCTGTCTTCTTCAGCCCTCGCTGTAGCCATTCTCAATGTGAGGCCTGCCTCCCCCAAATGCTTTCTCAGGCTGCTATCTGGCATGGGGGGATGGGGATGAGCTCATGAAATGGTCCCCCAGGCCCTGGTGGATCTGGTCTGCTTACTTCACAGCCGTCCCAGGCGCTGGGACACACCGTCCACGTTCTGTGCGTCCTCACAGGCCTGCACCCCAACGGCGCAGCCTGGGGGAGCCAGGGGCCCGGGCTAGGAGACACCTCGAAGGGCTGGCAAGCCCATCCATTCAACTGCAGGCGGAGAAATGCAAACATGGAGCCCTTCCTAAGGTTTCCTTCAAGGGATAAAAGTATACAAATGTCTAAATTGCTCCTGTGATCTACGGTAGACATAGGGTAAGAGATGGGCAATCAACTGAGTTTTAAAATCTAGTGTGAGGGACGCCTGGGTGGCTCAGTGGTTGAGCATCTGCCTTCAGCTCAGGGCATGATCCCGGGGTCCTGAGATCGAGTCCCATATCCGGATCCCCGTGAGGAGTCTGCTCCTCCCTCTGCCTCTCTGCGTGTCTCTCATGAATGAGTAAATAAATCTTAAAAATAAATAAATAAATAAATAAATAAATAAATAAATAAATAAATAAATAAATAAATAAAATCTAGTGCGAGTCAGGAGAACACACATTTCTCTTCTGCTAGTCCAGTTAAGGCGGCCCCACGGCCTATCTCAGTCAGGTACGAGCTCATACCACGGCTATTCTTTCCTATGTCCCCCCTAAAATCTCCCCTGCTATACATGAGTCAACCACAAAGCATCACACAGCGCTTTCTAAACGCCGAGCGCTGCGATAAGCTAATTTCCTCTTGTTCGGTACTTGACATGCAGGCTGACACCAGGCCAGCAACCCTCGGCCAAAATCCCCTCGGAGGCTTCAAGGCTAACGTCTCTCCCATGCTGGCAAATTCCCCCAAATAGTTGCCACCTGCTGTCGGCGTTCAGAAACCAAAGGTTAGGGGCGCCTCGGTGGCTCAGTTGGTTAAGCATCCGCCTTCAGCTCAAATCATGATCCTGGGGTCTTGGGATCGAGCCCCAGTCGGGCTCCCTGCTCAGCGGGGAGTCTGCTCCTCCCCTTCCTTTTGTGTGCAGATGTGCTCTCTCTCTGTCCCTCAAATAAATCAAATCTTAAAAAACAAAACAAGCTTTAGGCAGGCCACCAATTCTTTCTCTCCCCGATCTCGCGTCTGTTAGCTGAGTTTGCACATTCGGTGTGTTCATGTCTTCTGGGGTCAGCTTGTCCTTCCCACACTTCTGAGGACACTCAAGCTTCCTGAAGAAACCGCTCTCCTTCCAGAGCCAGAGAGCAGAGCGAAAAGGAGGGGAGTCCTCCCCTTCCCCGTGAACAACGGATCCTCTTGCTTTCAAGACAGGAAACACCTCCCTTCTTCAATGGTATGTGCAGACATGGGTTAGGCACCTGTCTTCCCAAAGCAAAAGAAATCATGATCCAAAGTTCACACTCTTCCTTCCCATGTCTCTACGTACCCTGAGGTCCCTGTGATTTCCTACAACAACAAGGGTGACAGAGCCACAAAGCCTCAGTGGAGGCTACTTCAAGCCACTTAAGACCCAACCCATAGTGCCCTCAACTGCAAAATGGCACGAGAAGAGGTTCATGGGATGGTCACGTGTATCAAGTATCAAATGAAAGGACTTATGCATCATGCCTGGCTCAAAAAATCTTCACCAAATTGATCAGAGTATTTGCTAATCTGCTGTGTGTCCCCCATGTGCCAGGCGATGCTCTAATTGCTTTATATATAAAAAGTCATTGAACCCTCACAGCAGCTCATGAGGTAGGTGCTAGGACTATCACCCTTCTAGAGAGGAGGGAACAGAAGGGTTGCTCAACTTCTCAAGATCACACAGCCAGCTAGTCGGTTTGTCACCTAGGGCTGTCATCATAAATGATCACATCTGGATGGTTTAAAACAACCAAAATTTAATCTCTCACAGTTGGGGCGGTCGGGGGGGGGGGGGGGGACAGAAATCAAGGTGTTGGCAAAGTTGGCTCCTCCTCTGAGGGAGGGTCTCTTCCATGCCTCTCTCCTGGCTTCCGGTGGCTGCCGGCGATCCTGGGGGCTCTCTGGCTTCCCACTGTACCACATCTGCTGCTCCGGGGCTTCATGCCCCCCCACCCCGACTTTGTGCATCCTCTGTGTTTCCCTCTCCAAATCCCCTCTTGTTATAGGGACACCAGTAGGTAGATTGGGGGCCCACCCTGGCGCACTATGACCTCACCTTGTCTGTATTACATCCACAAAGCCCCTCTTGCCAAATAAGGTCACGGTCACGGGTATCAAGGGTGACCCCTTGGACTGATCTTTTCGAGCAGACAATTCGACCCACTATAGTCTCTGGGCCAGAGTCTGAACCTCAGCCGTTAGCCAGGTTCCTAACTCCTACATTGTCTGCTTGTCCACTTAGCTGATTACTAACCGTCACACATCATCTGAATATTACGTTGTCCTATTAGTAGTGTTATCTTTCTACCCAGCTAGAAGATGGTGGTATGGCACACTGATGCCACCTAGGAACTCTGCGTTTCCTTACTCTATTTTCCCAAGGCCTTGAGGCCTTCATTGGTTCTCTGGTTGCCTATAAATTCATCCTCACGTGGGTAAGATGGTCAGTGGACACTCGGGGAAGAGGTGCTCGGTTTCTCTGCTATCCCCGATTACCCACCTTCCAACCAAGTTTCTTCAAATAGACCAACCCAGGGATACTATAAATGCTCATCCTAGTTCTTCCAAAGGCAGTCCTCAAATGACCCATCGGGAGCTTCCTGGGATCCTCCCCACGACCCACTCTGTCCTCTGCTCCATCTCCTCCCCACCATCACTTGCTCAGCACGTGGGAACCCTGTGTGCCTGATGGGAAATGAGGAGAGGGCACCCACTCCCCTTCGCCGGGGCTCAGAGTACCCGGCTGGCACGACCAGGTGCTTCTCTTTCTCTGATTGCTCTGACCTGCTCGTCTGATTCCACATCAGAGCAGGTCTGAATCTCAGCTCATTGAAGGCGCTTCCTTCTCAGGACTTGAGGACCAGAGAATGTGGGGTCGGGGCAGGTGTCAACAACCCTACCTCTCACACACACCCCAGGACAACGTGTCCTACCACAGCTCCCTCCGTATCAAGATCTAATGTCTTTTTTTTTTTTTTTTAATTATATGGAACCATGGATCTTTACTTCCAGCCCACAAACATCATGGAACAGAATGGGGTGGAAGAACTGACATACACTCGATCTCATTTCAATTTCCAATCACTTTTTAAAAAAGATTTCAGAGAGAGGGGGGGGAGAGAGAACGAGCACAAGCATGTGCACATGAGCAGGGGAGGGGCAGAGGGAGAAGCAGACTCCCCAAGGAGCAGGGAGCCCAAGTGGGGGCTCGATCCCAGGACCCTGAGATCATGACCTGAGCCGAAGGCAGACGCTTCACTGACTGAGCCACCCAGGCGCCCTCCAGTCACTTTTTAATAGTCTTCGGTTTTCCCTTTGGAAGTGTGGGGAAGGGGCAGGATGGGAGGCTGGAGGAAGCCAGGTCCAAGGGTGGGGGGATGGGGGAAGGTGGGAAGGGAAGAAGGTCCTGGCTTGAGGAGTCTTTCTTCCTGCTGTGCTGCTGCAAGCTCTTCCCCTCCTCGGTCTCCCCACTACCCAGGGCAGCTGCTGAGGGATCTCCCCACTACCCCAGGGCACTTGGGGTGGAGGGTAGCGTGGCCTGATTTCATTCCAAGACATGCATTCCTCCTCTACCCACTCCCTCCCCTCTCTACCCCAGACTGTCTTGGGGGGCAGAACAGAGCCTGGTCCACAGCCGGTCCTGCAGGGGCGCAGAGGGCTCGGCAGCAAGTGAGCACAGGCCGTGAGCAGAGCTCCAGCCCTGGGGACACTCCAGGAGGGGCGCTCAGGGGACCTGCTGTCTTGAGCAGCACCTTGAATGCCTGGGAGGTGGCAGGGGTGGGGGGGGATGCGTCAGGCCGGGTCCTGGCAGGAAACAGATAATTGGATTCATCCGAGGTGCGCTTACTAAGGAGCTACTTACAAAGGTGAGGGCAGAGAGCAGCAAGGGGGGGGACAGCGTGGTTCCGAGGGACCCCAGGCCCGAGGAGCCGGGTAATGGGCGGCTGGCTGCCAGCACCTGGAGGCTGAGCCACGGGCCACCGTCGGGAGCCCTTGTGACGCTCGGGACACACAGCCGGCTTCTGCGGGCACTCAGCCTGGTGGGGAGCAGGTCTAGACGAGCAAAGGAAAGCTAGCCATCAGACAGAGGTGGGGACAATATTCCTTGCAGGGGAAGCTGCACCCAGAAAGGCAGACAGTCAAAAAAAAAAAAAAAAAAAGGTGGGGGGGCGCCTGGGTGGCTCAGTGAGTTTAGCATCTGACTCTTGGTTTCAGCCCAGGTCATGACTGAGCTGTGTTGGGCTCTGCACCGAGTGTGGAACCTGCTGGGGAACCTCTCTCCTCCTCCATCTGCCCCTTCCCACTTGCACACATGCTACCCCCCCAAAAAAAAGCACAGTCACAAAATAGCAGAGTGTACTTTTGGCATCAGGAAAGCAGCACATACAGGGGACCAGGAGGTGAGAGCCCAGGGAGGTCAGGACCTGTTGCGCGGAGCCCAGCCGTCACCTGCGTGCCCAGGGCACTGGTCGGGGCCCACGCAGGGGCAGGGGACTGACATGTTGGCGGTCAGGGCGGTGTGAGGATGGACTGCAGGAGGACACGAGCAGGAGACGGGAGGCCAGAGAGGCTACTGCAATACAGAAGGTGTGGGGGGAGAGGTATCTGGACCGGGGGCTTTGCAGGCAGAAGGACTGGACTCCAATGTCTGTCTCGCTGCTTCCAATTTTAAGTCCCTGGGTGAGTCTCCTAATTGTCAAGTTCCATTTTCTCATCTGCAGACACAAACGGTCACGGGAACTAGCCTGGGTGAGGCAGGTGCCAAGCACAGGGCAGGGTGATGGACACGGCCTGCTCTTACACAGTGCACCGGCTGTGCAACCAGGCCGACAGGCCTGAAGTCCAGGCAGGAAAAGCCGAAGGTCTACCTAGGGCGGCGGCAGTAGTGCTGGGTTGCAGGACGTGCATTTCTCTGGACGTGAGGGTGAGGAGGGGGGACCTGGGGGACTTGGCTGCTGGAGTGGGGGCACTGAACGCCAACCAGATCAAGGGCCGCAGAAGCACGAGAAGCTGAGGGCACAGGGATGTGCTGTGGGTTCTGCACATGTCACACTGACGGGCCACCAGGGCACTCGGAGGGCCTGGTGGCGAGACCACGGAGAGAAGGGATGGGGGGGGCACAGACTCCACGGCCCCCAGGACACAGAGGGCGGCTGTGGCGTGGGAAGCAGGAGCAGGGAGGACGTAAGAGATGTGGCTGTTAGCAGAGAGGAGTCGCGGGGCGGGGGGGGGGGGACAAAATAAAAGTGAACCAGCAGAAGACCAGGAGACAGAGGAGGAATGCCGGAGGAGGGCCTCCAGGAGGCGGTGGAGGTTTTGGACGCAACCACCCTGCGGGCCTGGTCAGGAAAGGACAGGATAAGAGGCCGGCTTCACTTCGGGAGCACCTTTTCTTTTTAGGATGGCAAAACTGGAGCCTATTTATAGGCTTAAAAAAAAAAGAAAGAAAAAAAAAAAAAAAGAAACAAATAGCCTCCAGATCTGGGGGGAAATAGAGGGAAAATGAGGTCTCAAGACCCAGACCAGACGGCGGGGCCTGGGGTCTGGGGCCCGCAGGGAGGAGGCTCCCAGGGCCAGGCCTGCCCAGGCTTGTCCCCTCTCCCTTGGAGGCAGGGTGTCCCGGTGGCCTCCGTGTGCATAGGAGTCTGTGGCCGAGGCAAGGGCTCCGTGAGAGGTTTCTTCTTCTCCCTTCTTCTTCTCCTTTTTTTTTTTTTTTTTTTTCCAGTCAAGCATCCCGGTAAAGCAGAGGCTGATTTAACTGCTCCCACCTGCGCTTTACCTGCCGGTTAATTCCTTCCCTCTGTGTAGGGCGAGGACACCTGCCAGAGGGGGACCTGGACGCAAAGGACAGCACGTGCAGCCAGAAAAAGTCCAGAAAAGTCCACTGCAGTCTTCTAGGAGCAGAGATGTGTGCGGATTCATCCTGGGCTCACGGCCCCAGGCGCGGGGCTCCTGGAAATCCCGGGGGGAGGCCCGGCCAGGGCCACTGGGGGTTCTCCTGGGACCGGGTTTCTGAGCTCCTCTCTTAGACGCAGCCTGTCAGACTCCTCTCAGCTATGGCATCTGACGGGCTTAATTGTTTCCTTAGGGCTTTGTCCTTCCCATCAGTGAACAAAGGCGATTGGCAGGGATTTGGGTTTAGCTCTTGATATTTAAAACAAAACACCACCACACCAAAAAAACTTACAAAGAGAGATGTTTGTGTTTACGTGTGTGCACATGCATGCCCATGTGTGTGCACACGCATATGTATATTTTCATCAGCGCTTGGGTGTCAGGGTAGCAGAGCAGGTCAGATCACTGGCCGACTGCCTGGGGGCCACTCCAGGAAGGAAACGCACCTACGATACCCCCCCCCACCTCCTCCAGCAGTCGGGATCCCCCAACGACGAAGTGCTAATGGGCCACAATGAGCAGCGACGAGCTCACGTGCAGGTGGCACCCAAGAGAGATTCTCTTCTGAGGCTATTCTTGTTCTTCCCCTCCCAAACCCCCCCTTTTTTTGAGGCCGCTGTTAAAACCAAGATGAACACATCCACTGTTTATTATGGTTTCATTTCTCCCACCCGCCCTCGGGCGGTTATGAATTATCAGCAAAAAAGTGCAACAAACTGGACGAGACATAGAGTTAAAGGTCAAGACAACGCTCGGAAAAAGAGGACTGGCCCGTCCAGCAAGGAGCTGACTGTGCAGCAGCAACAGGACAGGGCTGGCATCTCCGGCCAACTTGAGGAAGGAGGGAGTATATTTTTAAAGGTGACCTTGCTTTGTGGTTAATCCCACAGCACGAAGAGAGGTTTGGCCTGGTCCCTGAGCAGCACTTAGCAAGGTCACGTGACCTCTTGTGTGTTTGCTCCCAACTCAATGCTGCCTTTTGAATAGTCACCTGTGTGCTGGTCACTATCTCCTATTAGAACATATATTCTCGGGACCCCTGGGTGGCTCAGCGGTTGAGCGTCTGCCTTCAGCCCAGGGTGTGATCCTGGAGACCCGGGATCGAGCCTCACATTGGGCTCCTTGCAGGGAGCCTGCTTCTCCCTCTGCTGTGTCTCTGCCTCTCTGTGTGTGTCTCTCATGAATAAAATCTTAAAATATATATATATATTTTTTTTTCTTGATATTAAGGTTCACATTTTTTATCCCCTCCCCAAATACCTTCACACATGAGTGGCATTCAGTGCTCAACAAATGCCCGCAGACTGGTTGGTTGGTTCATCCATCCATCCATCCATCCATCCATCCCATCAAATCCTAGGTAAAAGTCCACAGAATAAATGTACCCCCTTCCTGAGAATTTTGCAAAGATTTAACAAGAAAACAATCTGACTTAATAAATATGTATTGAGCACAATTATGTGCAAGACAGCAGTCGATAGGACATAAAGATGAGTAAGAGTAGCTCCTACTATAAACCAGAAGACAGATAAATACCCACAGTACTGGGATGAACTTAAGGACTATATAGCCCTGGGGTCCAAGGAAGAAATGGAAATCAGATCTCCACCGAGGGAGCGGGGTTGAAAGCAGGAGAGGGACAACTGGGTGGGCTCAGTGGTTGAGCGTCTGCTTTCATTTCAGGTCATGATCCTAGGGTTCCGGGATGGAGTCCCGCATCGGGCTCCCTGCTTCTCCCTCTGCCTGTGTCTCTGCCTTTCTCTGTGTCTCTCATGAATAAATAAATAACATCTTTTTTTTTTAAGCAGGAAAGAATTCCTGGTAGATGTAGTATTTAAAATAAACCTTAGAATTCTTTTTTTTTTTTTAAACCTTAGAATTCTTATTCAAAAACTTGACAGACGGGTTACCAAACCCAGCAGATTTGACCAATGATGGTTTGATCACGTCTGCCACCAGGCATTGGGAAAGGCTGACACTCCCCCACAACTGCTCTCAGGGTCTCCCAATTAAGGGTGTGGACACTTGCAGACAACTCAGCTTTTCTCATCCCTTATTTCCTGAACCCTATGGATAACCTTCGGGGGGCCTCCCAGTCATCCTCCTCTCCATGGTCGGAGGTCCATGCTAGCAGGAAAGCAGCCCAGGCTCACAACTGGCTGGACCCTTCCTAGCAGTTGGGCATCATCATCTTCCTAACCATGCCAAGATGCAAGAGGGAGCCAAGAGGGCTTCCCAGCCAGGATCAAGGGGCAGGGCAGGACACAGAGCGTCTAGACAGGTGCGTGGTGTAGAATGCCCAAGTGACCACCACGGGATGAGCTGGGACAGAGTCTGACTACAATCCTGGAGGCTATTAGGGCTGGTCAGACAAGGGTTATGGTTCCAGACCAAGAGCAGTCTTTACTTGCCTTTGGAGTTCAGACTGGTCGCCCAATGGCCCTTCCATCCCAGTGTCAAACACAGACCCTATACCAACGCTCCCGCATCCATGTGAATCCCAAAACACCTACAGTACCAGAGAGACTCCTCCTATGCAAATCCTCTCCCTTTATGTGATCTGAAACCCACCGATACAAGATTGGTTTGTTTTAAAGACCATGGCTCCTCTAAACAAGATGCAAATGCCTCTTGGGCTGACAAAATAAACTCCACTAATCATTCAAACATTAAGTGATTAAGCAAGCTAGATTCTTTTTCCCCCTACTGGAGGACATCCAATGATAAACCTTCCCGGCTTGAGAAGCATAATATTCAAGATAACTAAACGATTATTGGCACCAGTGGATCTTAGCTTGGAGATGATAAATCACAGGACTCAGTGGTACACGAAGCGCCCACAAATTCAAAATTCTGCAAGTATGTCCATGAATGTACTGTTCCAGGAAGAAGAACCAGTTTTATCAGATTCTCAGTAGTGTTCGTGTCATGCTTCTGAGAATCAGACCTTCCTATGGATGCCCAGGCCAGTGTCTACCTGGTGGTAGGGCAAGGAGTCAAGGGAAGCAGTGCTGGTTTTATCTTGCATACACTCTCTCATCTGAGCCTCTTCAATAGTTTGCAAATTCCCTTTCTGGACTCCCTTTATGCACGTAAGGAGGAAAAAATGAAACAGTAATGGAATTTCAAAGTAAGCAGTCACTTAGATGTAGAACTGGGACCAGGCCTGGTTTATCTGTTCCCCTGGTTCTTTCTCCACAGGTGACTCTGCACCAACCGCCCCCGCCCCCCGCCCTGGGTAGACAGTGTTTAATTACATGAAGTTTTCTAATGCTGGCCTAATTGGAGTTTCCATCGTTCGAGTAAAAGATGTCCTCTAAGGCCTGGCACAGATACCCCGATCTGGAGGTTTAACTTTGATCATTCTGGTGGCTCTTGGGTTTTCTGCTGTACGTTGTTATCTCTTCACTACCCACCAGCTTTGCAATTCAGGCCACCAAGAAAATAAGGAAGCTTAAAGGCCGTTTGAAAGGAACATTTTAGGACAAATGAGGGGATCCAGCCTGCCCTCACTTTGTCACATAGTATGTATGGAGCACCCACTCCGTAGGAAGGACCCTTCCAGGCCCCTGGGATACAGTAGTGCACAAAATACATGTGGTTCTTGCCTTCACACCGTGATACAATTTTCTATTCTTGTGCCATGATTGAATTTAATCATCAAGTGGGATTCACCAGAGGCAGACAGCCCTTGGAAAAGGCAGACGTAAAATTACCAAAGATTCAAGTAGGGCTCACTGGACGGGCCCCTCCCACTACCCTCCTTAAACTTGGTATTTCTCCCTCATTTCTGCTGTGTAAAGATGGTCACCAGTCTGAATGGTCCAGACCTAAAATAGCCCACAGACTGAGCCCCGTCTATGCTTCCAACTGCTGTCAGCCCTGTGGTCGGGTCTGCCCTATGTCCTGATCACTGGGCAATCTCTCCCCCATCCACCTGCCTGCATCTCTCTGCATGTGGGGCGTTGCTCTAAAACCCTTCTGTCAACTGTCACTCTGGAACTGAGAGTCGAAGGCGTCACGGGGGGGCTGTAAGCAGAGGTGTGGAAGGAAGTCCTTGGTATAGGACTGCGAGAAAAACAGGCTCATTGTAGAACTCTGTGCAGAATCACAGCAAACCGGATCTTGGAAAAACATCAGCGTGTTTGCATATTTGCATATGGAACGGCACTAGAGGAAACAGGGGTTGAAGGAAGAACATTTGACGTCTTCCTTTCTAAAGCTTCTTCACCACTTTATTTTTAGGGACAAGCATGAATTATTTGGTCATTTGAAAACAACTGCCTCAACCACATTCCTCTGAACACTTCCTGAAAACCGTCACGGAGAGAAGCTGGCACCGTGGGGACCTTGCAGAGACCAGCTATGCCTCATGTGTCTCTGCATCCACACGGGGCACGTCGTGACCTCCGAGTGGAAGAGACAGACAGGAGCAAGGACCGAGGAGGAGGTAGGTCTTGGACGTGAATGTGTGCATGTGACACGGAGCCCTGAGGCCGCGCAGGAATGATCGGGAGTGATGGGTCAGCAGGCCCTCGGGGGGACTCACAGTGCATCCCATGTGGTATTAAAAATTATTTTTAAATTTTTATTAATATCTAATATTTCTAAAAAAATTTTAAATATTTTTATTTGAGAAGTGGGGGAGAGAGAGAGAGCGCGCACGTACACATGGGAGGGAGGGGTAAAGGGGGGAGGAGAAACAGATTCCCCACTGAGCAGGGAGCCTGACACAGGGCTCCATCCAGGACCCCGGGATCACGACCTGAACCGAAGGCAGGTGCTTAACCGATTGAACCACCCAGGGGCCCCGCACCCCATGCCTTTACCGAGACTTCGAGCTCCAGGGACTGTGCCCAGCCCACGAAGGGGCGTGCAGACTGAAGTGCAGAACCTGCTTCCGAGGAAAGGTAAAGGATGGGAACAGATAAAGAAGGCATCAGACTAACGAAGGATTGAAAGCAATAGAAAGGCAGGCAGGAAAACCGAAATAAGAGGAGAAAGGAGGGGCGGCGGGTGTGGAGCTGCGGGGCCTGCACCAGCAGGCAGAGCAAGTGGTCTCCGCCAAGCGGTGGAAACCAGAGTCAGACCTCGATGACCTGCAGGGTGACGGGCCTGGGCCCTGGGAGGGAGCCAAGGGTTGGCAGGTGTGTCCTTGCATGGGGCAGGTGATCTCAGGGTAGGCGGGGGAGATGGGGAGGCTGGGGAAGGAAGGGCTGGCCACAGCCCACGGTGGGGACACAAGTGACACTGGGTCCAGAACACAGGAGGGCAGGGCCCAGAGCCACGGGGGGCAAGGCCACAGGAGATGGGGGTCACCGAGCAAGAGGGAGGTGTACACAGCTCACAGGTAGAAGCGGGTGAGCAGGATGTGGCCCCTAGTGGAATTCATGCCAGGGGTGAATAAGGGACCGCGGAGCAGCCCTGGGGAGCTGAAGCCAGAGCATGAATGATTCACTCCTCTCTCAGTTCCTAAGCCCCTCCATGCGTAAAATTGGGTAAGTCCCACTCATGCATATGTATGAAGAGGCAGCGCCTATGGAAGGTTCTGGCAGTAGAGGGAATAAGAGCATCATCTCTGTGCGACACATGACTCACGGAGGTGACGGCCACTCCCATCCCCCAGACAGGCTGGCCCAGGAAAGACAGGAGAAGCCTGGGAAAGATCCACAGGCCGGGCTGCCGCCAGGTCCCTGGTGACCATCTAGCAGGGGCCCCTCCAGCACCTCCCGTGCGGAGACCTGGAGGAGGTTCAATGTTACAGACACACGGAAGATCCAGACAGTCACCCTGACCCTTGTCCGTCATGGGGCACACATGAGAGCTCGGTGCGTGAGCTCCAGGGCTGCTCATCCTCCTCTGACCTCCCGCGACTCGGGTACCTGGGCCCCCTGCCATACTCCCATGGTGATGGAGCTAAGGGAACGCGTGCCGGGGTTTGAGGTGGGGACTCGGGCGTCTGGAGGTTTGAAGGGAGGGAGTCTAGAGCGAGCAATCGTCTCCATCGGGGAGGTCTTGGTCTGACTTTGCAGGGACAGCCTGGATGTTGGTGAGCCACCCTTAGGCATCCTGAGAGCTTTTTTGGCTCTACAAAACCGCAGTGCAAGTAATTGCTACCCCGTCTATCTTCTCTCCTAATTATGGGACTCTACCTGTATATTACAGGTTAGGGTAGTATCTGATTCCATTAAAAAATAATGCTTAAAAATAATGTGCATCTTTAAAACCTTCTATTTTAATCCCCACGGGACCTCATCCTTCTGCCTTCATAGGGCCACTATCATTGCTTTTAAAAATGTAAAGTTGTTTGACTCCACTGCTAATTTCCAATTTGTGGCACTGCGGTTCTCCTTTCTTTCCCCACCAAGAGACTGGCGGACTCTGACCCCTCCCTCCCGTGAACCTGCTCCTGTAGGAGTCACCATATGTTCCATCTGCTTCTTCCTGCCTTTATGCTCTTTACCGGTGGATGCTCTTTTCATTTATTTGCAAGTCTTTAGAAGTGCTGCCTAGGGTTTTTTTTCTCTACCCCACTTTCATAAAATCAAAGTATGAGAGGATACTTCCTAAGCTTTGGCACTTAAAAAAAAATATGAACGGTTAAGATTTATTTACTTTCAGAAAGAGAGAGAGCGAGAGATCATGGGCTCGTGTGGGGGGAGGGACAGAAGGAGAGAATCTTCAAGCAGACTCCCCCTAAGTGAGGAGCCCGGCGTGGGGCTCGATCTCACAGCCCCGAGAACCACAACCTGAGCTGAAATCAAGGGTCAGATGCTTAACTGACTAAGCCACCCAGGTGTGCCAAGAGTGATCTTTGCAGCTTAAAGGTACTGTTTTGTTACAGCTCAATTATTCTTTATAGTTCTTCTATTTAAATCACTGTGAGTTCTGTCTTCTGATTGGACCCAGACTGCTAAACCACTGCTTTCCTCGGTGCCCAGCACGACAAACAATACACATCAGAGCTCTCCATGCAGCCTTTCCTCCTTTCCCCAGCTAGCCCTGAATAATTTACCTCTGACTTGCTCAAAATCAAAGTGTGGCTCAATGAGGAGGGCCCTAAACCAGAACGCGCTTCTTCTAGTGTCTGATCTGGCCAACTGCTTGCACGTTAATTAATGACATTTCTGAGGACTGGCTGGACACCCTATGGGGACCCTACCTGGTTTGATCCTCTACACTCAACACCAGAGAACTACTTCCAGTCTAGCTCCGGAAGACTTCAGGTTAATTAATCTATTTCCTTTGGTTCAAAAGAAGGATTGTCATTTGTGGTTCTGGCCACTAGAGTCAGAAATCTTTGGGGGACTGATAATTCCTTCAGTGCCCAATAAGACTGAAAAGAAACCAAGGCAGGGGAACTGAACTTCAAAAGCACAGACTTCTATAATGGTACAACTACTCCTGTGCTATTTTTTAACTTAAAAAAAAAAAAAAAAGCATGCTGATTAAAGCAGAAAGGGTAAAATAAGCATGTTAACCAAGGAAGTGAAATGTGAAATAAGGAAAAATTAAACACGAAGCCTTCATTTTTTAGGCCTAGTCCTGTTCCATTCAACACCCTTATCATGTCAGTGACTTGGATGAAAATGTTTTTATTAAAGTTACTTAACCAAAAGCTCAGAGGGACAGTTAAGCTGTCACACCCCAGCGTGATGGCTTTATACTGGGTCAGCTCTGCTAAGCTAAAAGTCAACATTCCCTTTTCTGTAGAGCCATGGTGTAGGACTGCTCACGAGAGAAACCTGTGTGGGATCTGGGAGGTGTAAAATGAGCAGGAGCAACCATGCTCTGAAGGGTCATTCCTGGCTAGAGCCAGAAGAACTGGACATCCGGGTACCGGCCAGCCACACGTGGCCTCGCTCTGCTGTGCACCACATCTGGCTCCCCTTCATAACCACCAGCCCTGCTGAACACCCTCAGATCCAGGCCCCTGGTCAGAAGCTTCTCAGCTAACTAGAAGGCAACAGCCAGGAAGAGTCAACAGCCTTCCACAGACCTCTGCCCCTGTCCCATCTGCAATTCTGCTCTGGCTCATAGATGCTCCTGGGGTCCCAAGAACTCTTGACTTATAAGCCACACCTGGGCTGGCTAATGACTACTCTAGGGTCTTGTCTGGACCTTTTACTTTCTGGCTTCAGCTGCAAAGGTGTAGGTCCAAATTTGAGAACAACTTCAATAGGCCTTGACACTCTCAGTGCCTACTTCCCTACTGAACTCTGATTCATTAAAAATAATAATAATAAAATAAAAAAATAAAAAAATCGAGCATTCTGAATAATGAGTTCAGAAAAGTTATATCTCACGTAACAACAACATATGTAAATTCTTGTATTGAGGCTAAAAAATAAAATAGCAAGAACTGCAGAAATAAAGAATGAGTAAAAAAAAAATCTGGATTATTCTGTTTTTTTTTTTTCCAACTAAAATGTAGGTACCTAAACATCCTAGCATAATAAATATATGTATAAATTATCATTGCTTTTGTAATAATACTTTAAGTCGATCTGTGACCAAAATTAGATTAAAAAGTCCAATTTTTAAACACACACACACAAATCTGGTTTAGAGACCATCATATAATCCTAAAGATTCTGGACAATAAATTCACCACGACCTAGGTAGGACCTTAACACAGTTTGTTAAATAAGCAAAATATAGTATCATCTTTTTCTTTACAAATGAATGCAAAACTGAGCATCATGAGGTTAAAGTTATCTCTACATCTTACACTGAGAAGACAGCATCTGGGAAACTATATTAAATTCTAATATATCTTAAGGGGAAAGAAATTATGTGTTCTAAAATCAGGAAGTCTAGGTAAAAATATAATGAAGAATGGCTTCGGGAACTTTAGGGAAATAAGATCTCCGTATTTGTGGCTCCAGAGACAAGAGCTAGGATCAATGGACAAAACTCACATAAACACAGTGAGGAGCATGGTCACAGCGATCAGGGCAGGGGGCAGAGGCATCCTGCGATGGGGGAGGCTGGACCATGTGGCCACCACAGTGCTTCAATGTCATAAAGTCCCAGGACTTTAGAGGTCACCTGGGGCTTGGGGAGAGGGAAATAAGGGGTCCTCGCTGATGGGCACAGAGCTCCTATTCTGAACAATGAAAAAGTTTTAGAAAGTGGTGATGGCCGCACGACACGGTGAGTGTGATTAATGCCATGAGTTCATACGCTTAAAATTATTACAGTGGCAGGACACCTGGGTGGCTCAGTCGGCGAAGCATCTGCCTTTAGCCCAGGTCATGATCCCAGGGTCCTGGGATTGAGCCCCATGTCATCGGGCTCCCTGCTCAGGGGGGGGAGTCTGCTTCTCCCTCACCTGCTGCCCTTCCCCCTGCTCCTTCTCTCTCTTCTCTCCAGTAAATAAAATCTTTTGAAAAAATTATTAAAATGGTACATTTTATATTTTGCCTCAATATAAAAAAACAAAACAAAACCCATGACTCTATTATTCAAGGGGAGAGATGCAAAAAATTTAAATTTAAAATGTAAGCTAATAAAAGAGGAGCCTGTTACTGATGTGGTGAAGGCATTTCTTTTGGATGGGAAGAAAGCACCGCGCCACAAAGGAGTTTTCTGAAAGCGAATGCTGGGGGAGTCCAGTGTTTCATGAAAGCCATCAGCAATTATGTATTCTGCGGCAACGCCAGTCACACCAGAGGGGTTCCTTAGGGGCAGAAACGGTCCCTGAGAAAAGCTCATTTGTGAATGTTACCATGTTATCATGATGATAAATGTTCTTACTGATGATGAAATGAGATATACCGTTTAGAATAAAGTCCTCCTTCATCAACTCCTAACACACAAATTTACATGTACAGAGACCAAAAACACCCAATTTAATACACGAGGGGGAAAAAAGGATCTAGATGCCTGGGACAGGACTGGCAAAGCTTCATACCTTTGTTCATAAATGCAGGCTGCTGAATTCTGACAGAAGAGCAAGATATCCACGAGATACCTACAACCAGAAAATCTGCTGTATGGATTTTTTTTCCCCCTGGGGGGACAGGGGTTGCCAAATAGAGCTCAGGGTCATGAGTTCAAGCCTCACATTGGGCGTGGAGCCTACCTTAAATTTAAAAAAAAAATTAATTCACTTACAAATTTAAGATTTTTTAATGTTTTCCACCCCTCCCCCACCAAAGAGCATGTTTCTTCTTAAAAGTGAAGGGAAGGAAAAAGGTCATACCATACTTATACTAATTGAAAGAAATCTTTGAAACAGAAGAACATCTAGAAGACAGACTACCTGATTCCAAGATTATTTTATTAAGCTACACTAAATAAGACACCATGATTCTAGCATCAAGACAGACAACTGGATGGATCGAAGAGAATAAAGACTTCAAAACAAACCACACAGCGAGGGACAAGAGATTTTCAACAGAGGTACTTCAGCTGAGAAAGAACAGTCTTTTCACCAAATGAGTCTGGAACAACCGGACACCTGTTTGCAGGAGGAAACAGAAACTTTGACATATCCCTCTTCTTAAAAAAACGAATCAGAGTAGATTATACACCAAAATGTGAAGCTCAGAAGAAAATCTTTGCAACCCTGAGTTAGCCAAAGATTTCTTAGAGGACACACAAAAAAACTGGTAGTTTGGATTTCACCAAAAGTAAACTCTGTCCTTCAAAAGACACTATTAAGAGAAAAGTCCAGCTAGACTTGGAGAAAATATTTGCAAACCACACACCTGATAAAGGATAGGTATTCAAAATTTGCAAAGAACTCTCAAAACTCCGTGAGAAAACAAAACACCCCAATCAAAACTGGGCTAAAGACTTGAACAGATGCTTCACAAAAGACAGACGAATGGCATCTGAGATGAAAAGATGCCCAAGGTGATTAGTTACTAGGAAATGCAAATTAAAGCCCCCATGAGATACTAATACACATCTATCTGAGGGGCTAAAATTTAAAAAAAAAAAAAAGCCAACGATACCAGATGTTGGCAAAGATTTGAAGGATTTAGAGGTCTCAAACTCCACTAGTGGTTCTACCGCTTGGGAAAAGTGTGGCTGTTTCATTAAAAAAACAAAATCGGGGTGCTTGGGTGGCTCCGTTGGTTAAGTGTCTGTTTTCAGCTCTGGTCATGATCCTGTGGTCCTGGGATCGAGCCCCACGTCAGGCTCCCCTGCTTCTCCCTCTCCCCCTACCTGGCTCATTCATACTCTCTCACACACACACTCACTCTCTCTCTCTCAGATAAATAAAATCTTTCAGAACAAGAATAACTCCCCTCCCAAGAAAAAACCCACCATATAATCAGCCATTCTACTCCTAGGTATTTACCCAAGAAAAATGAAAGTGTATGTCCATATAAATACTTGTAGTGAACAGTCACATAAACTTTTGTAAAAGCCCCAAACTGGAAACCACCAAAATGTCCACCAACATTCGAATGGCCAAGCACAATGAGTTATACTCATACAGTGGAATACCATTTAGTAATAAAAAGGGATAAGCTATTGCTACATACAATGACAAGTAAGGATTCTTAGAATAATTACAATGAATGAAAGAAGCCAGGCCAAGAAAAAGGATACGCTGTATGACGGTACACAAAATTAAAACAAAAAACACCACAAAACACACACACACACACACACACACACACACCACAAACCCATCATAACAATAGAAAGGAGATCCTTAGATCAACTATACCTCACAATAAAGCTATTATAAAAAATACATCAAATCGATAGCCTGTTTGGGCTACGTTGTTAAAACTTTGGGCAAAGTCCTTCCTCTCAACCAAGGAAAGGTTGACTCAAGGCCATGAGTGGCATCTGCAATGAGCTGGCTTTGTATGTATACGGTGCCGCTGTGGAAAACAAAAACAAAACCACCCCCCTCCCAGGAAATTCTTCCTTTTACAAAATGCAAATGACAGGGGCATTCACATCCCTCAAGCCCAGCTCTGATGCAATCTGTTTCTTGAAGCCTTTCCTTATCACTCAAGTAGAAAGTGATTATTCCCTCCTGTGAATCACCATAACACGCAAGTTAATTTTCAGGTATCGAGTACATTTTTCCATCCACCCATCACACTTTTATTAAATGATGCATCTAGGCCAGACGCTGGCTTGGTGCTAGAAATACGAAAGGGAGCTGGGCACGGTTCTTCCCCTGCAAGAGCCTCATCATCTACTGGCAAAAGACCTTTTTTTAAGTGACAGTAACACACTGTACCACTTGTTTCCACAAACATTTAAAAGTACAACAGGAACCCAGAGAAAGAAATTCATGTTGTCAGACACACGGTCTTGTGCCTCAGTGATCTACTTCCTTCTAGACTAACAGTCTCAGAGAAGGAGGGACCACGACCTACTTTAGTCATCCACTGAATCACCCAGCACAGCTCCTGGCATGAGTGTTTTCACATTCGTTACATTTCCTTGAATGAACAGAAATCCCATTTCACAGGCATCCACTCTTTGATGAGAAGACAGGGCCGCCATGTTGCCAACTTGTCAGTTGAGTCCCAACCTTTATCCGTTTTGTTGACCAGAGCAAGTCATTTGACTCTAGGTTCCCCCAAATCCCAAAGGAAGAGCTAACACCCATTCTGTCACTGAAGAAAACAGGAAGGAGGTAGGGGTGGGGTGGGTGGGGCTTGGTCAGCAGAGTCCAGGACACCAGAGTAACCCTGGTGAATCAAGGTCCTGCTGTGGGTCCAAGGGGGGCCCTGGCACTCCATACTGTGACCACCAGGTACTCCTCTGCCCAGGGAGTACACATCTAATCTCTACAGGAATCCTATTGGTCTCGTTGTGAAGGCAATTTCCAGGGACTATACGTGTCTTTCTGCTTCCCCAAAGGTCACAACCCCTCTATCTGTGCTCAGTTTCTGAGGTGGAACAGATATGCAAGTATGACATTTCAGTTGAGATAAAACTAGCACAAATTAGAAAAATCTCAAAGTACAACCAAGGGATTGGGACTAGACACCAAGTAGAAATCCTTTGTAGTTTCTAGACAGTGCAATTGAACCGAAGAAGAATCTTCCTCAAAATCTTAGAGATAAGGGAGACTGGCTTCTTGTACTTACACGTATGGAACCAACAGGTCGCAGAAGGGGAAAGCAGTAGAAATTTCTTTGAATTTACCTGGCTCCACCGGCACGACAGCTCCAGGGGACAACAGGTGAGGACGGGACTCTTACCTGTAGATAGGGTCCTGCATCACCAGCATCTTGCTCTCATCCCATGTCCACTCCTTTTTCTGCAATAAAAGAAGCTGTAAATGAATAAGTTAGGCTTGTCCTCCGCTACAGAACCAGGGCACACGGTGCGCTACTAATATGTATGCAAACACATGCACCAGCTCCCGGCCTGACGACTTCTAAGAGGTCTGGAGCTGAGTGCTCCAGGGAACAAGTGGCAAACGTCATGTCTGGTCTGTTCAGGTTCCTTCCAGCACTTCAAGGACAGTGTCTCTCCAGGGCACACAGGGCAGGTGGGAGCCGGGGCCACCCCAGAGGACCAGAAGCGCACTCCAAGTCACAGTTTCATGGAGCAATCACCAAGGGAAGACGCAGAGGCGATACATCACTCATCACAGAGGAGTGGGAGAAGCAGGAGGAACAAAAGGGAGGAGGCTGAGCTGTGAAGGATGCTGTCAAAAGCAAAAGGAAATGCAGCTCCCATCCTCCCTTCCTTAAAGGGGAGAACGTGGGATTCAAGCCTGGTGAGGTACCTAGTACATCTGTAGTTACCCAGGAGGACAGTCCTGCTGGCTGTGGACCTAACTCAAAGGAGATCTCCCCTGGGTTGCTGGGGATGTGGACAGGGATGGGAATGGGACGAGGGGTGGGGTGGGATTCAGGGGCCATACAAGAGATGAGGTGCTTGATGAGGTGAGTACCCCCCCCCAAGTGTGTTGAGGAAGCAGTTGGTCAGTGGCCACCACGGCTCCCAGGTCCCACCTCCAGGTGCAGGGACAGGCCCCCAGCTGGGGCCAGGGGGAGACTCTACTCAGGCCCTTCCGAGACATGAAGCAGCTTTACTCACACACAACGCTGGCAGACACGGCCACCCACCCGTGCCATCTCATCCCCCAGTTTCAATCCCAATCCAGCCCGCAGAGGTGGATTTTCCACAGGTTGACAAGCATTCAACATCAGATGCTGTTTTTACAGACAAGAAAACTCAGGCTCCGAGAACTAACTTTTCAAAAGTCGCCTCCCTAAGCGTGGCTACTCACTGCCCTGCACGATTTTAACGTACGAATGGCCCGTTTGGAGCAAACACAGAAACAAGGAGACCACATCTTTTTCTAAGTGAGAACCCTCCAGATGTATAAAGACAGCCAACCCTCTTCTTGACACCAAATCATCTCAGGCTTTGCGAACGCTCCTCGCCAGACAAGTCCCTGGCTGACCCTCTCTGGGTACCCGCATCACTTGCCAGCGTCCCCCCTCGAAACCTGGTACTCTGGCCTGAATCCCTCACTGATTTACACGTGGTGGGATCTGCAGAGGCACGTTCGTGTCTACGTTCCAGCTGTGATACCCCTCTTAGCCCAGCAAGGACGGGTTGATAGTATTTTTTAGCTGCCTTATAACCTTATAACTGGCACACATTGGGCCAGTTTCCAATGGACACACTGAGATTTTTCAGGGGCACAGCAACTCATGCCTGTTTTAAACACGCAGTATACGTGTTCGCCATGGGAATTCTCTTAAGAGCAAAATAGGATGCTTGAAATATGGTTTGATTTGGGGGCAAATTGAAATATAAATATTAAATAATTAAATGTTAAATTCAATCACATCTCTATCTATGACCACGTATGTCGCCCAAAGTCTTCAGTCAATTCAGGTAGCAATGTTCAGAAAGCACCTCTTCTCTGCTGTTGAGCCCATTCATTTGGATTTTTATTTCAGCAGCCGTAGGTTTTAGGTTCTATTATTTCCATTTGGTTCTTCTTTCTTCTATTTCTTTGCTGAGACTTTCTAACTCTTGTGTCAAGAGTGTAACTGCTCACGGAAGTATTTTTATGACGGCTGCCTTAACAGCCTTGTCAGACAAATCCAACATCTGTCATCTCGGTATTGGCATCTCTTGACTCTTTTATTCAATTTGTTCTTTTATTCATTTTATTCATTCGAGATTTTCCTCAATTTCTGGTATGTAATTGAGTGACTTTCAATTGAAACCTGAACATTTCAGCAGATACATTTAAAAGAGATACCAGCATCCATAGAGGATATCCTGATCAAAAAAATAAACTTTTCACCTAACTTATTTTCCTTTTCTGAAAATTGGATTAAAATCTAGTCCTCTTCCTTTAAAGATTTTGCACTAATCCTTGGATGCATCCATTAACTCTGTGAAGGGATCAGAACATTATCAAGATAAGCCAAAGGGTCTGGTGTAGAGTGGACTCTCCAGTATCCTTTCTATGCCACCATCTTTCAAATAAGACCCTGTAGAGGTCCCAGCAAGGTGTCCCCCCCTAGTTTACAGCCCAGTCAAGACTAGAACCAAGTCCTAATTTGTAGACCAGTGTGGGTCCTCTGGTACAACTGAGCTTCAATGCGGCACCATGAACAGTAGGACTCAGAGGGAAGCTCCATGGATCTCAACATTTGGATCGTTCCCTCTTGCTCTGAAATCATTTCATAACCTTCTCTTTTTCAAGTGTTTTGATGTTTTTTTTCCCCCCTCTAGAACAAAAAGCACACATACAAATGACCCCTTCCTCACTTTCTACCTAGAAATAAATATTCATGGAAGGGAAAATTTTTAGGAAAAGCTTTTAATGAGAGAAGGAAAACAGGAAGAAAAACTAAGAACCCACCACCTTTGTGGGGTTATAAATCAAAGTTGGCATCAATCAGGGGATAGCAATTTATTAATGAACAATACCTACAGCCAAACTTAGTTTCACTATCTTGAGAAACACACACAGCTCCCACTTACACTTGAGGCCATTTTTTTTTGTATAAATGCTTAGAAATAGGGCAGCCCGGGTGGTTCAGCGGTTTAGCGCTGCCTTCAGCCCAGGGCGTGATCCTGGAGACCCAGGATCGAGTCCCATGTCAGGCTCCCTACATGGAGCCTGCTTCTCCCTCTGACTGTCTCTGCCCCCAACCCCCGTGTGTGTGTGTGTGTGTGTGTGTGTGTGTCATCTAAATAAAAATCTTAAAAAAAAATAAATAAATGCTTAGAAATAAAGGTCTTGGGAGTCTTGGAGACTACATGAGGAAATTTCCAGTTTTGCTACCCACTGTCCTGAGTGGGCTGTGGTCTCCAAGTTATGCCCGAAAATGAAGACATTTCAAGTCCAGATGGGAGCCATGAGGGGAAGCAAGGAGAGAAGAGAAGAGAGAAGACAAGAGGGAAGGACACGGGTGAGTCCCTGAAGCTGTCAGCACCTCTTCGAGGCAAAGAGTACTTCACGGCCACATTTACCACCTACAGCCCAGGATGGCCAGCAGGACGCCCAGAGCCTCCTTCAACCGGAGGTCCAGGCTCAGGTAGGGCCTCACCCCCACCGTTGAGAGTCCACGCAGTAACGCAGTGAGGCCTGCAAGCGAGGCCCAGGGGGAGGAAGACCCGTCCCCTCACCAGCTCCGCATATAGAAAAGGAATGGGAGTGGACACGGGGTGCCCCTGGGGCGACTGGCCAGCCTGCTGCCAGACTCCCACCCTGCGCAGGTAGGTGCGTAACTCCGCCCTGCGTCCCCTTTGCACCTACCAAGGACACTCACAGAATCGTTGAGCCTTTCAGGAGGCCTCTGAGCTAGGGTTTGCTAACCTGTCTCTCTCTCTCTCTATTGCCCGTCCTTCCCTCATCAGTCTCCCCTCCGCCACCTCCTTCTTATGAATTCCTTACTCCAAGGTAATTAAAAAAGCCAACGAGATAGCGTAGCTTAACTTGAGTGAAGGCCCTGCGTCATGTTATTGGCTAGTCAAAACCTTCTGGAGAATGGAAGCTGTCCTCACAAGAACATGCCCTAAGACCTCCAATTACTGGGAGTTCAACCAAGGGCCCCAGCTGCGGTGTTCTGAACCATAGCTGTGGTGAGAGCCCTGCTTCTGGGAGGCTCCAGGCCAATGAGGAGGGTGCAGGGATGCCCGGGCAGGATGTCATTCCTGGGACACACAAGAGCCCCCCTGTCCCCCCACCCCCATCATGGCTCTGGCCCCAGAACGCCCTGATGACCTTGCCACACCTTCCTTGGAGCACCCTGCCCTCTAAGACACTGTCCCTCACCCTCCCCTCCCTTCCCTTGGAATCAGACCCACAGGGAAATGTGACAGCTACCCCAGCCTCACCCAAGGCCTCCACACCTTCTCTCACAGGCATTTAATCCCGTCTTGGCATTTGCTTTTTGGAGGACCTAGAATAACACAAAGCGAGAAAGGAAAGATACAGGCAAGTCATTTTTAGCTGCTTCATTTCCTGTGCTCACAGGACCTTCTCCAGTGGATACAGGAGAGAACAGTCTTCCTTTCATTTAATAACGTTTCTATAATGCTTCCTTCATGTTATCAAAGTTGATCGCAACCTTAAAAGATAAATACTAAGACTCAGATGTTCATTCACTTCTCCCCAAGTTCACCTAGTCTGGTGGTAACGAAACCCCTGCGCCCCACGACCTCCTTGCTACTCCACATGATAGAATCAGACAATGGCAGTCTCCACCACCTGCCAGTGGTAAAGGGCTTGCAGTGTTTGCTCTTAGAAGACCACTGAATGGGGTAAGCACATCCTTTATCTAATGAGTGTGGATGGCCAGTCCTCTGCAGAAAGCTACAGCCATCCTGACATTCCAAAATCTGCGGGCAGGGAATGTGGCGTGGGAATTATTAGGTCAGAGGTAGGTCTGCCAAAAACAGGAAAGTGAGTCGGGGTAATTATCATAGCCATCCTGTCTCCCTTTAGAGCCCAGAAATGGATAGGGCATCTTTGAAGCTCTTCCCCAGGAACCCAAACGTGGAGGAAGGATTTGCACTGGCATTTTGCTTCCCAGGCACATCACAAAGTCTGTCAGCTTTACCGTGACTCCTGATCCTGGCAGCAATGGGGATGTCTCAAGAAACAACCAACACACAACACAATCTTGCAAAGGCCTTATTAACTCAGCGGGACAAGTTCTCCCAGCTTCCAGACAGAACAGGATTAGTCTGAAAATATAGCTATCCCTCATCTTCAGGTATCACCCATGGTATGGAATACACATTTCAAAACTGAAGTGCTCATAAATCCTCACACAATGTACACAATTCCTAACATGCAGGTTTTAAAACCAGCAGAAAATAAGGAGGCCTTAGCAACATAACATGGTAGAAAGAAGACTGGACAAAGTTTAGTCCTGGCCCCATCAGTAACTACGTGGGTAACCCTGGGACAGTCACTGGGCCACTCTCGTCCTCGGTTTCCAAAGTCTAATCAGCCAGGGGAGCAGACCAGATCGTTTCTGAAGTTTTTTTCTCTTGAATTCTGGTTCTATAATCCTAAGCGCCTTCTTTTCTTACCCAATGAGACCTGAGTTCTGTGTTCCCATAATGACTAACACTTTGGGCAGGAAACCAGTTTTCCTGCGATGTGATATCCTGGTGACAGAGTACAGGCCAGAGGTTCAAGATCTTGGATTGATTAATTAATTAGGCATTTCCTAATGAGTAGCTTTTCTCCAAGCAACCTGAGGAGATGAGTATACACACAGCAACACAGTAGTGCTAAGAACCTCCTTATGTGATCAAGACAGACCCAATTCAAACCTTGACTTCACCTTTGATGGAATGTCAGGTCTTGGGCAAGTTGCTCAATCTTTTCTCACAAAATGAGCAAAAAAGAATGGCACCTACTCACAAGGTGGTTGTGACTAGTAAGTATAAGGTGCATCAAACAGGCCCGGCAAATGGCAGGTGCTCAGCATTAGCGTTAGTTAGCTACCATTGTCAGCTGTTCTCATTACCATCTTAGCATGTAATTACTTTCATGAGTGTGGTCCCTCTGGTCTTCTACTTTCCCAAACAGATGAAATAGGATTAGAGGGAAGACATGGTCCCTGCCCCTAAAGACTCAGCCCATGGGGGAAAAGAGATAAATAACTCTAATGCAGTTATGGAGGAGCTATAATAGACCTACATATGCAGACAATGTCATTAAAAATAATTTTGCTGGAAAAGATCCATGTCTAATACCCTCACGGATCCTATTCAGTTCCTTGAACATGGTAGACGCACAATGAATAGTTTTTAACGACAACGATGGAGCCTTTCTAGAATGTTAGGAGAGCCTCAGGAGATCCCAACTAAGTTACTGGTTTATAACAGAGACCACATGAAACGGAGGCCTTTCAAGTCCTTTCATAGAAAAATCCTTTGGATGAAGTTCAAGACTAATCTTTCTTATTCGGAAGTCCACTCCCTAGCAAATAGTGCTATAGTGTGATTCCAGGATTATAAGTAATCATTATTATGTGCACAGCAAAGCTAATTACGTGGGCCTGGCTGGGAGTTGAAGAAAATGTACTGATTGGGAGATGACAAAGCCACTTAATAGTGGGGTTCACACCACAAATATAAACCAAGAGTCCTAGGAATTTGAGATTCATTATCTGCTGGCATCAGTTCAAGATGACAGCATTTTTAGATGCTTCTTAATATAACCAAAAAAGATTTTTTTTTTCATCTCAGTGAGAGATGATCACAAAATATTTGGCTACTGCCTACACTGGAATCAAGCACCTGTAGACTAGGGTCTCTGAGCAAGTCCTACTCAGAATCCCACTGAAGGCCTTTGAATACCAACTTCCACTGAGGCCTTTCCAAGCCTAGGAAAGGCTCTTATTGTGTCTCTAAACGGGCAAACTGACAGGAGGAGACAGAGGGAAGGAACGTCATAGCCAAAGTAACCAACAAGACTGCATTTGATCCCATTGCTAAGTACTCAGTTCTTCCTGAATTGAGGACATCATCACAAATCACGTTCACTCGTCCAGCTAGCCAACAGCCGCACTAACTGAAAACACACCACATGGGCCAGGTGCCCGAGGAAGTGCTAGGCTTACAACAATGGCCATTGCCCATTAAAAAGTTCTTGGGAGAGCAGGGAACTCCTGTAAACACACTTCTTTCCTCCGGCCAGGAAGCATCCCACCATTCACCAGGCATAGGCAGGCAGGTGGGCCCCATCCTGCCCTAGAGGATCAGGCGGCAACAGTGCACCAACCCTCTTGGCTTCCAGAGTCTGCTTCGTCTATAGCCCAGGAGGCTCTCAAGGACCTAAGTAAGGACAGGTGCACGATATACACATCTATGAGGAGCAGCGAAGGGCATGGTTCCAGAGCTAGTGCAGAGCACTCAGTTGGCTAAGTGGAAATGATCACCTAATCCAACTCTTGAGGGACGCCTGGGTGGCTCAGCAGGTGAGCATCTGCCTTCCGCCCAGGGTATGATCCTGGAGACCCAGGATCGAGTCCCACATCGGGCTCCCTGCATGGAGCCTGCTTCTCCCTCTGCCTGTGTCTCTGTCTCTCTCTCTGTCTCTCTCATGAATAAATAAATAAAATCTTAAAAAAAAAGAAATCCAACTCTTGAGAGCTGAAGCTCAAAGAGGCCAAATAACCTGCCCATGACCACATAGCCAGGAAGGGAAGAGCCAGGACTAGGACCTGGGTCTTCTCAGCCGTGGGCTCCTTCCAGCACGCACAGTCACCCAGTGAAGATCAAAGTGTTTGCGGGAGGAGGAGGGTCTAGTCAACATTTTGACCAACGAGGGCAGCACAGACCCTGACTAATCAGTTGCGAATGTTAGGCTGGACCGCTACCGGTGCCCATGGCAGAGTATCAGCCATGAGTTTTTCTTCACCCTCAGCTACCAGACACGAGCTCTAGTTCTTAACCTGATGAGGATGGCCATCGCCCAAACCTGCAGGCTGTTCCATTTCCATGGAGACAAGCATGGCGCGTCTCCACCTGGCCCCTCTCAATCCTATAAACAGAGAGAGACAGGCAGACCGTGAGGCAGTGTCAGCACACTCAGGTACCAGAGGCCGGTCACGTGGGAACAAAACGACGCAGGGGCTGATTGCCATGAATGTGCACACACCTGTCTGAGGCGACATCAACGAACACTGTGATTACAGGCATTACCCGAATCACAACCACGCCTGAAACGGACACCAGGAAGAGGTGGAGAAAACAAGATTGGGAAGCTTCCCGTTCCCAGGCCTGGCATCAGAAGAATCAGATCGAGGAAAGACCTGTTAGATCACCTCTTTTGTGGGCCAGCTGGAGGGGGAGCTCACAGTAGCAATTACCAGGGAGGGAGTTTCAAAATGAGTCACAAGGTCCCCCGGGGCTCCCTGGGGAAGATGCTTCTCCAGCTCAGCTCTCATTACCCAGTGGAAGGAGGCTGGCTTCTCCGCCAGGTGACACCTCAGCACACAGTGTCCTTACATATGGCACCATGTTGGGCAAAAATATTTAAGGCTCTCCAACATCAGTTTTTTGCACATGCAGTGGGGGGATGGTGCTGCACGTGGTACACGATGCATCGGGGACACACTGAGAGGGGGAAATAAGACTGTCCCCCTGAAAGGCAAAGCCACGAAGTTCCATCCTCATGGATCAAATCAGAGGTATGCTAAGTTACCTGAAAGGGACGGAACAGGCCCCAGGACAGCACCTTGAAGGGGCACCCAACTAAAAGATGATGCAGCCGGGGGTGTGCGTGCGTGGGGGCGGAGGGGAGGGCACGATTGTCAGCTAGGAGGGCACGGAGGTCAGTGCCGGAGGCAAACCCTGGCTGAGCCTGTCGATCAGACCCCAGGACAGCATGTGCCCGACAAGGCCCCTCCGAGCATCCCGGGACCCGTTCACCATGGAGCCAGAGCCCAGGAAACCCACCCGCCACACAGCGGGCCGACCTGCACCGTTACCCCGTCTCATGCTCACCGAACCCCCTCTAACAACCTGCCTTCCCACATCACTTGGCGCAGAGGAAACGGCTTCTCAGGCTCGTGAGGCTAACGTGTGAGCATCTGGCGTGGGCAACCGTGCACGGTCTCAAAGTGAATGATGCAGCCGGCGCTCCAGTGGGCACATCAGCCCCTCCTGCGCTCCGGCGGGAGAGCCGGCGGCCCGGGCTCCTACCTCCGAGACGGGGGAGCGGGAGTCGGGGGCTCTGGAGGGCTGTCGGCCTAGCACCCGGCGGGGAGCGGCTCAGTGAGAAGACTGGGTGTCGCGGAGCCTGCCCCCGTGTCCTCGAGACCTTCCCAGGAGGCCTGACCAAGGGATGCACCGAATGGGCGTGGGGGCATCTTGGAACCTGGAAGGTGCCCCTGAGCCACAACCACGACTTCATCACACAGGACGTGAGGGCCCAGAGCCACCGGTCCCCTGTCACGCGGAGGGCTGAGTGAAGCTACGTGACACACGTGACAAAAGCCGGGCAGGACTCAGGCCGGCTGCCTCTGTCGTGAGCTTGGGTTGCACTGGCCCGTGGTTTTTCCCGAGGGTACCTCTCGCTTTTAAATCCACATGGTCATCATCCGGGATTTAACTGGCTTCAGCGACTCTCCTGCCCAGGGACCCTCAGGAGGACGATATTCCAAAGACTGTCATGCGGTTGCCTGTGTGCACAAGAGCCACCCCCACCCCCTATCCCCGGAGCAGGAACAAGACGGGGACTCTGGTCCCACCGTGGAGGCTAATAAAGCCAAAATCAGTGAACCTTGTGAATTTTTAAAGAGTTCTTTCCACACAACATATCCTATTTGATCTTTTTCCTGTATACTCCCGACCTCATCGCCGTGCACTTTCTAGAAGTACCTCCAAAGATGCTCAGGGAGCACAGGAGCACAGGTTTTGGGTCAACACACGGGAGACCCTTGTCAATGGCCATTTGTCCAGAGGAAACAAGGGGCTCCCGGAGGAAGCAGCCAAGCCCCGAGCACCGCGTGGTGTCCAACTCTCCACGAGGAGGACGAGCGCGGATTCAAACGCCTGGATCGGCAGGACGACTACCCTTCCCCTCTCAACTACTTGATTCTCCGACCTCACGTCCCCCGCGACCGTGCGCTTGTCCTCACGCTCCGTAACGCCCCCACGCAAGGTTCGCCTTCAGTCCCACCTGAACTAACAGCATCTGGGTTTGGAACCGAAGGCAGCCTGCGAGGTGCGGACGACGCTGCTGCGCGAGGTGCCACCACCAGCTCGTATAAAACAAAGCCGTCACAGATTAAAAGGGCATCAGCAGGGTCAAGAAATAGAGGAGCAAAAACACTTCTCCTGTTTGCTCAACCCTCCAAGGCCCCTTCCAGTTCTTTCCGGAAACATACGCTGGCTCCCCTCTGCCAATACGCACACCGAGCCTTTCCCAGGGGTTGCCCTCATTCTCCCACCGCACGTACAAGTGACACGCAAACAGCCACACATCTCAGCAACACACACTCGCTTGTGTCACCCCAGCTCAGAGAAATGTCCCCCACTTAGTGGCTCAGCCCTTCCTCCGCTCCCCCCCATCCTGGCCCCAGCCCAGCCTTCCTCACACCAAACAGCAGCAGTGGACAGGCCTGGAGGGGAATATTCCAAGAAATGCACTGAAGCGATAGCACAGGACACACATGGGGGCCGGACGCCACCTCACGGGGGACGGAGGGTCGTGCCTGGGACGGAAGGGGACAGCTGCTGACAAAGCCTCCTCATCCACTCCCTCGCCAAACGCTCTTATACTCGTCATCACTTTGAATTTCAAGTATTTCCTAAGATCAAGACTCAAAAGGTCCAGGTAAGAAAATGCAAATACAGTGGCAGGTGGGCCCTGTCGCCCATGGGACGCTGGGACACGGGGCCTTAGGGTTGACGAGGCCGCGGGCCTCTGCCTCATGTGCCTGCGCAGCTGCTGCCGCCCGACACCGGTGCTGGTCCCGGCCCCCGCTCCCCACACGAGGAAGGACGCTGTCCAGAGAGCGGCCTTGCGGGACGAGGCCCCCCACACCCCGTTTCCTGCTCCCCTTCTACCAGCTTCTGGTTCAGAGCCCCTTACCTTCTTCTTCTTCTTCAGAATCACTTTCACTCCATCCACGGAAACCATAATGCTCACCTTCTTCTTCTTGATGTTCTTGGCTTTAAACTCATACTGCAGGGGAGGGAGAGAGAGAAGCACACTCCAGTTAGGTCAGCGCCCCTGCGTGGCCCCACCCAGCTCACGACCCGGGAAAGGGGGCAGCCGACGGGTTCCTGGGGGACGGAAAGGCAGGTGGGTGTCTCGGGGTCGGCACCCGGCCACCAGGGGCAACCAGGGGACGGGTGTAAACCACTCTAATGAGATGAAGACAGAGCCTGCTTTCAAAACCTCATCAGAAACCCAGAACCTTCCCTCGGAAACTCATCCTGATGTTGAACGACCTCCACGGCCAGGTTTTCCCTGTGTCTACCCCCAAGCTGTGGAAACTCAATTCCATCTTCAATGAAGATTATGAAGAACTGGAACAGGTCTTCAACTCAGGGCTGGATTTGTTTTTCTACATCTTAAAAAATTATGAATTCTTACTCTCTATAAGCCCCAAATTCCTTTATTTGTAGGTCAGTTTCCAAGCCTACCCACAGCTCTATTAGCCTGAAAGATTCTAGAGAGTATTCTAGAAAGGTTCTAATGACACAACCCCTATGGCTGCTTCAAACATCGCCCAAGGCCACCCACGGACTCTGGCCCCCTTCCCATCCCCAGACATCTTCCATTACGTTTGCTCATTCCTAGCTATTTCTTATTCCTGTGCAGGCTGGTAAAATTCTACTTTAAGATTTTTATTTATTTATTCATGGGAGACACACAGAGAGAGGCAGAGACACAGGCAGAGGAAGAAGCAGGCTCCATGCAGGGAGCCCAACGCGGGACTCGATACTGGGTCTCCAGGACCCCGCCCTGCACTGAAGGTGGCGCTAAACCACTGAGCCACCGGGGCTGCCCAAAATTCTACATTTTTTAAAAAAGATTTTATTTGTTTGAGCATAAGCGAGCAAGAGAGCATGGAGGGAGAAGGAGAAGCAGACTCCCCACTGAGCAGGGAGCCCAACAGGGCTCGATCCCAGGACCCTGAGATCATGACCTGAGCCGAAGGCAGACGCTTCACTGACTGAGCCCCCCAGGAGCCCCTAATTCTACATTTTCCTCACTGAGCTTCATTCTGAACACTTATCTGACTTGTTAAAACCATTTTCATCTGGTCCCCATCTCGGTAGTGACCCCCACAAATTTACCTGTCAAGCTAATGAAACATCTGGCCTACAGGCTAAATAATAAGAACACACAACCCAGAGCCAAGATCTCTACTCCAACCCACAGCCCCCCTCCTCTGCGACGTTTGATACTCAACACTCCCTCCCACCACACCACCAGCCAAGCTCGGCGAGGCAATTCTGTGTTGACAGAAATGAACCTAATCCACCCTAATGAGATGAAAACACAACCTACTTTGAAAAAAGAAAACCTCATCAGAAATCCAGAACCTTCTATAGGCCGATCCTTTTAATGCTCCGATCTTAGGGATTCAATCTAGAGCTTCCAATCCTGTGTGCATCCGATCCCTCCCATGGAAACCTGAGCCCATCCTACTCTGTTGCCTGGTTCGGGCCGATGCCCCCTGGCTGGCGGGCTGCCTCCTACAGACCAGGACACGACCCAACTGAAGCAAGGTAGTTTTCTTTATATTGTCAGGGCAGGTTGTGGCTTGCAGCTGATTTGAGTTTCTGGTGACAGCAGCATACATTCCCCCCCCCCCCCACTCTGGTGGTCATTCTTCCTACCCCGTCAACAGCTGCCCTTTTTATCGAGCAGGCTTGAAGGAGAAGCAAACGACAGTGTTGGGCGCCCAGGAGAAAGAAAACATCAAGCTCAGACCTTGCTTCAGAGCAAGCGTGTCTGGCAGCTCGGGAGGAGACGCGTGTTGTACGGGAGCGTGGTCAGGACAGGCCCTCAGCCATGCGACAGACCCCTCTGCAGGCAGCGGCTATGAGCCGGCCAAGGCGACGGCGCAGCGGGCGTGCGCTTCGGGACCTGGCTGGGAGCCCCAGGGAGTCCCCGACTGTGCATCCTGCTCAGGTGCAGGGCTCCAGGAACAGAAACTACCCCGGCGGCTGGGGGGTGGGGGGCCAGCACGGGGGTCTGCGGGTGAGCCGACGCTGGCCCCGGACCCACTGAGAGAGGTGAGCTGGCGACACTTCCCGGCCACACCTGCAGCCACCTCTGCTCACTTGGGCTTTCACACACCTTCAAGTCACTGAGCTCGGGGCTGCTCCTGCCAGCCAAAGGTGTGCAGAGGGGGCATTTCAAAGAACTCGGGCAGGAGGTAAGAGCCTAAGAGTCCCAGAAACACCAGAGAGGGATGAAACCAGCCCTGTACTGGTCAGTCCTCCATGGCTTGTCTTTGGTTTCTTCCAGAAGGCCACTCATGAGCTCCACGTATTTCCTCCTACTTTTCCAGCAATAACATCAAAGCAGCAAGCATTGGGTGGCCATGCCTCTCTCCCAGCCCTAATTTTAGAGAGCACACTGCCTGCTAAACCATCCTAGATGGCCTCTATTTCCAGAAGAATCTGGCAGCTGATCATCTCTTTGGTCACCTCCCTATGGGTTGCATGGTCTCTGAGATGTTTTTAAAAACTCAAGATGCCCCCCCACCATAGCCCAGGCTGGCAAGAGGCACCCGGCCAGCACCTAGTTGTGTATCTCAAACATTATTTCTAGACTTCATGTCTTGACAAGCCAGGCCTTTTTTTTTTTAAAGACTTTATTTATTTATTCATGAGAGACACACACAGAGAGAGAGAGAGAGTCAGAGATACAGGCAGAGGAAGAAGCAGGCTCCATGCAGGGGGCCCGACGTGGGACTCGATCCCAGGTCTCCAGGATCACGCCCTGGGCTGTAGGGCTAAACCGCTGCACCACCGGGGCTGCCCATGCCAGGCCTTTTAATACCCTGATCTTAAGAGGTGAAGATGCAATGAAATGTCCTCCTTGGAATAGGACAAGAGCCTCTCATTCCATTACGGTGCACAACCTCTCCGATGGCTCTTGCAGGCTCTGTGGGCACAGGAGCTGCATGTTCAAAGCATGACCAAATGGCTGCACCGGGATCTCAGGGACGGTGACAGTGCAGGTGTCCCTCCTACAACAGCCGGTGGAATGCTCTGGAGTGCTTCGACTCAAACAGGGGGCAAGACAGGCGTGAAACAGGCCCCGTTACAGCTGCCAGTACCGCCTGAGTGCCACTGAGAAGAGCCCTGGGGCTGGACACATTCCATACCTCCTCCCCCTGCCTGGCGGTCAGGGGTCCCAAACCCTTTCCGACCGACGAGGAAGGACTCAAATTGCAGGTCTGCTGGAAACTACAGAAATCAAAGGAAATCGAGTATCTGAACACGCTTTAATATCTATTATCCCGAAACCGTTGGTTCATATGGCAATTGTGCTTCGCTCGGACAACCGTGTTATTGTGCTCACAGGTGGAGGAGAGAAGGGATGGGGGGTGGGAGAGATGATGGCAGTGACCAGGAGAACAGAGGGAGGGGGCTCACGGGGACGAGCCTCCCCTTTCCCAGGCTGTGCTGCTCCGAGGGGCAGGCCGGCTCAGGAGGAAGCATCTGTGTTCCGCAGGATAGAAATCTAGTCTGCCCAGGCCTGCCAGGGGCCGAGGAACAAACAGGCCTGCCGGTGCCATGGTCTGCGGCTCGGGCCAGCCTCCCACAAGCCCACGCCAGCTCTGGAGCCTGTGCCAACAAGCCTGGCTCTCCGTCAGCGTGGCCGGGCTGACCCAATGTATTTGCTTTGCTAGCCGGGGCCCCGCCACAAGGACAGATGAAGCCCTCCAGGACCCGACCTTGCAGGGGACAAAACAATGCAAGTCCTAGAACCCCAGCCGCTGACTAGAAGGCCCCTGGTGACGTGCCAGGGTTCGCACACAGAGTCCTGGGGCCTGGTGCTGGGCCAACGGGCGAGGCCCATGGAGGGCGGCGGGGAAGAGGGAGGGGTTCGCTGCAACAGGAGCCAGGAGGACACCACAGGGAGCGAGAGGAACCTGGCTGCAAGGCCGAGGGCGGCCAAGCAAACAGAACGTAACCTGGGTGCCCGGTGCTTCCCTGTCTCCCCTGCCACCTCCCCTGCCCCCCGACCCCAGGTGCCTCCATCCCCCACCTGGGGGTCTGCAAAGGGGAAGCAGGTGTGCAGCTAGTGGGTGAGTTCAGTGAAGACACAAGCCCTGCCTGGGCTGGAGGCGGCCTGCACACCCACAATAGGAGGACCTTCTCAGGAGTCAGGGGGAGGGTCGGGGCTCCCCCCCCCCAACATACACACAACGGTCTCTGTCCGTGACCACGTCTAACTCCCTGAAGAACCCCTGTGTTTTGTGCAGGGTCCCCAGCTCCTCAGTCACTCTGTCTCCTAACACTTGGCCTAGTGATGCGCTCTCTCACTCACAACATGAGAAGCTGGCCCCGTACGTTGACTGGAAAACCCATTTTGCCCCATCCCATGCCCCAGTTCCCCCCAGTTATAAGTCAAGATGTCCAAAGGCGATTTCACTGGGAGAGGAGACTCAGTTTGCAAAAGCTGATAGCGATGCTCTTGCTAGGCCAGCCCTCGGCTCACCTTCAGCTGGGCTCACCGCCTTTCTAGAACGCTTCCTGGGGGCGATGGCAGGGAATGTAACAGTGAGTGAGCCCTGGCAGGGCCACGGGGCATCTTAACCACGTGGGGCTGCTAGTGTCAGTTTCACGAGTGCAAACCCATCTCCACAACCAAACTGTAAGCACCTCGACCAAAGGCGTGGCGGGAAGTCCTTATCAGTCCGCTGCTACGGAGGCAGCAGGATACAGAACCCGGGGACTCCCAGGTCCACAGCTGCATTCCTGACCGGAGCCGAAAGGTGGCAGCGGCCCACTGTCCACTGCTGGATGGACAAACAGAACACGCCGCGACATGGATGAAGCCTGAAGACCTTTCACTAAGTGATGTAGACTGGCACAAAGGGATGCATCCCGCAGGATCCCACTTCCAGGAGGTGCCTGATGTGTAGAGACAGAAAGACGAATGCCGGCTGTCGGGGGCCGGGGGAGGAGTTCGGGGATCGTGGGTACAGAGCTTCCATTCTGGAAGCTGGGAGAGATCTGGGGGTGGATGGTGGTGATGGTGGCACGACAATGCACGCTGTACGCGAATGCCACAGAGCTGTTTTAAAGAATGGCTGAAGTGGAAAATGTTATGTATATTTTACCACAATAAAAAGATAACAATCTGTAAACACTGGACAAAAATACACTTCTCCTCGTGGCAAGTGCACTGGGATTCTGCTTGCACATATTTCTGTCCCCTCTCCCACATGCGCGTTAAACACGCCACACTCTCCCGTGCTTCCGTTTGCTATTTCCTGTGCCTCGGATGCCCTCCCCCCACCATCTGCTTGGTAAACTCCTGCTTATCCTTGAATTATCCTGTGAGCTTCTGCGCGGCGAAGGCGTGCAGGTTCGCTTCCCGTACGCTCCCACGGGGCTGGGCCACCAGCGTGGGCACTGGAGCAATCTGTGATCACTGGGATCACTCGCCACCCATTGGTCGTTCACTTCCCCGCTAGGCCGTGCCCTCCACCCCCGACAACAAGAAACAGGACATTTTTGTATGCAAGAAAGTAGCACCAGGACACACGAGGGTGATAAAGGAGTGTCAAATAAACTAATGAAGTCAGTTGACGGTGGTTATTCACAGACCCTGAGGGAACATGACATTGTCCACGAGGATAAAATAAATATTCCAGAAGTTAATTAACAACTGAAGTTATTACAACCTAGATTCCACTTTTTTTTTAATCATGAGAGATACAGAGAGAGGGAGAGACACAGGCAGAGGGAGAAGCAGGTTCCCGATGTGGGGCTCGATCCTGGGACCCTGGGGGTCATGCCCTGAGCCAAAGGCAGACACTCAACCACTAAGCCACCCACGTGTCCGCCTAGATTCCATTCTATGGGCATAAGGACGTTAGGAAGATCTGACTTCCTTAATTCTTCCTTACTCCATAGCACACTGCTAAGCATCTCAATTTTTGCTTGATCCATACTTCATTTAATAAAATAATTTAGCTTCCACTATTAGTCAAGGCTGTTCCCCATCATCTGATGGCACAGTCAGAGGTAAGTCATGGGGGAATGATCCTATAGATGATGCTCTGTTCTTTGGACTTCCCTGCTTCCTTAAGTTCCAGCTTCTATGCCTGTGGAGCCAAAATCTGAGGGACAGGGTGCTCAGGTCGTCCCCGACTCTGCTGGTAGCTCAGTCCTCATACATACCAAACCATAGAAATGTGAACAAAAAAAGAAAAAAAAAAAAGAAACGTGAACAAGACTCAACATCACTCAGCATCAGGGAAATACAAGTCAAAACCACAATAAGATACCACCTCACACCAATCAGAATGGCTAAAATTAAGAATCCAGGAAATGACAGATGTTGGCAAGGATGGAGACAAAGGGGAACCCTCTTACGCTGCTGGTGGGGATGCAAGCTGGTGCAGCCGCTCCGGAAAACAGGATGGAGATTCCTCAAAAAGCTGAAAGTAGAGCTGCCCTACAACCCAGCAATTGCACTAGTAGGGATTTACCCCAAAGATACAAATGTAGTGACCTGAAGGGGCACCTGCACCCCAGTGTTTATAAGCAACAATGCCCACAGTAGCCACACTGTGGAAAGAGCTGAGATGTCCATTGACAGATGAATGGATAAAGAAGACGTGGTGTGTGCACGATGGGATGTGACTCAACAATTACATTTACATTGATGTGGATGGAACTAGAGGGTATTACGCCGAGAGAAGTAATCAGAGAAAGACAATTGTCATATGATCTCACTCATACGTGGAATTTAAGAAACAAAACAGGATCAGAGGGGAAGGGAGGGAAAAATAAAACAAGATGAAATCAGAGAGAGACAAACTCTAAGAGACTCTTAACCACGGGAAACAACCTGAGGGTCACTGGAGTGGAGAGGAGTAAGGGAATGGGATAACTGGGAGATGGGCACTAGGGAGGGCACGTGATGTAATGAGTACTGAGTATTATATAAAACTGAAGAGTCACTGACCCCCACCTCTGAAGCCAATAATATACTCTATGTTAATTAATTGAATTTAAATTTTAGAAAGGGTACAAATCATTAAAAAAATATCTGAGCAAAGACAAAAACCATACTAAATCCAAATTCTGGAAGATCTATGAAGTTTTCTGTGAACACTAGGTGGAGACATTTAGTTCCTAGCTCATCAACCTCAAGCCCAGCACAACTCATCTTAGCAACAGACCTCGAAGTGAAAGTTGGGTGTAAGTAAAATGTCGATGAGCTGCAAAATACCTAAAAGGAACTAGAGGAGCTACTTTTTAAAGAAAACAACATCCGGGCAGCCCGGGTGGCTCAGCGGTTTAGCGCCGCCTTTGGCCCAGGGTGTGATCCTGGAGACCCGGGATCGAGTTCCACTTTGGGTTCCCTGCATGGAGCCTGCTTCTCCGCCTCTCTGTGTGTGTCTTTCATGAATAAATAAATAAAATCTTAAAAAAAAAAAAAAAAAAAAAAACATCCATTGCCATTCTATCATAAATATTGAGTTTAAGTATTTACCCAGCTCTGTCGACCAGGAGATCTAAAATTCTAGTTTCAAATTCCATTTAGCATACCTAACCTTATTTTAAAAAGGCAAAATTCCAGACCCAGCCCTCAGAGATGCTCGTTCAGCAGGTCTGGGGTTGGTCCAGAAGTTGGCATTTTTTTGGATACAGGTCGGAATACAGATTGCAGTGTTCGGAAACACCACTCTGGGTCCCAGAAGCATGTTATAACAACTCGTTCCTATTTTCATTGGCATCTAGAATCTCCTTGGACGAAATCAGTGTGTCTTGACCATACAGGTACTATTTCTTGAAGTCAGGATACTATTGTTAACAATTAAAATATAAAAACAAAAAACAACAAAGGAAAAGCAATTAAAATACAGATTCTTATAAAGGGACCACTGTTCTTTGCTGCCACCCATTTCCCAAATCAAAGGCAGCTAAGATGACAACTATTATGTCGGGAGAGAATTCTGCTGTGTGGTAGGTGTCGGATGTTCCTACACTGCATTTTATGCATTTCTGTATCTCTGAAATATTTCATTAACAGAATTTTGGAGGAATCTTTGTGCTCACAATGGTCAGGAGCATAACAGTTGCCCAAACAGCTCATCTTACAGAGGAAGACAGCCACCACCCAAAGACAGCCAAAAAAAAAAAAAAAAGTTCCTTGGGTTCATGAGCAGAAAACCTGAGTCTGGAAGCCACATCTTCTGACCCCATCCCGGTGCTGCTCTCGGTGTTGCCTAACATCTGTTCTTTTCACAGGGCCGGACCCTGGTTCCAGTAAAGCAGGTTATTCATTCATTCCTCCATTTATTCAACATACATGTAGTGAGCGCTTTGATGCGCAGGTAGCTCATCTTAGAACAGAAAGAAAAAGAGAAAGAACTAACTAGAAGTTGACCTCACACAATCTGGAACATGCTCAGGCTGTTCAGTGGAAAGCCTGCAGTGCCCCCCTCCCCCGCCCCACTTCCCTAACTCTTTCCCACCCCACTCACGCTCGCTGCTCCCATTTCCTTTGTTGCTTCCTACCCTGTTCCACACCCATAGACACAGGTCAGTGACCTGGGAAGGGCGCAGAATGCCAATGAGGTCACAAAAACATGGCAAGGGGGCCCCTCTGAACGTAGGGAGGGCTTTGGGGCAGGAAATATCTGAGTTCTTGCTGTCTGGAACACTGAGGAAGGGGAGAGAGGTTGCTCCAAACACAGATGTTCTCGGGGAGGGAGGCACTTCCAGCGTCAAGAGACCGGCACTGATGGCAGAGGGCAAATCAAACGGGCCCTGGGATGGCAGACAGCAGCAGCCTCAAGTGCAGGCAATTTTGGGCTGTGTGCTCAGGGGAGCCAGTGAGTGGCAGCTGCTCCCCGTTGGGAGGAGGAGACAGGCCCTGGAATACAGCCATCACTTTTTCCGACTGGGAGCATGTTGACAGGTCACGGGTCACGGGGAGCTGAACAACAACCCAAATGATTAAGGGGCCCGAAGGGGTGATTTATGGAGCAGGGTAAGTGGCACGACTAATAATAATCTACAGCTTTCAGGTTGCTTTTCCCTCTGCTAGCTCGCACGGCACGTTCAAAATACGCACTCGAGCCTTCTTAGTGAAAACCGAGGCAGAGGTAGGTGAAGGGCCACAAATACAGGACAGGCCCGACTAGGACCAATCCGACCCATCTGTCTTCCCTTCTAGATCTCTAACCCAGGTGCTCCTCCAGAGGGTTGTGTCTCATAATCAGGAAGACAAATATTAAGCTAGCCTTTCAGGGGAAGAAAGAAAAAAAAAAATGCTCCAGTAGAACTTGTACCTGTGCATGCATGCGTGTGCACACACATGCAACCAGAAGGAGCAAGAGTCTGCTGGTACTTAGGAGAGCCATGATTTGGGGTTTTCTTCTTCAGACCAAAACTGGTTATGAGACAATAATAAATCAATCTTTTCTTCCTTTCTTCCTTCCTTTCTTCCTTTTCTTCCTTTCTTTCTTTCTTAGATTGTATTTACTTACTCATGAGAGACACAGAGAGAGAGTCAGAGAGAGAAGCAGGCTCCCTGCGGGGATCCCAATACAGAACTCGATCCCAGGACCCCAGGGATCACACCCTGAGCCAAAGGCAGACACTCAACCGCTGAGCCACCCGGGCGTCCCTCCTTCTAAGATATCTTTAAAAGAAGGCAATTGATTATGTGTTGCGACCTCCCAGGCCCCCTCAATCATTCGCCATGCTCACCCCACACCCACTTTGCAAAGTTAAGTGAAACCATTTCCAACAAGGGTTACAAAGTCCCCTGAAGCAGCCACATTTGCACTCTTAGCTGTGTGACGTTGGGCAAAACACTCCACCTCTCTGGGAACCCCCCTTCCCTTCTGTGAAATGAGGGGACTGGGCTAGATCACAACTGAGACCCTTCCCAGTTTTCAGTGGGACTCAGGCACTCCAACCCGCAGAGCCCTGGCAGCAGGCATTGATGGATGGGTCCATGCCCAACCCAGAAGCGACGGAAGAGGGTGGAAGGGGGCGAAAGAATGCACCACTGGGGAGGGGTCTCAAGTGGAGAACAAATTATTAGAATTTTGCGCAGAAAGCAGGGGCGTGGGGGTTTCTTTCTTTATGGTTTTTGCAAAAAGTGAAGAGCAGAGGAGCAGACGCTGAACATAGTCCTGGCACCAGCACTGGAGATCCCAAAAGGACCGAGAGTAGAAATGGGAACCCCCAAGACAGACCAGGAGCATATGCCTAGTGCTGGGTTGTAGGAATGAAGAAAAGACGCAGAGGAGATTCCTGCAGAGACTGAGACGCAGGAGAAATAAAAGGTCTCTCAGTCCCCTGCCTGGAAAAAGGAGCGATGCTTTCAAAGATGACAGCACAGGTGAGCATGGGATGCTGGAGATGCTCCCCCTCGTACGGGGGAGGCAAGCAGAAGCAGGGCACAAGGCCTAGAAGGGACCCTGGAGGTCGTGCAGCCAGTTCCGAGGCTGCCCCTCTTCTTCGCCTCTCCCAGGTCTTTGTTCCAGGACTTGGACTCGTCAGCACAATGGGGAGGCGAGGGGAGGTTTGAGAAGCCTGGGTCTGCACTCATCCACGGGGGTCAGACGTTTCCAGGTCTACGGGGGATTTGGGGGGGGGCAATGGCAATGCCACAGTGGGCAGAACACGGGACCACAACGAACGTTCATGGTATAATGAAAGATATGAAGCAAAAGGGTCATTCTTGGGAGAACTGAAGATGCTACTTGAGAAGGACGCATTGGAGGGGTTCTTGGAGTGATGGTGTTGTCCCTGTCAAGTGACCATTCAGCCTTTAAGAGGGTGCCGGCAGTTGCGTTTGAAAAGCAGTTTTCTCACAATGAGTCTGAAATCTACTCTCCAAAGCTTCCGCTTAGGAGGATTCTCTAAAGTGGTGCTTCTCAAACCTTGAGGTCCATATGCCTCACTGGGGGGATCTTACCATGTTACAGACCTGAAGGGTGGGAATGGGGACATGGCTGTATCTCTATCCAGGGTCCAGGTGATATTGACACTACTGGTCCACAGACCACACTTTGAGAGGCAAGGATCTAGAGCCAGATTACACAAATCCAAAAGGTATTTGGAAATGTTACCTGTCTGAGCTAATGATCTCTAGAGGTTTTTTTTTCTTTCTTTCTTTTTTTTTTTTAATGCTAATATTCTATGATTCCTACCAATTGTAATGTCAATATCCTGGTTACATAAAAACTGAGACAGGGTGGTTTTTTTTAATATTTTATTTATTTATTCATAAGAGGCACACAGAGAGAGGCAGAGACATGGGCAGAGGGAGAAGCAGGCTCCCTGTGAGGAGCCCGATGTGGGACCCCGGGATCATGACCCGAGCTGAAGGCAGACACTCAACCACTGAGCCACCCAGGCATCCCTAGAGTGTTTCTCCTAAACAGCCACCTGTGATGGCCAAAACTCAAATTCTAATATGATAAAAGTGATTAAAAAAACAGTATCCAGAGCACAAGCTCCCAGAAGGGAGGGCAATTTGAAGAGTTATTGACTTGTTACCAAGCATAATAATTTTCTACTGTCAGCAGGTGCCAATATTTCCTCCAGATCCAAGGGACTGTGAAGTGCAACAAAGGTTCTCCACCTTGGCTGTGCAATGGGATCACTTGGCAGGCTGAAAAAAATACTAGTCTCTGGATCCCACCCCTAGAAATTCTGATTTCACTGGTCTGGTGTGCAGCCTGCACACTGGGATTTTTAAAAGCTCCCCAGGTGATTCTAAGATACGAGAGTAAGATGTAGCAGAATTGGAGAAATCAAGAGGCGAAGGAGGGGGTAAGGGGTAAATGCTGGCCATCCCATCATCAGAGTGGACTCAGATGCATCACATAATCTCTCCTCCCTCCCTCCCCAATTTCACGGTCGCTTCCAGCCCACTACCAAAGAGTTACTGGTTGTACAGAATTCTTAGGTGCAACATCAAAAACGTGATCCAAAATAGGAAAAATTTTGATAAGTTGGACTTCATCAATATTTAAAACTTTTGTTCTGTGGAAGCCAGTCTGAAGTGAATAAAAAGACAAGCTAAGGATGGGGAGAAAATATTTGCAAGTTACACGTATCTGACAAAAGACATATCCAGATTATCTAAAGAACACTCAAAACTCATTAAAAAAAAATTCCAAGTAAAAATTGGGCGAGAGACAAACAGAACTTTGTCAAGGAAGGCAAAGAAGCTCGCAAAATGAAGCCAACAAGGTTTGGTGGCTGATTCGGTGATACTGTGTGACAGGAGGAACCGTAATTGCGGTGACTCCTGCCTAGGAAAGTAGGGTATGAGATTATTTTTGTCCATTGGAACTTCTGAAGTCTGCATCTTGAGTGTCAGGGCCTACTGAGACTCGTCCAGACCTCATCACAGCTCCCTAAGTCAACATATCCCCCCGTGGCAGGAATAATGGTTTCCCATGATAAGATGCTCAATATCATTAGCCATTAGGGAAATGCAAATGAAGAGCACAAGGAGATCCCACTTCGTACTAATTAGCATAGCTAAAGTACAGAAAAATATGCTACCACCACCAAGCACTAGCGAGGATGGAACTCACTTGGGCCTCTCACACGTTTGCCTTTGCCGAGGGAATGCCAGACACCACACCCGTTCTGGAAAACTGTTCTGTAGCTTCTCATAAAGTCAAACACACACTTAACCATACAGCCAGCAATACCTCAGCTAGGGATTTACCCTAGAGAAATAAAATCTTATGTCCCCACAAATATTCCTATGTGAAATGTTCACAGCTCTGTTTATAATCACCCAAATTAGAAACAACCCAAGTATCCTTCCAACGGGTAAATAAACTATGGTACATCTATATACTGGAACGCTACGCAAAAATCCTAAGGACAATATGTGGTTCAAGGGTGATGTGTATCTTTGTTATTAAAAAAAAAAAAAAAAATCACAGGTGGGAATGCAAACTGGTTGTAGCCACTCTGGAAAACAGTATGGAGGTTCCTCAAAAAGTTAAAAAATGGAGCTACCCTAACCATCCAGCAATTGTGCTACTAGGTATTTACCCAAAGAATATAAAAATACTAAATTTAAAGAGATACATGCACCCCGATGCTTACAGCAGCATTATCTGTAGTAGCCAAACCATGGAAATGGCCCAAGCGTCCATCGTCTGATGAATGGATAAAGATGTTGCACATATATTATATGATGGAATATTACGCAGGCATCAAAAAGAATGGAATCTTACCATTTGCCATGACATGGATGGAGCTGGATAGTGGTAGGCTACGTGAAATAAGTCAGTGGGAGTAAGATTTATGCCTTATGATTTCATCTATGTGTAGAATGTAAGAAACAAAAAAATGAGCAAAGGTGGGGGGGGAAGAGAGAGAAAGAGAGACAGAGAAACCAAGAAACAGACTCTGACTCTAGAGAACACACTAATGGTGAACAGAGAAGAGGTGGGTGGGGCGATGGGGAAACAGGTGATGGGGATTAGGAGCGCTCTTGTATGAGCACCGGGTGACATGTGCAAGCACTGGATTACTATATTGTACACCCGAAACTAGTATTACACTGTATGTTTACTAGCTGGAATTTTTTTTTTTTTAATTTAAAGTCACAGGTAAATTGGTTGGAAGGCTTAAAAAAAAAACTAATAAAAATGATCTACTGATTCACATAAAACCTGGAAGCACCTCAAGGACATGATGGCTTTGAATGAAAAAGGCAGTCTCAAAGGCTACATCCTGTACAAGTCCAGTTATAGGATATTCCCCCCAAAAGGCAAAACTAGTGACAGAGACCAAATGGGTAGCTGCCAGGGATGAGGGCTGGGAAGAGGGTACGGCTACAAAGGGACAGCTCCAGCAAGAGGGGGTGGTGGAGTCCGTTCTGCACCCTGACTGTGGTGGTGGCTACAAGAACCTATAGGCTCGGGGCTCCTGGGTGGCTCAGTGGTTGAGTGTCTGCCTTTGGCTCAGGGTATGATCCTGGGGTCCTGGGATCGAGTCCCGTGTCGGGCCCCCTGCATGGAGCCTGCTTCTCCCTCTGCCTGTGTCTCTGCCTCTCTTTCTCTCTGTCTTTCACAAATAAAGAAAAGCAAAAAATAAATAAATAAATAAATAAATAAAATAAAATAAAGAATCTATAGGCTAAAATTCATAAAACGATACCATAAAACCAATTTTGCCCTGTTGATTTAAAAAAAATGAAATTTAAATTTTTTTTTAGTTTTAAATTTAAACTTGAAGTTAAAAAAAAAATAAAAGAAAACCAAAATGCTTTGGGCTGGATGAAACACCAGGATGGGGGGCATGCCTCCGACCTCCCCCTCTCCGGGAGCCCCCCCACATCTCCAAGGTGGGAATAGTCAGGAGCACTGTTCTCCACCCCCCACCCCCCTACCCCCCGCAGTGCAAACCAGAGACAGATGCAGGCCCTCCCTGTCCCCGGCCAAGGGCAGGGCTTCCTGCAGGGCCCCACGGGACAGGGCAGGAGAACTTCAACTGGCCTGAGATGTGGGAGATTTCATGGCCACAGGGCGCCCCCGACCCCTGGGTCACACCCAGCCTAGCACCTGCTGGATCAACCGGCTGGGGCGACAGACCCCCTCCAGCTCACTCCACTGCTATGCGTCCAGGCCCGGTCAGCTCTGTCTGGTACCCTGGGCCTTCGGGAGGCCATTACATCTGCCTTGGGGGGTGGACACCCCTTGCCTCCCTTTGGGAACTATAACCAAAACCGACGTGTCTCTACAGGCCCTGGCACCCAGGGCCACACTCCAACAGGCAGAGGTGGCTTTCCAGCATTTCCTAGGCAGGAGCCGGCCACACACAGGGCACCATTGAGCCACCACCCTGTCTGCTCCTGAACACCTACCTGCCTTGTCCCCCAGTCCAGACCAAGCAAAGGCTCGCAGACGTGCGGTCAGACAAGAGGAGAAGCTAAACAACGAAGGCCCAGGGGGCAGCCAGTGGAGGGAAGGCCCAGGGGAGCAGCGAAGATATGTGGCCATCAGCCAGCGGTGTGGGAGGAAGGGGGAAATCCAGTGAACTGGGTTCTCCTCATACCCTCCCTCCCTAAGACCTTTATTCATGTTGCCGCCTCCCTGGGTCAGCTTCCACTTCTCGGAGCATCAGCCTCCTTGCTTCGCTCCCTGCACCAAGGTGTGGACGCCGCAAAGCCAGGAGGGTGGTGGGCTCCCCAGCGGCAGCCAGCCGGGCGTCTCCTGTTCCCCACGCAGGCCTGCCAGCGGGAGAGGGGTTCGCTCTCACATACCCGAGTCTCTCACGACAGCCTTCTGGAAGTCAGAGTACTTCCCTCTTACCCCACTTCACCTTGGCCAGGGCTCACCAACTTGGCCTCACATCTTTTCTGTTTCTCCCCTTTATTTCAGGGGTGTCCTATGGATGATGCAGTGGGGGGAGGCGGCTCAGAAACCTCACCCCTGCACCCCACCACCATCCTCATCGTCTTGAAACACTACATAGAACAGTAGTGTTTCTATGACAACACACTGCCGAACCAAGAGACCCAATACCCAATATTCAATACTCTCTGCCAATGGACCCAAAGCGGCCAGTTTCCTTCTCCTACCAAACTGCTCCCTGACACACGTGGTGTCTGAGCTGGACTCTTCAGAGCCTGAGGATTGGTGAGGGAGCCCCAAAGACCCCTCTCTTCTGGGCTGAAGGACCACACAGGCAGGGGTGCAGGGCCCCTCCTCCTGGAGCCCACTGTTCTCAGTTCAATATGTTGGTGTGCCACATAATATTGTTTGACAAGTGAGATCTTAACCTTTTAAAAGGAAAATCTGGGGTGGGGGGTGCCTGGGTGGCTCAGTGGTTAAGCATCAAGAGGGTATTTGTTGGGGTGCTTGGGTGGCTCAGTGGTTGAGTGTCTGCCTTTGGATCAGGTCATGATCCCAGGGTCCTGGGACCGAGTTCCACATCGGGCTCCCTGCAGAGAGCCTACTTCTCCCTCTGCCTGTGTCTCTGCCTCTCTCTGTGTGTCTCTCATGAATAAATAAAATCCTAAAAAAAAAAAAAAAAACAACAACAACAACCCTGAAAGTCACTGACCTATTTGAAGTACAACGTTGCAACCGCTCAAATGCACTCTGGTTTATTCGCTGTCTCTTCTGAAGATACCAGGGATTTTCTTGGGTCTGTACCATTTCTTAGGTCATGACCACCCTAAAACGCCCTCAGTCCCTCCATCAACCCAAAGTATTCTCCTAAGTTCTCTTGCAAAGAGCACTTCATAAAAACCTGCGCCGACTGCCGAAACCTGAAGGGATTTCTTCCCTTCTGCCACGGCAATTAGCACTCAGGGGACTGGTTTTGTAACAATGCTATATATAAAATGCATCTCACACTCTTAACTGGGAACATGTCCTTTCTCATCTTTCTCAACCAGACTAAGTTCTTTGAAGGCAGGTGCTATATAGGTTCAGCTTGCCATCCAACGTAGCATCTGTTAGGGGGTTTTCGGCCAAACAGGAGGACTTGATCCGACAATGTAGAAAGAGCACTCTGGCCGTAGCACTGAGAATATGAGGCCAGGGGAGGAAGCCTGGAACACGCCAAGGAGACCGGGGGGGTTGAGAAAGTGTGCAAGTCACTATTGCACTACCCACACCCACAGGCAGACAGATCCCAGGCAGGAGGAGCACTGCCAGGGGGGCAGGCTCTTGGCCGACTGCCATTTAATTTTGGAGAGAGACAGTCTTCTGAATGCAGCCAAGTTCTCCTTCCATTTATTTTTCCCTTTTTTAAATATTTGGCTATTCTAACGGCTATCAAAAGGAGACTCAGCATCATCAAATCTGAGAACCGTAGCTTCAGGACCCTCAGGCTCCGAGCCCGACACTCTGAAAAGTTATTTGCGTTCAGGAAACAAGACTCCGCCTGTTTGACCTACTTCTCTGTTCCTAAGAGCTCAACAACTTTTAGGAAATCAGGCTACTGACTGGACCCACAGGTGAACTGCAGGCTTTCCTACTTTTTCAAAAGAAAATGGACAAGCAGGAAAGAACCGTAGCTACAGAGCCCCTCAAAAATTCCAATGGTCACCTTTGTTCGTAGCAATCACCACATCGGGACTCCAAGTCAAAGGCTCTTCTATGACTAAGTCCCAAAATATTATGTCATCTTAACAATTTATTGGCTTGAATAATTGTGCCAAAAAAAGAACAATTTTTCTCCGGGCTAAAATGAGCCGAGTTCCTTTTATTTCTTCCCAGCCCTTTTCTGATCAGGATGATGCTCCGTTGTAATAATTACATTCAGATCACTGCTCAAAAATGAACGTCGATTTTTTTTTAAACTTGAAATGTGTTTATCCATTCCCGTTCCCAAAATATCAGCCATTATCTCTTTCTTAAAATGCTTCAAATTACTTCTCAGAAAGGTGTAAAAAAGGTCCCTCATTTCCTATCTCTGTATCTTCCCATTCCCCCTCCAGCCACTGCAAAGATAAAAGGAAATCCAATTTTAAAACAGGGACATTATATGTGATACTGAATAATTAAGATAACCAAGGATCTGTCAAGGGGTATTTTACCATTGGAAACTGGCTGCAAGGCCAGTGGCTGTTCCTGAATCCAATGGGCTTGAGTGACAGAGCAAGAGTCCTCCCTGGTGACAGACTGTGGACCTTCTAAGGGGTCAGGGGGGTAAAGGGGCAGCCAATGGGGCAGCCCTCTGGTGCGCCTACACACGGACTTGATACTGGACGTGCCTGGCTCCGCTACTCAGTGGGTCCTTTCGACGTGGAAACTTAACTCTACCAATCTGGAAATGTTCCTTGGGTTGTTTCTTTGACAATTTCCTATTTATTTTTTCAGTTTCAGAACTCATCAGATGTTGACCTTCCTAGAGCAGCAAATCTGAGAATCAATCTCGTCTCTATTTCTGTTCTCCTTTTTGGCTGTTTTTTTTTTTTTTCCTGAAACTTTTCAACCTTTCTCCTTTTTGGTTTGATTGTCATTTTTAATTTGAGAGAGTTCTCTGATTATTTCTTTTCCATAACACCCTGTTCATATTTTAGGATGTAGTGTCTCGATCTTCTTTAGAGGTTTTTGGGTTGTTTTTTTTCGGGGTTATTGCTCATCTCTGCTGTCTCCACTTCCTCCTTCCCTTTATTTCTGTCTCTGTTACATAGGGCAGTTTTCTCAAACGTCTCCTGATTTGGGGCCACCCGCCCCTATTTCAGAAGGAGGAAATCAAAAGCTAACTGGAGTGTCCTGTGTGGGTCGCCAGGATGGCCTCTCTGGCCAGTGAGCTTCCACTGCACACCGATCAGGACGCAAAGTGAACTTCTAGTTGCCAAAACCAAATGTCAAGGCCCAAAGAGCTCTTCTCTGGGACCCTTCAATTTCTGCAGAGAAAAATCTTAACCATCAATATTCCAGAAACAGGAGGGGGGCTCTAGAGTCCCACCAGTTAAATACGAAGACTTCTACTTATGAACTTTTTATTTATTTTTGAGAGAGAAAGACCCAGCATGTGTGAGAGAGGAAGAGCATTTCAAGCAGCCTCCCCGCTGAGCACAGAGCCTGATGGGGGTCTCGATCCCACAATCCTGAGATCACACTCTGAGCTGAAATCAAGAGTCGAGCACTTAACCGACTGAGCCACCCAGGCACCCCGACTTAACGAACTTTTTAAAACTGTGGTACCTTACCCTGTTTGTGCAACAACTGGTACATCCATGTATTGAGCCTGTCCAAAGTTTTCCCTCATCTGTCAACTCACCTGTCACCTGAAGTGGCCTCTGTTCAATTAAAGCCACCAACACACCCATGAATTCCATGTTTTAAAGAGTCATTGAAACCTTTTTATCAACCATTTCCTCTCCTGTTCTTTGCCTTAGTGGTTATTTCAGTGAGGCTTCGGGACAGAGTGGGTGATAAACACATACAGCCAATCCACTAGGTTTTATGACCACTCAAGTGGTCTGAGAAAATCCTATAGGATTCTCTGAACCAATTTTCGTGATATTAAAACTCTAACAGAAGCAGCCTCCCCCTCTTGAAATATTAGTCTGGAAGGACTGTTACATTAATGGCACAGATATAGCTCCTTGACCCACCTGCTAGTTTTTCCACTGACTGCAGGCCTACCACACATAGTTCTCTTTATTTGGCTGTGTCTAAAAAATCCCTATAATTACTCACTACATGTCATTATGATCTGTCTGTATTTGTCTAATGACTGTCACAAGAGCCAGACGAGAACCAGATGGACCGCCTCCACCCACATCGTGCTACAGAAGAGGGCAGCTCTCATGCTCGGGGCCTGGTATCATAATGCAATGGTCCCATGCCCTTCAGAAACTATTCAAAGGGTTTGAGTCTTCCATGTGCCTTCCTAAGAAGCCACTTCACCACCAACGTAACTACAGAATAGTTGTGACATTACAGGCTAACATTCTAGGCCTACTACTGAAATGTGTGTCTTTTAGGAAGAAAAGGGCAGAAGATGAGGATTACAAGAACTCTGGTGAAATGCTTTAACAATCAATAATTCTTCTATCAGGATTAGTCAGAAACCCAGCCTTCAACAGAAGGCAATGCAGAATTATTCCAGAATACGAAGACAGACAGCCCTTAGGTCGAGGACTTCAAAAACAAAAGGAACTGCAGGTTTATTACTCAGTAGTGAGGAAATGCCACCAACCAGATGACACACAGGGCTTCACAACAATGAGATTAGACAACAATGAGATTAAAACGTAACCCTCTGGGTGCCTGGGTGGCTCAGTGGTTAGGTGTCTGCCTTTGGCTCAGGTCATGATCCTGGGGTCTTGGGGTCCTGGGATCAAGTCCCACGTCGGACTCCATGCTTGGTGGGGAGTCTGCTTCTCCCTATACCCCTCCCCACTGCCTGTGTTCTCTTTCTCTCAAATACAAAGAATAAAATGTAATCTTCCTATAGCCATGTTAGAGGGCTGGTAAAAGTCCATCACCAACAGGTGTTGCTATCATCAGAAAGATTGGAAAGGAATTTAAAGGGAAGTATTTTTTTTTTAAGATTTTTATTTATTTATTTGACAGCAAGTGAGCAAGCACAAGCAGGGAGCCCGATGTGGGGCTCAATCCAAGAACCCTGAGATCATGACCTGAGCTGAAGGCAGACACTTAATGACTGAGCCACCCAGGTGACCCTGAAGGGGGGTAATTTTCTTACCAGGCAATTCATGGTTATGGTATCTTCCTGGGGGAACCACCAAAACTCATCTGGCATTTCCATACCCATCCCCTAGGCTTGGTGATATTCTATTACTGGCAGTTCTCTTTTCTGTTAACTCTTCACTTGTTTGATATTTGGCTTCCTGAATAAACATGGAGACGTAGTTGGACTCAAGACCCAGTTTAGAAATAAAAGCGACAGGACCTAGAGCTGGATTGGGTGTCAACCAGGAGAACAAGCCAAGAACGGAGAGGGAGGTTTCTCATATTTGTGCACCTGTAAAGATGGTGGTGACAGCGACGGGGATCAGGATAACTAGAATAGAAACAGAGTTTTGGAGGAAGAGCTGGATTCTGGACATGACAATCTTGAAGTATCTTTGAGAAATCCAAGAGGAGAGGTCAAGTAGGCAGTGGGGAATATAATCAAACTTTGCCATCTAAGCCAGAAATATAAATTCTCGATTGCCCGTGTATAGCTGTGAATGTAAGGAGAGTACCCTAGGGGAAAGTAAAGAGAGAGAATGCCATGCTTACGGACTATATAATAGGAAGGTCCACTTCTCTACGAAACGGTAAGAAAATGCCATTGCGTAGACCAAAATGGTTGGCTACCAACAATTTCTATATCTGGTCCAACCCAATAGAAAGAACGGGCAGAGAGGGTAAGATCAGGAGAGTATGTGTAAGCCAAAAAATTTAAAAGAGATGATGATGGTCAGTGGCGACAATGTTCCTGAGAAATCCGAGAGGGTGACTGAAAATATCCAACACATTTGGAGACCAGTTCCTTCAACAAGACTTATTCTGTTTAAGATGAGAGAGCAGTGAGAGATTTAGGGTATGGGCAGCCAGTGAGCCATTCTTCTCAAGATCAAACAAGATAATATATCTAAAGAGATTAGAAGGGTGCCTGGCTCATTTAAAGGGCTTGATAAATGGGTTAAGTGATGAAGTGACTTTTTTTTTTTTTTTTTAATGCGACTAGTAAGATTACTGGTCGCTTTTTAAACCTCCCACGGCACTTTAAACAAAGCTTTGTACTTAGCTGGTACTCAATAAATATTTTGGATGTGATAACTGTTAAGTAGGAACAAAGGGATGCTAAATCATTCTATTCTACATAATTTGCAAATAAAGTAGCTATGAATTCTTGGTGCACCAGATGCCCTAATCTTCCCTTCATAAAAATATAAGCTAATCTAAATATGATTCTGTGTTCTTCATTCCTTCATGCAGCAAATTAATGAAATCTTCTATTAGAATATCACTAGATTACTACCCATGATGAAGCTACTCCCTTACACAGACACACATACACACACACAGGAAATCTGGCCTAAAAGGAAAACTGGCTATGTTTTGTGACATGATTCACGGTTGTGAGATTTAATGAGGACACCACGGAGCGCCTCCAGCAGCTGAAAACAAAGCTGATCTTAGAAAAAGGAGCTGGTCTTTGCTGTAGTCAATGAAAGAATGAGAGCTTCTGGAATATTTCAGAAAATACACCAGCCCTAGGTTAGGTGTTCTGTTCCTCTGGTTTACCTTCATAGTAATCGATGCCTCTCCTATCCACAGGTACAAATTTTGCAGCTTGAAGGACCCAATATCTAACCACTATGCAGAGTGCAAGGTCAAGAGAACCTCAGAAAATCAAAGTAGATGTGGGCTCCCGCAGGGGTCTTCACTTACTTCCCTCGAGGACAAACCCAGGGTGATTTGCACTTTTTGCATTACCTGGAATGGCCTCTGCCCATCTGCTGCTTTCCCTACCAGGTAAGGCTCCCTTTCACACACCCGCTCTCTGCCAACACACATTCACTCATTCTATCAGGCCCAAACATCCCAGATGCCCCAAAATAAGAGTCACCCCCTTCCTCTGAATTCCTAGCACTCTGTCCATAATCCAATTTCAGCATCTATTTAGGTCGCAATTTTGTGTTTTCCAGTCTTTGCCCCAGCTCTCTCTTCCAAATGGACATTGTGCACAGCACAGCTGAGATCTGGGGCGCACTTGTCTTACTTCACTCTGAACACCTGACACATAACTGATAACAAATGGCTGTTGGATAGATGGTATTTTTCTAACAAATCGGTAACCTGATTTAATGCATCAAATTAGAAGGGCAACAAGCCAGGGACGGTAGCTTCATTTCCTAGGGCTGCTGTAACAAACTACCACAAATTTAGCAGTTAAAAAGCGCCACAAATTTAATCTCTTACAATTCTGGATACCAGAAGTCTGAAACGAGTCTGCAGAGTGGCATTCCTTCTGGGAAATCTGGTTTTCTCCACCTTTTCCGTTTCTAGAGGCTGCCTGCGTTCCTTAGCTTGTGGCCTCTTCATCAAAGCCAGCAGGGTGGCGTCTCTGAAACCTGTGACCCTCCTGCTGCGCTCGCATAAGGACCCCTGTGATCATCCTGGGCCCATGTGACAATGCAGGACAAGTTCCCAACTAGAGACCCCTAACTTACTCCCATTTGCAAAACTCCTTTTACCCTATGAAGTGACACTTGGACTTGGTATCTCTGAGGGGGCGTTATTCAGCCAAACACAGGGAGGCGCACACAGACAGCTGCAAAAAGTGCCAAAGACTTAAAAGCAAGGGACAAAACCAGAAAAAGGTAGAAAGTAAAGGAAAACTGAACAACAACAACAAAAAAATAGAGCAACCTATGTCCTATAAAATGGGAATAAGTTAGCACTCTGCTCCCTTGAGGACCTCCAAGGGGGGGGGGGAGCTCTTCATTGTCTCGGTCCAATATTACAAACAATTAAAAAAAATGACTTTGAGTCATGAGAAAAATGTTCATTTCATTCTGTGAAGTCTAAGAAAAAGCAAGAGAGATCATGAAATTATTTCAATTAAATGATCATTAATTTTGAAAGGTAAGACTCAGAGGAGGATGCTTGAGTTCCCCGAAAATTTTACTTATATGGAAAATGTTCTCTGGTGTCAAATGGGATTTAGGTTATAGACTACATGTTTGGGTCCCTCCAAAATTCTCATGTTGAACTCCTACCTCTTCTAGGGATGGTATTAGGATGTGAGGCTTTGGGGAGATGATGAGGTCATAAGGCTGGTATCCTCAAAAATAGGATAGTGGGGACACCTGGGTGGCTCAGTGGTTGAGTGTCTGCTTTTGGCTCAGGGTGGGATCCTGGGGTCCTGGGATCGAGTCTCACAATGGGCTCCCTGCAAGGAGCCTGCTTCTCCCTCTGCCTGTGTCTCTGCCTGTCTGTGTCTCTCACAAATAAATAAATAAAATCTTTTTTAAAAAAATAGGATTAGTGCCTTTATTTTTAAAAAAGACCCTAGAGAGCTCCCCCGCCCTCTCTGCCGGGAAAGGATACAATGCTTGCAACCTGGGAAAGGGCTCTCACCAAACCTGACCATGCAGGATCTTAGACTTCCAGCATCCACAACTTTATGGTTGTGAAAACTTCTGGTGTTTGTTTATTTTTATGGGTTTTATTTATTTATTCATGAGGTTCAACTTTTAATTCAGTGATAACTCCCACTTTTATTCTGGAGGTTCATGAACCTCCAAGACCACTTCTTTGAACAGGACCACACTCTTTGGATGCGCCAGCGATGGTATGGCTGCTTAATGGGACTCTGGCTCTGATGAGTTAGTCCCAACTTGTCTCTATTACTCACTACATGTCACACTTAAAGCATATTTAAATGCATGCAACTTAAGCTATAGGTCTACCCCATATCAATGCCTATACATTACATGCATTACAAATTCCTATTTGTATTAATGCTGACATTCCAAGTCTTTTGTATCTAGATACCAAACTCGGGAGACATCTATTTTTCCCTCTTTCCTTCCATGGACAGTCGGGACTTGATTTCATAGGTTTCAAGTTCCCACCCTACAGACCTGGGAATCCAGATGATCTACAGTCCAACTGTGAAGGATTTATTTCACAATCAAATACACATGGCTTCACAAACACACACTCACTCCATATGGGCTGTCCAGGACTCCTACACAAATGTACTTTCCTCCCGGCCATATATTTTTCAAGTTGCTGACAACAGAGCCCCATTAGCAACTTCATAGGTAAAGCTGGGCTCTATCACTGGCCTTGATATATGGCACTCTTGGTGGTCACTTGGCCCCATTCATACCCATGACATCATTGTTTCCATAGAAACAACATCACTACATTTTCAAAGGGGCGAAAACTACAAGGGATTCTGAACGAAGACAAAACCCAAACAATGCCATTGGAATATGTGGGCTATTAGCTGGCATGCTTTTTAAAGGGTGTCTTAGTTTCTCTGGGGCTAAAAAACAAAACACCACAATCAAAGTACAAATTTTAAAAATTACAAATAAATGGAGAATAAATGCAGATAGGATAGACAGCTGCTAAAATTTCTTTTGGAAATATATTCCACTTTGCTTTGTCCAAGTTAGAGTTAAGACATTTAACTTTTCTTAAAATAAGCCCCACAGCCCCGTAATAATGCAGGCATGTTAAGGTTTGAATGCTTTTAAAAACATTTTAAAGTTTCTGAGTTAACATCATTGAAAGTAAATATTAATTTTTTCGGCAGTTCAGCTAAGAATAATAATTTCATAGGCAGTCAAATTCCCCCCAAAAAATATGAGAACCAAGCCACAATCATGTGAACACTGAACAATGGAGCTGTTATTTATGAAATTGGACACAAAGAAAAGCAAAGTCAAACCGCTACATAAAATTTGAACAGAACCTTTTCAAAAGCAATCACGAAAATGAAAAATTCATGGAGAAGAAAATCAGGCACTAGTACCATCCTCTGATTCTTTATATAAATGTAAGAGATTTCATCGGTAATGCTAGGAACGGCCTGCTGTGCTTATGGAGAGAAACCAGCATTCTTTCAAGTGTCTATAATTAATAGTCTGATTTACAACTCCAGAAACATCTTAGGAATGCCTTTCTGGATGTGGGATCGTCTTTTCAAAGACGAAAAATGTTGCCCAAATCAGTCACCCAAAAGCAATCTAACTCAGAAGAGATGAAAAGTGCACCGGGGTGTATTCTCAGGGAGAGACCACATGTGTGCAAATACGGGAGCTCTCTGCCCCAGATAATGACAGTGATAACCAAACAGCCGTATCCGAGGTCACGGGTCCTCTCTAGTCTCCCTGACCGGGGGCAAGTATGTAAACCACAGTTTCCAAGCTGCGGGGAAGAGAATTCATAGAAGCAACTGACCATCATCCTATACACACCACTGTGCACCCCCACAGCACGCCCTGCCAACCAGCGACCATGCTTCACCACTGATCTAGGTCAAACCCACTAGGCTTATTATGCACGTAAACCAAAGTATTGAATGGCAATAAACCCCACAGAGACTCATTTATTTATCCTAGTGGCGGGCTTGTCTGGGGCCATCCTTTCCTTCCCTGAAACTCACACGCAGGAAGTCGCATACAAAAATACCGATGGCACAGAACGACCAGCCACACCTGTCAGAACATGCTTAGAAAGGAGGCTCACAAAAAAAAAAATTAAAAAAAAAAAAAAAAAAAAAAAAAGAAAGGAGGCTCACGATTTAGCCAGTGGACAGTTCATGGCCAATTTTTTTAAACAACCAAAACAAAGCCGGGTGGCAGAGGGCATGCGACTCTTAACCCTGGGGGTTGTGAGTTGGGACACTGGGCGTGGAGCTTACTTTCAAAAAGTAAGCAAAACAAAGCAGTAAATCTGGCACATTTAGTTAGTGGAGTTGTTTCAAGGGAGAAATGTCTTCTCTGAAACCTGGATAAAAAAAGAAACCTCTATGGCCAGTAGAGAAAATCTGAAGAGCTAAATGGCTACATCAGACCCAGCAACCAAGGGGCTGCAACCCGAAGACGGCAATCTGGGCCTCAGGACTCTACACAAGCCGATGGCCACCTCCCCTCTGCTGCTGCCCTCACCCCACTACCACCACAGGCGACGTTGCCTTGGATGGTTTTAACGTGTGTACCAGATTTGAACCTGGTTCTCTTACTGCCCGTGAGCCCTCTCCAGCAGCACTTATTTGAACAATCACAGACCCATGTGGACAGAGACCCATCGGCCTCCCCTGTCCCCCTCAATGTGTCAACACCCCTTGGCTTTTGGCAAGTTCTGGCCAGAGCTCTCTTTTTAAATACTCCTCCAACCAGAAGGTTCTGTGGCATCGGTCACAGACTCGAAGCCTGAACGTGGGAAGCTATGCAATAAGCTAAGGGTTTATCATCTTTGATACCCCACCCGACCCCCATCTGTGCCTCCATCTCCCATGGAGGGTGGTCCATTCCCCTCTAACACCCAAGCTTTCCGACTAACCCCTGGGAAAGGCCCCAACAAAAGTCACCTAGAATGATCTGAAGGAAGAGAAGAACGCTCTAGAAGTTGAAGGTGCTGAGGAAGTGTTAAATCACAGGCCTAGAATCATTAAGACATCATCTAAAACAAGCGGTTTCCTGAATTTGGGACACATTCGGGAGGACTGTAGGCATCCAGCTCTAGCTGTTGGGGTAAAATAGCCAAAACCCCCAGCTCCGACCAAATGCATGCAGGACTCGAAGGCTCCATGAGAAAGGACTCTTGCATCGGCCACCACTCCCTTCTTAAAAGACATCGTCACTCCATGTAACAGGCCACACATTGTGTGTGTGTGGTGTTAGGAGGAAAGAAAGCAGGGAGGCGAAGGAGAAAGCAGGTGCAGTAAGGGGAGCAAAGCGGGCGCGCCGGCACCGTATGTACAGAGTTGGGTCGGAAAGGAAACAAGACGTTGAAGTGTCCACGCCAGGGTAGCTGTCTGGCCAACAGCCGAGAATCCCAGGGACTCACAGGAGTTAGAATATGATAAAGACTGGGCGCCTGGGTGGCGTAGTTGGTCAAGCGCCCGACTCTTGACTTTGGCTCAGGTCAAGCTCTCAGGGTCGTGGGATCGAGTCCCGTGTCGGGCTCCACGCTGGGTGTGGAAACTGCTGGAGATCCTCCCTCTGCCTCTACCCCTCCCCACCTCCCTCTTAAAAAATAAATACAGACTTTTTGGAAGGGGAGCAAAATGCACTGGAAGACCAAGTTCAGCCTAGAAGCCAAAGTGAGGAAGGCGGCTGCCGGGATATTGGCCGACACATCAGAAGGCAGAGGAGCCGCACCACCAGCCCTCTGCCTCGGTGCCAGGCGCGGTCTAGGGCCGGACTACGTCTCTGCTGGATGCTATTTCCCCAGTCTCCTCTCTCTTCCAACTTATCCAATCCTCATTTACCGTATTCCTACCGTGAGAGCAAAGGCGAGCTTGCTCACACAGAAAATAATCAACGGGCACAGGTGGTTTTTCAATGTTTCTCTTGCGTGCGGGTCAAGAGTCATGCATCGAGTGCACGAGGCCGCAGGTGTCATTCCCCAAAGGATCCATGCGACCTGTTCATGCTACGGCCATGATTACAGCTCTCACCTGGGCTGGACGGCCACCCCGCTCAGCCCCTGACCCACAGCAGTGGAAGGTCACGGAAAGAGGAAATTAGAAACACGCGGCTAGCTCACAGCACTTCGTGATCTACCCTGTTTAAAAAAGAAAAAAATAATCTTCATCCACAAACAACTCCCATCTGAAATCTGTCTCTTAGGCCAGCCACCTGGGTCTTCTCAGCACGAGAGGGAGGAGAGAGAACAGTTTGGGGACGGCTCTGGGGTGCTGACCTGGACGGGGCCAGGACCAGCTGGAACAGGCAAGCACAGCAAAGATGCAGATCCTGCTTCCAGGGGACAAACCGTTGTAAAAGCTCCAGCTCCCGGGGAGGTGGGGGTTCGGCCGGGGGGTGGGGGTGGCAGGGAGTGACCAATCTATAATACCAACCCTGGAAGCCATCTCAAAAAAAATAAAATGCTCTTCAAGGTCATCTGGAGCGCCTTCCAGTTACTGGAGAACAGCCTGACAGATGCTAATTAACCCTCCTGATTCCACAGCCCCCAGGGACATGTAAATGTGTTTAACTGATGAGCACTTTCAGTCTGTCCTATTCCTGGAGCTCTAAAGGCTTTTTAAAGGGCCTCTGCAAGGAAAGCATTCTGGTGGCATCATAGACTGTCTGAACTTAAGTGGCCCTCCCGGAGCCTCCTTGGGGAGGGAGCAGGAACAGTAGAAAGAAGATTGGCCTTGGAAAAGATCTGGATCCAAATTCCAGATGGGACATCTACGAGCTACGAGAGCTGGAGCTCTGGCTCAGTTTCCCTTTCTAGAGAAGGAGGACACCCCCACCCACGCCACAGACCATGTGGACAGAATGCCCCGCCTGGTCCCCAGCTTACAGGGGTCTCCAGTGACTCTCTGCAAACTGTGCATTGCTAGAAAGTACGGCAGCAGTTGGTCATTCAGAACATACTATGCTCACGTCCCTTGTCCCTGTAACCACACACCGATCCCAGCCTCTCGTGACAGGCCACCCACCACAAAACACGCTCGTGGGGCATCTCTGGGCTTCCCGCTCCTGGCTGTAAAAGGACCAACATGTATTTGCCTCATCCTAGCCAGCAAGGTCGGGGTGGAGCCCCCTGGGTGGAAGCTTCTCAGGCTCTGAGTCACACACCAGGCCCCCGGATGGCCCCTGCTTGGGTGTGCCCACTGCCCCAGAGCCGACTTCAAAGCCATCAGCCTCTGCCGGGTTCTGAGAGCCTTCAACTATGTTCTCGTCTGCAAACCTCAGGAACAAGCCGCACGCTTCCTCTTTCAAGGTCCAACACACAGCAAGGAGGCCCAGGGTGGTTTCTCTACACTGTGAAATGTTAATGAGAGGACTCCATCAGCTTGAACAGTCAGATGGGCTTCAAAATTATAAACACTCAGGACGCCTGGGTGGCTCAGCAGTTGAGCATCTGCCTTCAGCCCGGGGCGTGATCCTGGAGACCCAGGATCGAGTCCCACGTCGGGCTCCCTGCATGGAGCCTGCTTCTCCCTCTGCCTGTATCTCTGCTTCCCTCTCTCTGTGTCTCATGAATAAATAAATAAAATCTTAAGAAAAAAGACAAAAACAAAATTATAAACACTGTGGGAGCCAGCGTGGCGTGCGGTGGGGAGCGGGGCGCAGCAGCTTTAATGTTTGCCCATTCATACACATGACAGCAGGTCACCTACTAAAGCCACTCCGCATCCGCATCACCAGAAATCCCAACTCTAGGAGATCTTGACTTAAAACTATGTAGAGGCAGTGACACAGGTATCTCATTAGACAAAAATGGTTTAGTACGCATTTTAGAGACGGGAGAGCCAAGTTGCCCCAAATCACACAGCTCCAGAATCTGGGAATCTTTACCTTCCCCTTTTCCTCTCTGACCTCAAAGGAGCCTCTGTAGGATGGAACATGATCTCCCTGAGACAGGAATGATCCCCTTACAAGACCTGCCTGCTTAGTTTCTAAATTTGTGCATTTAAAAAAAAGATCCATCTTCAACTGCTTATCTGTGTCAGCAGAAACACTTATTAAAAACTTGGCTTGCAAGATAAAAATGAACATATTTATTCTTTAAAAAGTAAGAGTAGTTTGTTCATGGTTGAAAAACCGAACTTTCTCACAAAATGTCATCCACAAAGATGGCTACGTTTGCTCAGATCTCAGCATTAAAAACACAAGGATAACACCTTTATAGCTAGGAATCCAGGATTGAGGGACATGCCTAAACTGTCACTTATTTTTAAACTGTTCTGAGAAAGGGCTAGTATCCAAGATTTAAAAAGAATTTATCAAACTTGACACCTAAATAACAAATGATCTAATCAAGAAATGGCCAGAAGACACGAACAGACATTTCTCCAAAGACGACCTGCACATGGCCAACAGACACATGAACAAATGCTCGACATCACTCAGCATCAGGGAAATACAGATCAAAACCACAATGAGACACCACCTCACACGGGTCACAATGGCTAAAATTAACAAGTCAGGAAACAACAGATGTTGGCGAGGATGTGGAGAAAGGGCAACCCTCTCACGCTGCTGGTGGGGACGCAAGCTGGTGCAGCCGCTCTGGAAAACAGTAGGGAGGCTCCTCAAAAAGTTAAAAATAGAGCTACCCTATGACCCAGCAATTACACTACTAGGTACTGACCCCAAAGATACAAATGTAGTGACTCGAAGGGACACCCGCACCCCAGTGTTCATAGCAGCAATGTCCACAGTAGCTAAACCATGGAAAGAGCCCAGATGTCCATCGACAGATAAAAAAGAGGCGAGATATATATACACAAGGAAATATTACTCAGCCATCAGAAAAATGAAATCTTGCCATTTGCAATGACGTGGATGGAACCGGAGGGTATTACACTGAGCGAAATAAGTCAGTCAGAGAAAGACAATTATCATCTGATCTCACCCGTATGTGGAATTTAAGAAAGACAAATCGTAAGGGACTCTTAACCATAGGAAACAAAGCGAGGGTCGCTGGAGGGAAGAGGGGTGTGGGGATGGGGTAACTGGGTGATGGGCACTAAGAAGGGCACGTGAGAGGCACCTGGGTGTCTCAGTGGTTGAGCGTCTGCCTTCGGCTCATGACATGATCCCGGGGTCCTGGGATGGAATCCTGCAGCGGGCTCCCCGCAGGCAGCATGCTTCTCCCTCTGCCTGCGTCTCTGCCCCACCCCCCCGTCTCTTGTGAATAATTTTTTTTTTTAAATCTTAAAAAAAAAAAATTAAAGAAAACGTGACAAGCATGTAGAAGTCTGAATCTGGACATTCTGCATGGGCATCGACCCCCCTCCCAGGGGGGTTCCATTTCACCTGCATCACCCCCTTTTTCCCAAGGACGGCAGACGACACCCCACTCCGCCAAGGAGGAGACAGCACGTATATCCTGCCCTCCCACAAGGCAGAGGGAATCCCAGGGACGTCAGAAGAGCCCACGGTGTCAATGAGATGGAGCTGCCCAGCGCGGCTGCTTTGCGCCTCAGGGTTGGCAGACACGCCGTCTCAAGGCCCATCCATGCTCCACCAGTGGATATTCTATCTCAATCTACCCTTAACTTGTTTCTGGGGGGCTGGGAGGAGGCTTACAACTTTGAGACTGAGTCCTGCATTTAAGGGTCAACAGAGCCAGGCAAGCTGCCTTCAGCAATTAACAGGCTGGAGGACAAGGTCCTTGGAAAGAGAAAACTAGATCTGTCCCCCTGGGGAAACGGGCAGAGGGCTCAGGCCTGGAAGCTGGGCAGAACCTGGGAGAAAGCAGGAGAACACCTTGGCTGTCTGGCCTCAGACTGACCCTAAGCTGTGCTCTGAGGGTCGGTAGGAGGGAAGAGATAGAGCCTGGGCCCCCGGAACCGCCTGTCAGCAGCTGGCGTGACCATGGGGAAGGCGCTCCGCCCTGCAAATCTCCACTTCGTCATCTGCAAAGGGCTCTGCCGAGCAGGGGTCAGCATGACCATCACTTCTTCTAGAAAGAGGTTTCCAAAGGGTTCAGTCCCTCCATCCTGCACATGAATCCCACCACGGAGCTGCTGCTTTAGTGGAGCTTGGCTGAATGTTCACACACGTGTGATGACCTGATTGGCCCTTGATCCTCTGATCTGTCAACTTCATCGGGGCAGGGACGGTGCACTTTTTAAAAACCCTCACAGTTGGTGCCCCAAACGCCCAACAGCACATGCGGACACGTAGGAAGTTTCAAATTAACACATGTTGACAATTGAATAAATGATTAATTGAGCTCCTGAATGTGAAAATGATCTACAAAACAAGAGGCACAATGGAAGCGTTTGTGATGGATACTTGGTGTGGATGATGACAAGAGAATTAATCCTCTTAGCTGCTGGAAACCATTCTGCTTTCATTTAAGTAACAAAATTGCTGCATTTGAAGGACACCATAAGGAGAGGGGCTCTTACAAGCTATCCCATGGTGCCCTATTTCAGGATTCTCTTCATGATCATGCCAAAATATCCAGCTCATCTGTGTTCAGAAGCAGTACTGCTTTATTCTGATCCATTGCTGGTCACGGTGGGAGACTTGGTTGAGTCATCCGGGTTTTAAAAGGCAAGAGGTCTACTGCCTAAATCTGCTGGGCATCTGGTGTTGGACCAAAGACAATGCATTCTGGACATGGGCTAGGCTGAGAAAAGCACCCCACGGCCCACCGACCCCCACATTTACTTGAATCCAACTCTATACCCAAACTGCCATGGGCACCAGGAACCAAAGGAAATTGCAGTGGCCAGAGCCCGGGAGAGCTTGCTCCCCCATGCTGATACATTCACGGGAACAAAGGCCTTCCAAGTTGCACAGAGCTGGTCTGGAGATGGAAGGCCTTTATGCAGGTTTCCAAGGAGATGACTCAGATGCTGTTACCATAGCAACTGTTGCTACCATCTATTGTCCATCACCCCTTGACAGAAAGGCAAGGGGGGGGTGTGGTTTGATGGAGAAGGAAACAAGAAGGCTTGGATTTAAGTCAAGATGAAAACACATATTGGGAAGGGTCCCCCTAAAGACTTCTATGGTATAAGTAACAAAACCTCCAGTGTCCAAAGGAAATGAATCTGGGACATAAGTGTTTACGGTGTGATGTTATTTGTGTTGGGGTCGGGGGTGAGTATCATGGCACATGAAAATGACCTCCACCCATCTGTTGGGTCCTGTCGTCTAGGCTCTCCACAGAAAACACTCGGGTGTATGGGTCATCAGCACGGTCTGCGGCATGACCCCAGAAGCTGTAGGGCCATAAGGAAATGGATGTAAGCTGTCTACTTTTTCCTCTCTTTCCTGCCAAAATGTTTTTTTTTTTTTTCAGGTAAAAGAGGGGCATATTAGAATATGCCCTCAGACTTTTGTTGCTCCTATCTCTTAATACCCACCACCAATAAAGTGTTAACTTCTTTTCAATCGAATGAGAGCAGCTTGTGGGTAAATTAGAAAAGGTCCATTAAAAATAAACATTTAGAAATGCATATGGGTCATGGGAGACAGACTTGGCATGGCGTCTGAAGATCAGAATTTAAGGTCAGTCTCATCCCTTATTATATGCATGACCTTGGGCACTTTACCTGCTGGGTCTCAATTACTGGTTTTATCCCACGGAGACAGTAACTGCCAGTTTACTTCATACAGTATAAAACCTTATCAAGGAACCGTCCTCTTGTGTGTCAAGCACCATGGTGTTGGTCACACCCACAATACCAATAGGCTCTTAACTTCAATTACTCCAGACAGGACTGTTATAACTCTTTCTATGTAATCCAACTTTTTGTTTAGAAAATACCTGGTTACCTAGCCAATTACTCTGACACTAAAAATTACAGGTGACAAAACAGGGTAAGTCCCCACACAGCTTTCTGGTTATTTTCTTACCCAGCCTTCTGATTATTTTCTAATAAGACCATATGGAGGTATCAAGTCTGACAATTAGACCTGGCTTTTCCCCCAAAGTAGTCTTGGGAAGTCAAATTTCAATTGGGAATAGGATGTTGAAGTTAGAGGAGGAATTCTCGGAGGAGCAGGGATGGCCACCAGATACTGTTTGGGGAAAACCAAGGAATGAATCTGGCAGGTACATTGTCGAACCTGGTACACTGAATTTAGGGTAGCGAATGGGAGTTAGGAAAGATCTAGAGTCCAGAAATAGAGAGTAGAAACAATACACTGCAGCTATCGCAATCCAGAAAGTCTTCATGTCTCTCAGATCCTTTAGGAAGACAACGCCACGTTGGAAATCCATCCAACAAGCACTTGCTGAGCTGCCAGGTGGACCCACAGTCCTCCAGATCTGCTCCAGGAAGGGAGCTCCACAAGTCAAAGGAGGCATTCAGGTGCACCGGATGGGGCAGAGAAAAAGAACACACAATTCAGTTCCTCCAATTCTGTACAACTTCCTTATTTATGTTTTTCTTTCAAATAACACTGCTGTGCATTGTTGGGATACTCTTAGATCAGGAGCACACGTCCCGATGTATCATCAGACAGGAGGGGTTAACAAAGAAAGAGGCAAGAGGAGCAAATGCCTTTCCAATCATGGCCTGCTGGCACTGGCTAATCCTACATGCTAGGAGGGAGGACACCAGGACATGCTAGGTGTTCTAGATCTTGTGCTTAGGTCCCTCTTGATAACAATCAGGAACCCCGCACCAAGTCAAGACCACAGAATCAACAGGGGTCACTGAAGGACAGAGGCCAAAGGGACTAATGCCCTTGGTGCCAGCAGGTGAGACTTACACTTGGCTTTAACTTTAATTAGGATTCCCACAAAATGACTTCCGGAGCTTTAAAAATCCCTGACTCCCACAGTTTGCCCAACTTGATGATGGTTGCATTGCTCCTCAACAACAGCTTCACCGAGGCTGATCTCTCTAAGGAGAACAAACTGGTCAAGCTCTCCCCAGATCTCCCCTTGACACACTACCGCATGGAGAGCGCTGGAATGTACCTGACCTATCATACACGGTTATCCTGGCTTCTCCTTCTAGACTTAGAAAGACTGAGGCTAAGAAAGCCAGTAAGGGACTTGTCCCAGGGTCAAGAGCCACATAGGAGCAGATCCCGGGGCCAGAATCGACTTCTCTTGACACTCATTACAGAACTGCTTCCAACCCATTACACCATTATCAACACATGGCCATCCTAAACCCATGCAGACTAACTCTATCTCAGCTCGACTAACATCTCTGACAGCAAGAACTGCGTCTTTTGGCCCTCATGCTCGAACACCCAGCACCAAGTTAAGGTACCTAGGAGGAAAGCTAAAGCATCTCCTAATCAACTCCCACTTCACTCCAAATGCCCGTGTCCACCATAGCATCCATCATTCCGGACTGCCCTCGGGCATTGCTTTCTCTTTCTCTTGACTGGACCGTAACATCTTTAAAGACAAGAGGGGACTATGGCTTACTTCCTGTGTGGATCTCAATGCCCAACACCTATCAGGAACTCAAAAAATAAAAGAGATTCTAAAGCAAGTCTCAAACCACCCACACACATCACTGAAACGTTGGCTATTTCTGGGGCAGGAATGATCACTCTACCCTTCCCTGAAACAATTTCTTTTCTTGGCTCCCAGCTCTTGACTCTTTGGGAGGAATTCTAGCCACAAGGGCATCTGGCCAGCCATCTTTAAGAGGGGTCATAGTGACCAAGAACATCTTTACCCCCTGAATGTGTTAATGTTGGTATCAACAGAATGCTTTAATGGAGCTAGTTTTTGAAGCTAGCTGTGATCTTTAAACCTTGAAATGTAAAGAACCCATCATCACCTAGCAGCACATTAAAATAGCCCACCCGGGACCTACAGGAGAAAAAATGACCAATTCTACTGCCAAACAGAAGTGTCACTTGACTGGTTCTAAATGACACTCTGACACACTCAAAAAGTCAGCATATGAGCCCAAACAGATGTTCTCAGTCTGACCCATTTCTCGACTAAACTTGATTAGTTGGCAGGATATGAAAAGGTCTCACTCACAAAGCAATGTCTAAAAAGCAATGGCTGATGGACATCTGGGTTGTTTCCAGTTTGGGCCACTACAGCTAAAGCTGCCGTGAACACGCACGGACACACACTTGCATTTCTCTCGGGGAAACAAATACCTAGAGGTGGAAAGACTGGCCCACGTGGTAGGCCACGAATATGTGTGTCGAACATTTTAAGGAACAGCCCCACCATTTGCCAAAGTGGCTACACCTTCTTCCAGGCCGCCCCTCCTCCCAGCAGTGTGTGCGAGTTCCAGGACTGCGACATCCTCACCAACACTTGAGAGGGTCACGTTCTTTCGATTTTAGCCCCGCTTAGGGTCAGCCTATTATTTTGTTTTAACCTGCACTTTCCTAACGACTACGGATGCTGAGCATCTTGTCATGGTCTTGTCAGCTGTGTATCTTCTCTGGTTTAGCATCTATTCAGATGTTTTCCCCATCTTTGCAAATGGGTTGTTTGGCTACGGGTGAATCTTGAGTCCTTTCCGCATTTTGGATACGGCCTTTACACAAGAATGTCTGTCTCTAGCAAGTGCTTCCCTTACAGACCAACTATCCTACTGATTTCCCCTAACCGTTCCCTCACCCCACCAGACTCTCCTCCCCCACTCTGGTACCGTAACCATCTAAACATTTCAGAGAGGGAACAGGCAATGCAGGCTTCTAAGCCCCCAGCGTCCCGTCTAGCCACAGTTCACCAGGAAGTGGCAGGTCTTCTCCAATCCCTGACTGTGCTCCGGTCTGCTTAGACCTCACACACTTCGAGAAAGAGTTTACATAAGTATGGGTCTTTAAAAATACATGGACTTTAGGGCCCCTGGGTGGCTGGAATAAGTTAAGTGTCCAGCCCTTGATTTCGGCTCAGGTTGTGATCTCGGGGTCATGGGATCAAGCCCTGCATCAGGCTCTGCATGGAGTGTGAAGCCTGCTTGAGATTCTCTCTCCCTGCCCTCACCGAGCGCACGCTCTTTCTCTCTCATAAATAAATAAGTCCTTAAAAGATATACTAACTTTAAGATGTTCTCAGGAGGGAACATCTCAACCCCCCCCACAGAAATTTTGGCCAAGTCTAGAGACATTTTTGCTTCTCACAACCGGGTGGGGAAAGAGCTGTTCTGACACCTGTAGGTAGAGGCCAGAGATGCCGCTAAACACCCACAAAGCACAGGTCAGCGCCCACGACAAAGAATTAGGTGGAAACCCTGCTTTAGGTCCTCTTGCAGGTGCTGCTTTTAGGTAAAGCAATATAGTGCGAGGGCAACACTGATTTAAGAGCAGGAAACCTGAAGGGATTCTCTTAGCTCCGTCGCTAACTAGTTGTAGATCTTCAGGCAAAGCAACTAACCTCTCAAAGCCCCAAATTCCTCATCTGCAAAACGCAAGGGCTAACCTACATGACCTTTCAGTTCTCCTCCAGCTGCAAAGAGACACAACCCTGTGGCTATTTACTCAAAACTAGACAGAGCTTGGAGCAGCCATGAAACTGTCCTTCGGTTTTCAATACTTCCAGTTTGATGAGATGGCGACAAAGGTTGGTGTGAGGGAACCATCTCTGAGAACGTGTCTGGTGGAGGAGGATGGGGCCAGCTTGCGGTTGTCATGGGGGGAGGGGAGTTGGGGGGGGATGAGCAAAATGGGTGAAGGGAGTAGGAGGTGGTTTCCAGTCGGGGAACAGAAGGGTCAAGGGTGAAAGGCTGGGAACACGGTCAACGGTCCCGCCATAGCGTTGAGTAGCGCAGTCGTCAGATCGCCCCGTTGTACACCCGAGACTCGCAGGACATCGTGTGTCTACTATACCAGAAAAGGGGGGAGATCAACTGCCGACCTCAGCAGGGCCCCTGCCTCGACAGAGATGGCGCAGACGGCTCGGGCTGCCAGGGCCTTGCCACCAGATGCTCCCTAGAGAGAACTTGCCCCCATCCTGGGCCCCCCCATCCGCCCTCCAACTCCACCTGCTGGCTCAGCCCCAACTATCAACATGAGCTCGGCTAAGGGCAAGAGTGTCTCTCACGGCAGAGCAGCTGAGAACCTTCCAGGCCGATACGCCTAGCAGAGTCGGTCTCCAGCTCCAGACGGGGATGGTGTCAATGACGTAGCGTCTCTGAAAACCCAGACAGGGCCGTGGCAGGAGGCGCGGTCACCTCCTAAAGGACCCTGAGCCTCCCCCCATCGGCCTGGGCTGTACCAGCGCTGCCGTGGATCAGGTCCTGTCACCGCGCCCTGGGGCGGGCGCGGATCCTACACCAGCTCTTACAACAGCTGTTCTGTAGGTTCAATGAGATTGAAAATTGCCCCTGTGGGGTCTCTGCAAGGATGTGCACGCAGCGCACGTCTCAGGCAGCCCGGGGTACGGTTCCTTCATTGCAAACGGACTAAAAATCAGGAACGTGCTCACCAGGAGCACCCTGCGTCTCAGGAATAACCTCCCGAACCGCCCACAGGTACTTCTGCTGAAAGCACTGGGACCTCCGCGGGCACCAATGGAGCAAGAGGACACGAGCAGGCCTGCTGGCAGAGAATGCTGCCTTTGCTGCAACAATAAGGACGCGGTGACCCCCCCCTTCCCGGGGGGCGACAGCGACCGTGGGTCGCATCGCTCACCGCCACCAACCCTCCTCCCCGCTTTGCTCCCGGGCAGAGGAAGGCAGGCCTCCCACGGGCAGCGGGAGGGAGACCCAGGAGGCAGGAAGCGAACGCCTTGGCCTCGGACAGGAACATTCTCAGGCTGGGCCGCCCCATCGCCCACTCGTGTGCTTCCCATGAGGCCAGCGTGCTGGGCCTCCGAGCGGCACACTCACGCTCCCCTCGGCCCCCAGACGCATCTGCGGGCAGCTGGAGCGGGGCGTGGGCCTAAGGCAGAGAGCAGCATCCATTACCAGCTTAAAGACAGAAGAGTAGGTTCCATTAGTGACGCCGGGGACTCCTCGTTAATCAGGCTCCCGCACTGCCTGCTGCGTGTGTGGGTGCGTGTGCGTGGAGTGGGGGAGCGTGTAAGATCAGGTCTTCATTAAATTGCTCATTTTGCTTTTTCTCTTCTACCTTTGCCCACCCCCCCTTCCCAAGGGCCAATTAGCAGAAGCAGAGCGAGAGCTGGAGTTGGGACAGTCGCTGTGGAGCCAGCTTCCAAGCCCAGGCCGTGGGCCCTGTGTCCCCTCGGTGCCTGGAGGCTGACGGCCATACAACGAATCCTAACGTCTCTAATATCATAATCACCTTTTTATTTTGCTCAGACGTCCACGGGTCGGGAATGTGAGAGAGGCTGGGGGGCCACCGGCGCTCGGGATTCGCAGCCACCGAGAGGCCCGACGGGGCAGGGCCGGGCACGCGGGAGGGCGGGCTCGCTCACAAGGCGGCAGGCGGTGCTGGCCCCCGGGTCAGGTGAGCGGACCCCTTGGCAGCTGGGTCCCCTCCGAGGGAGGGAGAGCCGTGCGGCCTCAGAGGTCCAGCACTTGTACTGCACTCTGCGGGCCACCCGGAGACCCTGAGGTCAGCCCCAAACCTGGGAGGGGGTAGTCCCACCCCAGCTCCCTCGATGACAGAAGTGTCAAAGATTTTGCAGACAGGTTTTTAAACCCCCACACTGGCCGGCTTGACTTTGAAGGTCCCCGTCCACCTAGGGGGTCAGGGAACATGCCTCACGTATCACCCATCAGGGAGAGCGGAGGGTCGGCTTTTAGGAGATAGTTCAATAAATAGGCGATGAGTGAATGAACAAAACAACAAATGAGCTTCCAGAGGGAGGATCTGTTTTTTGTGTATGTTTTGTGTTTTTAAAGTCAAGTTACTTTCCTTGAGACTCCTTTTTCCTCCTCCACTGCACAGTGGGGGCACCACATCCAACCACCATGGGACTGTGGCCAGGAATAACTGAGGTCATGTATGAGGAAGGATTTTCATTTCCCCCTTAGTATACAAGACTGGCGATGGCACCAGGTGGCCCGTCCGTGTCCACAGAGCTTGGTGGACCGCCACCCCTCCGGCCCTCGCAGAGATCCGTCACCCCGTGTGGCTGGCTCTCCCTCCCCTTGGCAGCCTGTCTCCATCTCACGCTCCTCCCGGACAGGCGGTGTGCGGATCAGAACCTGGTGCCTTAGTGCGAATCTCTCTCCCCTTCTGCAGGCCAGCCTGGGGCGGGTCACTCAATCCTCCTTGGGCTCTCATTGGCATCTTCAAGAGGAGGATAAGATAATACCCTACAGGGAGCCCTGGGTGGCTCAGCGGTTTAGCGCTGCCTTTGGCCCAGGGCGTGATCCTGGAGTCCCGGGATCAAGTCCCACGTCGGGCTCCCAGCATGGAGCCTGCTTCTCCCTCTGTCTGTGTCTCTGCTTCTCTCCCTCTCCCTCTCTCTCTCATGAATTAAAAAAAAAGAAAATCTTTAAAAAAATAATACCCTACAGTCGCGTTAAGGGTGAAACGTGTCTGTGCGCGCTGTGCGCTCAGGTCAGCTAGCATACAGCAGGTGTAATTAGCTACAGTCACCGGCCCCGCCCCTCACGGATCCCCTTTCCCTCTCCACTCCATGCTCTGCCCATAATGAACACCCTCCAGAGTCCAAAAAGAGTTCCGTGTTTTCTTGCACTTCTGTGCTGTTCCATATGCAACTTCCTCTTACGGGGATTAACTTAGAGGACTCAGACCAGCCCCTGGCACATGCTGAGCCACTATCCCAGTGTTGGCAACTAGGACTCTGCCTAGAATGTTCTTTCCTACCTCCTCTCTGCTCCCCTTGGCTAATTCCTCGCCATCTTTCAAGTCTCAGTTCAGATGTTTCCTTCCAAGCTCACCCTCTCCTCTCAAACCCAGGTCAGGGATCTTTCCAATCAGGCTCCAATTGAGAAGTGCACTCTGCTGTAAGGGCCTTCCACCCAGGTGGCTTATGGACCTCTGCAAATGCCACCCTATGAAACAGCAAAGAGCTATCAAGGGCCCGGAGGAGTCTGTCCAGGGGGGTACAGAATGTGTTACCTAATATTTCCCTGAATGGTTCAGAAAGCACCGGATAAGGGTGCTGCCCCAGCTGCTGCCCACAGAACCAGAAGATGAGACTCCTGAGCCACATGCCAGGTGAGGAGGTGTGAGACACACAGTCTCTCTCTCTCACACACACACACACACACACGCGCGCACACGCCATTCAGTGCCACCGGAACTTCTCAGCCAATCCCAGAAATCAGTGGGGCCCTGCATTCAATAAGTTGGCAATAGTTGTAGCTTATTAAACAGGAGACACAGGAAGGCAGTAAAACAGTCTAACCTGGGCAGTTAAGGCGCGGATCTCAATGGGTCTCTAAGGCGGCAGGGAGGGGAGTGAACGTGGGAGGAAGACACGAAGCCTGGTGGTAGGAGCAGAACCAGGAAGCCTGGGAAGCCTGGTCAGAGCTCTGGCTCCATGCTACTGAGGCAAACTGCCTTCCCTCTGTATTGGTGTCTCCAAGTGTCAGCAATAGGGCGGTCTTTCTACGTCCTGCAGCTATTCTGAGACTAAAACCAGGTAAACGTAAAAGCCATGTAAAAGTGGATAGCTCTCTAAGTTACTGTCATTGGGTTGTAGGATTCATTCCTCTGTATTGTCACCCTGCTTCCACGCGGCTTTCCTACAGGGATCCCCCCACCACCACCAGCCCTGCATCATCTTCATCCTTCACAGTGGTCCATCTGTCTTAGCCAGTCACGTGTGACTCCTCTAGATACATATCCAGGCTTCTTGAGGGCAATGGTCACATCAGGTGTCTTCTTGCATCCTTAAAGCTCGGAGCCCAGCACCTGGGCTCCCAGAATACAAACCTGTACGTATATATGTGCAGATGCATACGTGTTTATTTTTCTAATCCTCAAAGGAACTGACCACTGGAACAGCAAACAAATCCCTTCAGTGACAGGCACCAAAGGGTAGTGTTATCTTAGGCCAAATTTCATTATCCTCAAAATAGAGCTCCAAAATCCTAGCTGATGCAGTCCACTGAGTTTTAGAAATAGTTGACAGGTTAAAATCTAATCCAATTCAATAACTGAGGGGGGGAAAAAAAGAAAAGAAAGCAACTTGCATAAGAGAACATGAGCCATAGACCGCAATGGTTACTTGAAAGACTCATTCCAAAGCTGAGCCTCGGCAGCCCACCTGCAGGCACCTGCACATGGGTAGGAGCCATCTGGAGCTCATATCTGATTCGGCTTCAGTTACTCTTATAGTAAAAGACTTTTTATCAAGACTATTATGGTCCCATTAGTTAAAACAGATGTTAAAACAATGAATCACCAAAAAAAAAAAAAAATGTGCATACCTTGAGCATTTTCACATGAGCACAGAAATGTAGGTTTACTGACATTTTCGATGCACACTGGTGATCCTTCCTCTAGGGGTGGGTCCACAGATTACGCAAGGAAGACCTCGGGCAGTTAAACAACACAGACCCTGATTTCTAGTTTGCTTTCCTGCAAGTGCATGAAGAGCTTGAAGATGACACGGACTTCTGGATGCGGACTCCTCCTTCCACGGCTTCTTCTTTCACTTCGACTTTCTTACCATTACCATCTCCACACCTAATTCACCTGCAACTTCTTTTGTAGCAACTCACTTTTTTTTTTTTTTAAACCAGTTTTGTTCGAAACGCTCAACTTCGTTTTCTAAACACAGCAATTACAGGCTATTAGACGTTAAAGCGCTTGGAAGAGTGCCTGGCACACAGTGGTGCTCAATCCATGTTAGCTCCCTCTCCTCCCACTCATTCCATTTATGTCATGATCAAGTTATTCAGTTACAAGAGCAAATTTAACCGGCGCAGACAGGGATAGGCGCTTACACAATTGGCTCTCGCTCTGCACTCAGCCTTCATGGCGGGAGAATTACTGGGACACACAAACATCACATGAGCATAAAGCAACAGCAGCCATTAATAGGTTTTGCAAAAGGAATGGAGACTAGCAAGCAAGTTCAATGAAGATCACCTAAGAGTGGCTTCTCGGATTACGTCCCTTAAATCCCCCACTTGCTTCCCTCTGTGGATACATCGTCAAACCACAGCCAACATGAAAGGCAACACAGGCTGTGACCTGCTCAGAGACACCCAGCTGAAGGAGTTAAAGTGAGGGTTACAGCCGGCCACGCTCCCCTCTCCAAGCCGTGCATCCCTGCTCGGGGCTGCCCGCACCCAAAGGAAGAGGCGCTTGCTTTCCCGACGTGGCACGTCCAGTCTCCCCCAGTCCTGCCTTATGCCCTGTGTTCTTCCTCGTTCGTGACCTGAAGCCAGGTGAGACTACTAACATAGGGCAGCATACTGTGAATGATGCCTTCATTAAAAACAACACCCCGGTCCTATAAAGAAATGCCTGAGTATGAAATGTGATTAATTTTCTCGCAGGCCTGGGGGCGCCTGGGGGGCTCAGCGGTTGAGCGTCTGCCTTCAGCTCAGGGCGTGACTCCAAGATCCCAGGATCAAGTCCTACATCAGGCTCCTTGCAAGGAGCCTGCTTCTCCCTCTGCCTATGTCTCTGCCTCTCTCTCAAATAAATAAAATCTCAAAGAGAAAGAAAGAAAGAAAGACATCTCTCCGGCCTGGCTCATGCAAACTGGGGCCGTGCTGAGCCTAGCCGCGTGCCCGGCTGTGTACCCGGCCGTGTACCAAGTGCTCCACGGGCCTCCCACTCTGCCCTCCGAGGCTGACTGTGAGCAAAAGTAACAGCAACTGTATCAGTTTGTATTTGCAGAGCACACTTAGGTTTTTCAAAATACAAAGCTGACCCTTTCCCTGCCAAGTCTCCCTTTACGTGGGGGTAGCTGATGGCGCGTCAGAACAGGTGGCTGTGTCCACTTGAGTTGAGCATGCTTTTAATAAAGGACTTGGTTATGCTTTAATTCTTTAGCTCTCATTTTTATTCTTGTCAGTCAACTGTCAATTGCCTGCATAATTTCAGGCAGAGGTAATCCAAAGTCCTAAGTGCCTAGAAATTGAGATTGACCAGCATCCCCAACAAACCAGGCACCACCCTAAAAAAGGGATTGCTCCTCAGTGGGCCTTAATGCTGAGTTCTGGTGCAAAAGACGGGAACGGGGGCGGAACACCTGGGGGCTCAGCGGTTGAGCGTCTGCCTTCAGCCCAGGGTGTGATCCTGGGGTCCCGGGTTCGAGTCCTGTCCTGCATCAGGCTTCTTGCATGAAGCCTGCTTCTCCCTCTGCCTGTGTCTCTCATGAATAAATAATGTCAAAAAAAAAAAAAAAAAAAAAAAAAGAGCAGAACGGAGAGAGAAAGTGACCAGCCTAAGGCCTTGGGTGAGGGCATGATTAGTGGAACTCTGGCAATCAAATCCTCAAATCCCAATACCCTGACCTCTTGTCCCAGCAGCTGCATTGCCTTTCCAGGGTCTGTGTTAGAGTTAAATGGCTTAATAAATGCTTTAGTAGATTGAAGTCAATGTTAGAAAACGGATCCTGCCTGCACGATCCGTGGTCCTCCTAATAAGAATTTACCCAATTAAATAAGAACACAGGTCTTAGACCTGAATGACTTTAGCTTTCAGTCTGAAGTTCCTGAAAAGATTAACTCCAGAGTCCCTGCCAGAAAGGAAGAGTCAAGAGTCTTCTCTGGCAAAGCTGAGCCAGCCTCCAAGGTAAGTAGTGGATAAACTGGTTGAAGTTACCACCCTCCCACCAGACACCAAGATCAGTGCACGGATTGTGCTTCCTCGAGGGCCAGAGGTGAGGCGAGGCCCCGATGAACATGTTACCGCCCAGATGCCACACTTCACTCCCAAGTAACCAGCTGGTTAGCCACAGGAGGCTGCCCTGATGGCTGTGGAGAGGGGGGCGGGTCAGGGAGCAAGCTGGTGAGAGGTGGCCCTGAACCTGCCAGCCTCGCTGCGACTGGGGGCCAGCCTGGGCACCCTGGGTTTAGATTTAGAGATTCCATGTCCCTCTCTTTTTCTTTTTTTAGGTTTTATTTATGAGAGACACAGAGAGAGAGGCAGAGACACAGGCAGAGGAAGAAGCAGGCTCCCCACAGGGAGCCCGACATGGGACTTGATCCCAGAAACCCGGGATCACAACCTGAGCCAAAGGCAGATGCTCAACTGCTGAGCCACCCAGGTGTCCCTAGAGACTGGAGGAACAAGACTCCTACCCACCCCACACCCTGCAAAAAAAAAAAAAAAAAAAAAAAAAAAAAAAAAAAAAAAGTGGAGTACTCTTTTCTATTAGGATGGAGAAAGGAATCAGAGGCCCAGAAGGACAGACTTGCCCCACGTCCTCAGAGCTTCGCAGGGCTGCATGGGGGTTGAGGGGGTGGGGAGCATGTGCTTTAACAACAGGCAGGTGGGGTCAAGTCAAGATGGTCTCCTGGGGTGCCCTCGGGCACACTGCTTGAGCTTGCAGCCCCTTAGCTGCCCAATACGAATGGCATGTTGTGAGGGAGGAGTCACCTGAAGATACTTCCTTGAGGATTAAGGAAGATAGCTATGGAAAAACACGGAACACGGATTCAGGCATTTATCAGGGCTCAATACAACGGTCACTTTTGTGCTTAGCAACCGAAGAAACACTGACACGGCACCTAATGTGGTAGGTTTTCAAACCTGCTGGTTGGCATTACAATTGGAGAATGACCAGTGGAGGGACTGTAGGGTTGACCCGCCCTGTAGCACCTAAGATGGAAAGGAACCAAATGAGGTCAGTAATGAAATTCAAAATAGGGACGCCTGGGTGGCTCAGCAGTGGAGTGTCTGCCTTTGGCTCAGGATGTGATCCCAGGGTCCTGGGATTGAGTCCTGCATCGGGCTCCCCGCAGGGAGCCTGCTTCTCCCTCTGCCTGCATTTCTGCCTCTCTGTCTCTCATGAATAAATAAATAAAACCTTAAAAAAAAAATTAAAAGGCCTTCGCCAAAAGTAGGTGATAGGTGAACCTCTTTGGGATGAGACACTAACCAGGACACTGCCATCATGACGTCACACCGGGACTAGGAGAAGGGACGTGAACTCCAGGCTCTATTCCCAACCCGCTCTGAGGATCCTTCTGGCCTCCGTTTCTCACCTCTATGAGCGGGGCCCAACGACCTCCACGTCCCTTCCAGCTCTCAGGTTCTTTATTTCTAGGATTCGTTCAACTGATGAGACAGGGGCACTGATGAGAGAGAGGTGTCGGCCGACAACAGGACCACACGTATGTGCATGTGTGGGGTGTCGTGGGAGTGGGTAAGGCGGGCTATAGCATTCCTGCCACGCCAGCCCCGCGTGGACCAAGGGACGGAACACTGGGAATTAACCGCCCTCACCTTTGTGTAACTGCCTCTTTGCCTTTTGATTAAGCAGAGCAGCATCCGGCCACCAAAGCCTGCCTCCCCTGGGGCACACGTCTGCACCGCTGGCCACGCTCCGAGAGGCTGAAGCCTTTGGCGCTTCAGCCCTGACGATCCCCTGGTGGCCCCTCTACAGGTGTGCCCACGGGTCAGGGCCCACAGAGGTGTGGAGGCCGAGCTGGGGGAGGCAGGGCAAGGGAAGCGAAAGCACCACTGTGAAAGCACCAGCACCGGGGCAGGTGGAGGGAAGCCCACGAGCAAACGTGCAGCCAGGGCCACGCTGGATGCTCCTCAGGCAATCGAATCGAGATGGGGAGAAGAGCGTTCAGTTGCAGGGAGACAGGTAAGAGACCCTTCAAATTCAGGTGCGCTGCGGGAACCTCTCCACCAAGGGCGAGCTGTCAGGATCAAGTCCCCAGGGTCTAACCTCACGACCTTAAAGAAGGTTTTTAAGTGGGTGAAAGGAAAACTCTCCCGTGTTGCATCTTCCCCACGTATGAAGGACTCGCTGAGGGACTTCTCAGATTTACAAGAAGTCGCAGCCCAACTCTCCATGAACGGGGAGGTGGAGACTCAGGCTGCACGCGCCCCTTCCAGAGCAGCACATGGAAGGAGAAGGGGCCGGAGTCAGGGTACAGTTGTGGGACCCCAGGAGGAATGGCCTCTTCTCCTGCGTGAACACAAACTCGCCACTCCATCTGGCCACGAACAGAGGGCAGGGTGTGTTTCGGGGTGGGGGGTGGGGGTCCTCTTCCAGGGACGCTGAACATGCACCTGTGCTTTCTGGAATGGGCTCGGGAGTTCCAACGGCACATTCTGCATCTACATCCTGCGATGTAGATCTTTTCAACCAGACTGGGATGGTGGAGAGCAGGGCAGCAAGAGTTTACAGGAGGGCCTAAGCGGGGAAGGATGGGGATGGAACACGGTACGGGGTACAGAGAGAAGACCAGACGGACGGGCTCTGCTTGGGAGGGGCTGAGAAGCTGGGGCCCCTGGAGGCGTAGGGAGCACAGATGCCAAAATGATCCCGCCGACTTCGCAAGAGAAGAGCATCCACTGGAAGACACTGCTAGAGCGCAGCTGCGACACGGCCACGGCCTGCCCAAAAACGACTGACCGTCCACCATCTACGGAATACGATAGAGCGCTCAGCACCCCATGTGGCTTCCCATCCTCACTTCATTAAACCCACTCTGCTCCAGGGACACCCGGCCACCTCACTCAAGTAGACCCCAAGGCACGTGCAGGTTTGAGAACCACTACACTGGCTTAATTCTGACGTGCACAGACTCTGAAGCTGGGCTGTGGAAATTTGAACTCTGCAGCTACGTCTTGCTACCTATGTGACCAAGAGCAAACTCCCCAGTCTCAATGCATTTGTTTCCCCTCATAGAAAATTGGGAGAAGCAGCCGTACCTACACATTGGAGAGTTATCCCAAGGATTTGAGGGGAGTATCCACGACCGATATTTAACAACAGGATCTGGTTCATAATAAAGTCGAAAAGCACTTGCTTCTTTCAAATTTATACAGTCCGATTTCGAGTCGGTCCCGTGGACCTTCGACCTTTCTAGGCCAGACCACCATAACGCCGAGGCAGGCTAACAGAAGCAGGACACCAAGAGAGTCCCACAAAATGAGCAAGTGCCCAAAACGGTCTCACAGCTGTGTCCACAGACCCCACACGTAACGGTGCAAAAGGTCACAGCACTGCCCATCCTCAGCTCCCCTGGGGAGAAGAAAAAAAGAACCTCTACCTTTTATGACAGAGCAGAGGGGATAAAATGCTTTATACAGAAGAGGCAAAATAAATCAGTTCCAATAATGGCCTTTTAATTCCCTGATCCCCAAGAGGAAAAAAGGAAATGAACAATGACTAGCATTCCAACGATGGCCATTACCAAGCAGCTTTTAACAGAAACAGCATAAACCACCTTCCTCTCATCCAGAAATTCAGAGATTGCAGTTTCTGTCACCTTGGGGACTCCTGGTCATGACTTTTCAAACTCGGAAGAGCATCTGTGTTGCACATTATAAAGCCAGGTTTGCACACTCATTGGAGTCAACTCCATTTTAATTATGACCAACTAGGCCCGAGGGCCTGGGCCCCCATAAGCCTCGGTGCTATGAGAGCATGGATTTTATGTCAACTCACAGTGTGCTCATTAAAGAGAATCTGAAAAATACATAAATGTAGGAAGAAGAAACCAAGCAGCCTGGTACCACTTCCCGAAGATAACCATTGTTAACATTTTAGTGCATTTCCCTATCTTTTATTAATACATAGGTTTCTGTTCGGAGCTGTTGTTGTTCCAAAACTGACATTCTATTTATACACAATGCTATGTGCTATTTGACTTAGCACAATAAAAGCTTCCCCCCTTCCAAATTCTTGTAACTTTTTAGAACATCAATATTCCATTATGTGGCCACATAATTATTATAATTATGAACCAGTTATCAATTTATTGCATCTCAGCTCCAAATCCACGATGGTATGACCAGCTTTCTGAGCAAATTGCACTATTCAGCATGGTAGCCACTAACCACACAGCGATGGGCATTTGGAATATGGCCGGTGTGAACAGAGAAGTGCTCTAGGTATCACACACACACTGGATTTTTTTTTTAATTTATTTACTCATGAGAGACATACACACACACACACACACACACACACACACACAGAGAGAGAGAGAGAGAGAGAGAGAGAGAGAGAGGCAGAGACACAGGCAGAGGGAGAAGCAGGTTCCATGCAGGGAGCCCGATGTGGGACTCGATCCCAGGACCCCGGGGTCACGCCCTGAGCCGAAGGCAGATGCTCAATCACTGAGCCACCCGGGCGTCCCCACGCACTAGATTTTGAAGACCTAGCACAACATGCATAAAATAGCTCAATAATTTTCAGACTGATTACATACTGAAACAATATTTTAGCCAAATTGGGTTAAAAAAGAACGCACTAAAAAAAAAAAAAAAAAGAAGAACGCACTGTCAAAAATCAACATACCCTGGTTCTTTTTTGCTTTTTTAATGTGGCTCCTAGAAAAAGTTTAAATCACATATGTGACTTGCATTCTATTTCTACTGGACCGAGCTGCTGTAAACATTTCTCCTGTGCCAGCTGGCACGACATGAGGTCTTGTCAGCAGAGGGTGCTGGAAGGACATTGCGGTAAGAAGGGTTTCTCCTCCAGGTTCTAGTGCTTTGTTCTCGCTTCCCTAGCACAGTGGGTGACTTCCTGGCCCCTGGAATGTGGGAGACTCGGTGGCACGCATCCTCCCCTCACTGAGTGCCCAGTGACTTCCCCACCATCCAGTGGGCCCCGGACTCCCTCTCTCTCAGGAGATCTAAACCTTGGAGGACTCTCTTTCCAAATTTATCCTTCCTTGAAAATTTACCCTCGGCCCTAGAGCTCTTATTCTCTAAAACTCTTTTTTTTTTTTTAAGATTTTATTTATTTATTCATGAGAGACACACAGAGAGAGAGAAACAGAGACACAGGCAGAGGGAGAAGCAGGCTCCAAGCAGGGAGCCCGACACGGGACTCGATCCCCAGGACTCCAGCATCACGCCCTGAGCCGGAAAGCAGACGCTTAACCACTGAGCCACCCAGGCGTCCCTCTAAAACTCTTTTTACCCCTCACGCAGTTAGTTCTCATTTACTAGTTAATAATTCTTCATATTAAATTTCCCCTGGTCAGATTATTGGTATAGTTTCCGCCTCCTGCCTAGACCCTACGGATACAGAAGTCCCTGATGGAGTGTCAGCGAGGCTCTGAGCGCTGGCCTCGCACCCTCCATCCCCCTTCCAGTCTTTTTCTCCCATATCCTCTTCCGTCCTCCCCGCTGTCCATTCCCTGAAAAGCAGAAACATCTCCACTACACGACTACCACCCTGTCATCATCATCCAGGGAGCACCTTAGGAGCTCAAATTAATAAGTCCATTGAGAGCTATGCCTCCTATTAACAAATATTTACTTAGCTCTTGTTACATGAAGGTAACGTGCTGCTGTTGGGTGAGAGGACACATGCAGAAAAAAAGAAATGGAAAAAGGAAACAGGGGCCCCCAGGTAGCTCAGTGGTTGAGCATCTGCCTTCCGCTCAGGGCATGATCCCAGGGTCCCGGGATCGAGTCCCACATCGGGCTCTCCGCAGGCAGCCTGCTTCTCCCTCTGCCTGTGTCTCTGCCTCTCTCTCTGGGTCTCTCATGAATCAATAAATAAAATATTTTTTAAAAAGAAGAAGAAGAAGAAGAAACTGGCTTCAGCACCTACCAGCCTAGCAAATAAAAATAGAAGCTACAAATCACTATAATATAAAACAAGAGAATCAAGTACAAATTACAAAAATAAAAGGCAGCTGCTAAGCCATTTTGGGTGCCCCCGACTGGCCACAGGAAAATATACAAAGGAAACAAAAAGGACTTTTTGGAGCTGTCCCTCTCCTCACCCCAGGCACCCAGCCAGCCTCTTATTAAGCGAAGGTTCTGCTCTCCACCAGCAGCTCGGACGTTGTGTCTGCCCAGGCCTGGCTCCTACTCTCACGCTGGACCCTGCCTCCCCGGCCTCCGAAGCCACAGGCAGGATACACACCCCAGAGGCAGCCCTGGTGACAATCACAGCCGTCAGGATCAGCCCCACACCCCAACGTCACCCCAACTCCTGCCTCTAATAAGAGACTGAGATAGAGGCGCCCAAGTCGCACAGTTAAGCGTTTGATTCTTGATTTCAGCTCAGGTCATGATCTCAGGGTCGAGAGATCAGGCCCCAACTCAGGCTCTATGCTCAGGGCAGAGTCTGCTTAGGATTCCCTCTCTCTCTGCCCCTCCCGCCTTGCTCGCTCTCTAAAATAAATAAATAATAAAAGATTAAGGTATTACCTGGTCCCACAGAAATCCTAGTTCGAGAGTTCCTAGGACTCGTTTTAATAGATTCCAGTTCCCTGCCCAAGTTCTGCACCTTCTCTTGCCCCTTAAGCTTAGGATCACGGTTGTTTTAAGGCCCCCGTGTGGCAACCACGATGCACGAGGCTCCGGAGCCGGTCTGTTCCCTCTGGTTCTCTTCTTGCTTCCCATTCGGTTTGCCTCTCAAACATCCGGTTGTGTGTCCTGGGCTGTCCTACATCACATACGAAACACCAGCGAGTAACGTGAGGCTCTGAAAGACCCGCTCTTCCCCCGAGCAGAATCCCCCGAGAGGATTTCTGTGCTTTCCGCGGGCGCGTGGACAGAGCAGCAGCAGCACCTCCTCAATCCAGCCCAGCTGATCAGGGACCACGAGCCGGCCTTGTGGGCGCCCCTCTATTTCCCGTTTGCACCCCTCCCGACACAGGACCTGTCAGGGCTCCCAGCCAAAAGCGGGGGTGTTGACCAGGACCCCTGTCTTGGGGTGAGTCCTGGAACCGCAACATGTGCCCCAGTTCTGCACGATCCCCAAAAGTCTGCACACCTGTTCAGCCTCTTCACGGCCACTTACACGCCAGCAAAAAAAAAAAAAAAAAAAAATAGCGAAGGGCAAGTGGCACCCTATGTCAGGGGTCACCTGGCCTTCCCTTCTCCCCTGGGACTCACCACCTCGGTAGCGGCCACGCAGGCCTTTCGTCATTTATATTCACACACACGATAGGCACGTCAGTGCTTTTCTGGTGCTCCTGGTGGAAGGATCGATGGGCAATTGTTGTGCCAAAACCAGGGGAAGCCCAAGGAAGAGCTGGCTGTGTATTCGGAGGCTCTGGGCCCGCCCTCCAGGCTCTTCTCCTTCCAGGCTTTCCCGCCCTCCCCATGTGCACCACCTCAGGTCGGGGACACCGTGTCTGACCCCCGCCACACCCCGACTGTAAGCCCTGGGTTCCCGCGGCCCAGATCTCCACTCGCGGGTCCACGTTCTCGGGCAGCACGTGCCGCTCCTCTCACCGGGACGACCGCCCCATCTCTCTCTGCAGTTCCACCCGCGCACGCATCGTGACACCTGTTGGGAGTGCCGCGGCCTCTCTCCGACGTGGTTTTCCTCGAGCTCCAGGTCTTTGTCTGCAAACACATCTGGCACAAGCATTGTCCCCCGCTTACGTGCCTCCCCCTGACTCCTGACACCGTGGCGGGGCCGTGCCCTATGGACAAGCAAAACCCTGAACAAGGCCGGGAGGCAGGCCCTTAGGATCTTCTCCTTTAGGAACGAGACGCAGGCTAGCTATCAGACGCGTGGTGCTGCAGAGGCCCGGGCCCCTCGCTGAGGACCACCATGAACGACGGTCCCCAGGGCACAGGCCTCATGCTGGGGTGTGGTCAGCTCTCCTGCCACATGCAAGGTGCACAGATACCCTTTTCTGGGGCAGGTTTAAAGTCTGAGAGAGCACTCCCCCTCTTTCATTCCTGGTCCAAAAACTGTTCCTTTTAGGTTTTAATTCAATTGTTTTTATTTTTTTAAAAGATTTTATTTATTTATTCATGAGATACAGAGAAGCAGAGGGAAAAGCAGGCTCCCTGCAGGGAGCCCAGTGTGGGACTCGATCCCAGGACCCTGGGATCACGCCCTGAGCCAAAGGCAGATGCTCAACCACTGAACCACCCAGGTGCCCCTTAAATTCAATTTTTAAAAAATATTTTATTTGAGAGAGACAAAGAGTGCAGAAGGGGAAGGGAGAGGCAGAGAGGGAGGGAGAAGCAGACTCCCCACTAAGTGGAGAGCCTAATGAGGGACTCCATCCCAGGATCGTGACTGAGCCACCCAGGTACCCCCAATATTTTTAACAAATATTTCTAGAGGAGAGAACAGAGGAGATTGTGTTTAGAACAGAGGAGAGACGATTCTGAATGTGTTTACCATATTTGCAAAAAGTGCACACAGAAATGTTCATTGGGCCCTCTTAAATATTAAAAAGCAGCCTTTAAAATATTAAACATCCCCTAAAAATGTTATACATTTTTTAATATCTAGAAATTGATAATTCAGTCACAAATGCATTGGGGGGGGAAGACTGGGAGCATATAATCGATAAATATTAAATGATAATTCAACGTTATAACTCAGAGTGATAATTTTATTTTTAGCTTAAGCACATTTTCTGTAATGGTTATTATGTCGTGCAGGATGCTTTTCTTAAGCTCACAACCCAAAGGGAAACGAATGGTGCAAGGAGACCCACTTGTCTTCCCCTGCTCCCCCCACCCCCTGCCATGGCCCCCAGATAAATTGGCCCTCTGGGGAGGAAAAGCTACGAGCCTACAGCAGAAACAGCAGAGCGCAGCAGGCCTGTGGCGGAGGCTCCTAAAGACGGGAGGATTTAAGAGCTCCCTGAGGACAGCACCAGCTTAGAAAGACGAGCGAGGGATCCCTGGATGGCGCAGCGGTTTGGCGCCTGCCTTTGGCCCAGGGCGCGATCCTGGAGACCCGGGATCGAATCCCACGTCGGGCTCCCGGTGCATGGAGCCTGCTTCTCCCTCTGCCTGTGTCTCTGCCTCTCTCTCTCTCTCTCTCTCTCTCTGTGACTATCATAATTAAAAAAAAAAAAAGAAAGAAAGACGAGCAAGCGGAGGGCTAAGGGGCCTATTCTCACTGGCTCCCTAACTAGCACAGAGCTCAGGAAGACATTCAGCCTCAAAGGAGGGAAAGTGAGCTGACCCCCGCCTCCAGGAGAAAGGAAACAGGTAAGAAAGCTAACGATTCAAAGTCAGGAACAGAAAGAAAAAAAAAAAAAAAAAGTCAGGAACATCTTCCCCAGAAAAGCCTTCCCGATGACCCCAAACTAACATCAGGGTGCGCCGTTAGGTCCCCATCACACCCCTTAACGACTTCTTCAGGGCACCAGTCACAATCCACAGGCTCACAGCATCACAGCACGGCTACCGTGTTCCGTGTGAGGTTAGATCCCCGCCCTGGGGCACAAGCCCAGGACCTCAAGGACTGTGTCCTGCCCCTTCCCTGCTGAAGCCCCAGGGCCCACTCAACGTCTTTTTTTTAAAGATTGATTCCTTCCTTCCTTCCTTCCCCACAGAGAGAGGCAGAGACACAGGCAGAGGGCGAAGCAGGCTCCCTGCAGGGAGCCCAGTGTGGGACCCCATCCCAGGACCCCGGGGTCACGCGCTGAGCCGAAGGCAGACGCTCAACCACTGAGCCACCCAGGTGTCCCTCGGTCCAACTTCTCTCCCATGAATGTTGCACACAAGCAAAAATATTCTTATACCATTCCTTGTTTTTAAACAAAATGTGCTTAGTTTCAATTTTTTAAAAAGATTTTACTCATCTATTTGACAGAGAGAGAGAGAGACAGTGTGCACACAAGCAAGGGGGAGGGGAAGAGGGAGCAGCAGCTCCCCAAGGAGCAGGGAGCCCAAGGCAGGACTCGATCCCAGGACCCCGGGGTCATGACCTGAGCCGCTTCACCACCTGAATCCCCTAGGCGCCCCTGCTTAGTTTCATTTGTGAAGGGAGAACCACCTGGGCTGTGAGTAGCCTCTGGCTAAAGCAGGGGGACTATGGGCTTCCACGCCAAGGCCACGCTGGGGATTCAGGACTGAGCCAGTGGAGAGCAGAGGACACCCCGAAGTCACAATCCTCGCCCCTTTTGAGCGGACAGGACTGCAGGGTTGGCAACCTGATGCTCTTAGCCTGGATTAGTTGTGGGATGAGAAAGCGTTTAGGAAGTGGAACAACGGGGGACGTCCCTGATGCTCTGAGGCACCTGTAAGCACCTGTAGGCCCGTTAATCCTCTTCAGGAAAGGGCAGGCCTAGCATGACGTATAGGAAGCGGCCCCCCCCCGCCCCCCGATTCACGGTCTCCACGCGGCCTACCCCACGGGGAGGCCCGTGGCTACTCCTCCACCCGAGTCACAGGCGGGGAGGGCACGCGGCGCCCCTGCTGCCTCTGGCCTACGGAGCTCGAACAGAGGGAGGGGGGAGGACGGACAGACCAGAAGGCCACGTTTCCATGACTAGTTGTGCTTTGTGTTGTGACGACAGTCCAGGCCTTCGGGAAAGGGGAGAGCTTCGAATAAAATAAAAATGAATAAATAAGAAATCCCGGGAGTGACCACCTCACCCTGCCCCGGGGTTCCGACAACACTGAAGGCTCCTGGGGGACCAGAAATCCTCCTTTGGCTTCAATGAGAAGCAGGTGGGGTGGGGTGGGGGGGCTGGCAGCCATCCTGTTCCTGGCTTCTGGGCCTCGGGTCTATCACTGGGAAGAGAATTCCCATGGGGAAAATCGCTTAGTACCTTATTTTTATGGAGATGCTTCATTTTCTTGGACCCTCATTTCTCCCCCATTTAGGTGTCCCCGGGGCCATCCTGTTTTGCTCATGATCCCTGGGCCCTGGCCTCCCTCTGAGAAGGTCGCCCTGGACCCGGGTGGTTCCATCCTGTAAAGACCAGGGGTCTTGGCCAAAACCACGCAGAGGATGCCAGCCGATTCTTGGGGCAACAAAGATAGACGCCCTCCCCAACTTCTTGTTCTCTCCCCTTCTGCCGAAGCTTCTCTGGATCAAGTCAGGCTCAGGGGAGGGGCCCGCAGCATTGCTTCTGTCTTCTTATTCAATACACCCTTCTCATTTTATTTTTAGTTTTTGTTTAAGCAAAACTTTCTATCAGGAGCATCGCCCCCTCGGCGTCACAGCTCCCTGCTTCCAAACAACACATATTTCTGTTTGACCTTTCTCGGAGCTCCCAGAGTTCCGGTTCTAAGACCGTGTACCTAAAAGGCTTGACTGCCCTGAAAGCCAAATAATGCCTTAGGTTGCCACGGGCGTGCTTCCTCTACTAACAAAGTTCATTGTTCTTTCAAAGCCAAGTCTCCACCAGAGAAGAAAAGAAGTTATAAATGTCAGAAGCAGGAAGAAACTGCCAGAAATATAGTCAACGCTAAAACAAAAAACAGTGCCTTGAACACAGAGACAGGCCATAAATATATGAAGGGATGAACGGTCTCCAAGACTCAACCCTCACCTTGCTTCCTGAGTGGGTTCCTGAGCGGCACACACCCCAAGCCTAGTCCCTCCCTTCTCTGCCTCCTCCAGGAACACTCAGAGGTCTTGAGTGACAGGCGTTAGGGCTGCAAACTCTGTTAATGACAAGGTACTGATTCCACAGGGTTTCAACCTGCAAATGCAAAGTGCCAGGGAGTACAAATTAAAACCATTATTTACATAAACCTTCTAAAAGTGAACTGGAGAGGCGCCTGGGTGGCTCAGTCGGTGAAGCGTCTGCCCTCCGCTCAGGTCATGATCCCAGGGGTCCTGGGATGGGGCCTGCGTCAGGCTCTCTGCTCAGCAGGGAACCTGCTTCCCCCGCTCCCTGCTACTCCCCCTGCTTGTGTGCTCCCAATCAATTAAATAAATAAATAAATAAATAAATAAATAAATAAATAAAATAAAATAAAATAAAAATAATAGAATAAAATAATAAAAAAAATAAAATAAAATAAAATAAAATCTCTGAAATAAACAAAAGTGAACTAGAGAATATCTTTCATAGAGTAAACCCTCCAGGGCACCCTGGCACATGTGAAAAGTGTCTTCGGGTCTCGGGAATAAATTTCATGCGTTCTATAATCACATATGGTATTGAAATGTCTGCCTGGATTTCCTTCAGGTTTCCTCCTGCAAATTTGGCTAAAGCGCCAACAGGGGCAAGCAGGTGCTCTGAACTGCAAAGCTCTGAAATTTTAATAATTTCCTATACGCCATTGAACGAGGACTATTAAAACAGCTGAACTGAGATGATTCATCAAGAAAGTATTTATGGACACAATTACAAGCACAATTAGGAATTCTTCTCAGAAATCTCTTAATCATAGTTTAATTGAACCCTGATCTCAACTTCAGATTTTTCTTAAAATTGTTTCTACGCTTTGGCTTTGGAAAACCAACCCCTTTCAGACCTTCCTCCAAACGTTAAGTTCTGCTTGAACCCAGAAGCCTTTCTGCCTGCCCTTCCTCGGGGATCTCAGGGTGGCTCAGTGGTTGGGCGCCTGTGATCCTGGAGTTCCAGGATCGAGTCCCACGTCGGGCTCCCTGCATGGAGCCTGCTTCTCCCTCTGCCTGTGTCTCTGTGTCTCTCATGAATAAATAAAATCTTGAAGAAAAAAAAAAAAAAAAGAACTCTGCCTGCCTTTCCTCAACCCTCCTAGCGCTGACCCCCATCCACTGTGGGAAAAGAAAAATCTACCCTGTAGCTGCTTTCAAGTAACCACAGGACTGTTGTTTTCTTGTCCTTCACAGAGCTGCTCTGCTTTTTCAATAGAAAACCAAAAAAAAAAAAAAAAAAAAAAAAGCAGCTGGGGGAGGATATGAGGTTAGGAAGGCAGGTCTACAAGCTGCACCTCTGAGCTAAAAGCAGAAAATCTCGTAACTAGATTCTAAACAAGGTACTTGTTCACTCAACTCTTACCACAGAAGAGCAGTAGTCGCAATGGTCTTGCACAGAATTCCCGAACATATTCTTAGAGATTCTACATCTTATACTCAACACCCTGAATAACATGTTAAAAAGTATTTGAATGGGGTGCTCAGATGATATCACTTTTTTTAAAGATTTATTTATGAGAGAGAGCAGGAGGGGCAGAGAGAGAGGGAGAGAGAACCCCAAGCAGACTCTGTGCTGAGTGTGGGGCTCAATCTCACGACCCTGAGACCACGACCTGAACCAAAACCAAGAGTCGGGTGCTCAACCAACTCAACGACCCGGGCGCCCCTCAGGTGGTATTACAACCAATAAAGGAGCCTGGGTGGTGAGTGATAAGCGTCTCCTCGTGCCTCTCAAACGACAAAATGAGAAACGGAGTGACCTGTGTCCCTCACACCGCACGCTCATGCTCTTCCATCCTCTCTTGACCTCACCAGTCACACATGACCTTACCCTTGCTTGCCCCACGAGGAAGGCGAACGTCCACACGGACAAATGGAAGTTACTTTTCTCATTTTATTTTTAGCAGCTCTCACGCCTTTTCAGAATGATGCGAAACATGGTCATGATCAACAGAAAATATAATGGGTCCCCCCAAAAGGTCAAATATCGTACAGCCTCATAACCATCGTCAATGGCAACTGCCATGGGCCACCCCTGTTTGGCCATGTGCCTGTCGGGCTTATGAACTTGATTAATAAAAATCACAGTTGAGGCTTGATGTAGCATCAAATGATTTTCACTAAAAATTATTTTTTAAAAAATCTGCTTGAAAGAAGCAGATTTTATGCTTCTTTATGAAAGAAGCACAATGTGCATCACTGGTCTGTAAATAGAACACGGATCCCGTCAGTGGTATCAGTTCCACTAACCCATCCTCATACTTGAGAGAATCCTGATAATGCAGGGGGCACCCAAACCATAACAAGCTCTTTAATTAACACTTGTCAGGTAAAAAGCTCTCAAATATCCACTCATGCTCGAGGAAGAAATTTAGGACACCGGCCGCTATTAGACGTTGTTCCTTGCATAGCACAACACTGCTCAGGGATACAGCGAAGGTTGAGCATCTGTGGTGGGCACCCAGGCAACCTCGGAGTCCCGAAAACATGGGCACGGCCTCCAATTTGGCTATTCCACTAATCTAGCAATAAGGCCTAGAAAATGCAGAGAGTGCATGGAGGGACGGACGAGTGTATTCATCGCAACCTTTATCATAGCCAAGAGTTTTTTAATTCACTGGGGGAATGATTATATAAATTATAATTTAATACAACCGAACACTGTGAGGCTACTACAAAGGAAAGCAGACTCTGCATATATTGACATGAAAGGATGTCTGTAATTTGCCACGGAGTAAAAAGGAAAGCTGTAGAAGTACGTACTGTATGATCTCATTTTCCTGTTAAAAATCAGTAGCTGGCATTTGAGTGCTCGTGCTCCAGGGCTATGTTAAATATTGACATGGGTTTTTAAATTTAACATCACTAACAGTCCCGGGAGTTACTTAATATTCTCCATTTGAAAACCGAGGAGAGTCGGGCTCTTGTGCAAAGATTTGCCTGAGGTCACAAAGCCAGTGAGCTGGGGGTCAGGCACTGACGTGTGTCCTGTGCATTAAAAAAAAAAAAAAAAAAAAAAAGGAATGTAAGATTACCGGAGGTGTTAATGGTAATAAGCTTTGTAGAGAGGCAGAATGAAAATATGACCTCAGGGGGCGCCTGGGTGGCTCAGTCGGTGAAGCACCTGCTTTCAGCTCAGGTCATGGTCCTGGGGTCCTGGGACTGAGCACCACATGGGGCTCCCTGCTTAGTGGGGAGTCTGCTTCTCCCTCTCCCTCTGCCCCTTCCTCTTGCTCATGTACTCTCTTCTCTCTTGCTTTCTTAAATAAATAAAATTGTTTAAAAAAGGAAAAAAAATTTTTTTGATTTCATTCTCTTCTCAACAATTGGAATCTATTTGCTTCATCAAGAAATTCTAGTTGTAAGTTGAAAAGGACAGACATTCCAGCAGGTCTTCCATGTGGACTCCGGAACAGGTGAACACCACATCACCTCGAAAGCAGCGTTTAAAGGGTTTGGTTTAGGGATCCCTGGGGTAGCTCAGAGGTTTAGCGCCTGCCTTCGGCCCAGGGCGTGATCCTGGAGACCTGGGATCGAGTCTCACATCGGGCTCCCTGCACGGAGCCTGCTTCTCCCTCTGCCCCCACTTCTTTATTTACTCATGAGAGACACACACAAATAAAATCTTTAAAAATAATAATACTAAAAAAAAATAAAGGGTTTGGTTTGGTTTTTCCCGGAACAGAGCTCTGAGCCGTAGTCACCAGCTTCTGGATAATAAGCCTCATTATCTGATACACATACTGAAGCGGTGAATCATCTCACCTTCCTCCTCCCCCACATTTGGCCCAAAGATTCCAGGCACATGCGATAGGGACGCACATAAACACCCACGTGTAACACGACCGCGGGCCCTCGGCACCAGGCCACGGGGCAGGACTGGCGACCTCACCAGGCAAAACCTAAGAGGGAGAATTTAGAGCCGGAACGCGAAACCACGACCAGGGCAACCCGGAGGTCCTTTGAAACCCAGGAATCAACCACGGGCCCTAGAAAAGCCGCAGCAGCCTCCCAGGTCTGGGTCACAACTTCTCCATTTTACAAGTGAGAAAATTAACTTGTGGCAGGTGCACCTGCGTCAGCGCGGCCTGGCACCTAGGCTCACCGTGCTCCATCCGCCCTCCACCGGCCCGGCGCCCCCGTCGAGAGGCCTCCTGGCTGCAGCAGCCACCACCGGGCCCCACGTCGGGCCGCACAGCCGATCCCCCGACTCCAGCCGGACCCAAGCTCCCAGTGCCCGCAGCATCCGGTCACCCGCTCACACGCACACGGGGAGAGCGGCCACTATGGTCCGGGGTCGATGCTTCCTCTCCCCCAGGGACACAGCACACAAAAGCTGCCTCCTAAAGGTAAGGACGCAGGCCACAGGTTTTCCTGGCCACCAATCTGTCCCTTGAGCGGCACCGTCATAATAGCAAACCCAGTGAATCACAGAATAAAGGGGAAAACCTAACGCGATTATCCACACGGGAGAAACGTCCTCCTAGACGCTGGCTGTTCTCAGGCCCGCTGTCTGGGATCTCGGTGCCGCCCCCGGGGGCCCCAGGCCACTCTGGAGGTGGACGGGGTCTTCAGGAGCTCTTTGGATCAATCAACATTGCACCCTGTTTCATGAGACCAGCAACTGCAATCCTTTAAAAAGGAAAAGTGGGGCACCTGGGTGGCTCAGAGGTTGAGTGCCTGCCTTTGGCTCAGGGTGTGACCCCGGGGTCCTGGGATCGAGTCCACATCAGGGTCCCCACAGGGAGCCTGCTTCTCCCTCTGCCCGTGTCTCTGCCTCTCATGAATAAATAAACTCTTCAATCAATAAGAAATCCAATAAGAAAAGGATCCATTTAGTTCAGGTACAAGAGGAAAGGAAGAGGCTCAAGCATGAAGGAAGAGCCAGGACCCTGACCCGGAGCGCGCAGGTAAAGAACAGGCAGTGGGGAGCGACTATTTTGAAAGAGGCAGAAGGACCAGATTCCTGGGGCCCATGAGATGGAAGGAAGATGAAAACAAGAACCTACACCCAAGACTTAAAGGACTCTGGGGTTTAAGTCTGACTGCCCACGTCCCTGGGGACAGCCTCTTCTAACAGCTAATATTACTGAGCGCCTTCATGAGCCAGGTGCTGGGGGAGCCTCCGAATATACTTTGTCATCTGTCCCTGCGACGCAAGGAGGTGAACGTTCTCGTCCCATCCTATAAGCAGAGGCAGGGCTGGAAGGTTCAGGAGCTTGCTCAGCGACACAGCTGGTAGACGAGTCACACCCCATTTGCAGGTGTAACTGAATCCCAGCCTCTGCTCCCATTAAGCTCTGCATGACGCCGCGCTTGCCCACGGAGCTGCTGCTACCCCGCAGGCCCTCCCCTGGGCCCTTGGGGGATGTCCTAAGATGATCCAAAAACTACCTAAGACGATCTAAAAGCCAGGCCATCGACAGCGGCTTTGGTGCCATCAAGCCTTGCAGGGCAAGGGAGAAAAATACCCAACTGTTTGCAGAAGCAGCACAGAACACCCCCCCCCCGCCCACCCCGCACCCAGAGCTTCAACTGTCCTCCAGCAGAGGAAGCACCTGAGAGTGACCCCCCATGGGCGGCTGCTGCCCACGGGTTGGGCTCCAGGCACAGCGGGAGGCTGGAGTCGGGGCCGTTCAGCGACGCAAACTGGTGTTGGATGTGTTCTAGTGCCACCTGCCCACCCTGCGCGATCGTGGCCCCGGAGACCCGCAGGCCCTTCATCAGCCCTGAAGACACTCTCTCAAGATCTGCAGGATGATACCCGCAGGACCTGGCCCCGGGTGGTGGTGGGAGGGAGAGCGACAGTCACATCTGTCACCATTCTGGAACCTTCCTGTGATGGCTCCGAGCAAACCCAGAGAGGCTTGATTTGTGACGGGTCAGCGAGCAAAGAGCCCTGTCATCGTGGTAGCTTCTTCCCCAGCCTGACGTTTGGGGGCCGGCACCGCAGCCCACCTGCACAGACTCAGGACAAACAGGGGCTCTGTAGGGACAAGTGACTTCACCTCAACCTGCAGTGAGAGACCTCAGGTCACCAGGCTCCCTTCCCAGTGGTTTGCAAAATTTAAAGTCTCAAAACAGCTTCAAGTAGAACCTTCTCTGGAAGCTCACATTTCAGGTCAGTCAAAAGCAGAACTGCTCTGATGGGCACGAAGGTGGGGCCTCCAGAGACACGGAGACCCCAGTTCTGATCCCAAGTTGACCGTGATACGGTGAGCAAGTTACTCCACAACTGTCCGCAACTCATCTCTAACAAAGGGGATGACGCTGCCTCCCTCATGGTCATTTGTGAGACATACAGGAGACTACGTGAGATGCCCGACCCATACGGCATGATCGTCACCTCTGGGAGGAAGCGGCCACGGCCCCAAGTGGCTGGCGCGATGCCGTCACCTGTCACAGACCAAGCAGCAGAGCAGCCAAAACCCATGTAAAAGCTGACGCTGGGGATCCCTGGGGGGCTCAGCGGTTTAGCGCCGCCTTCAGCCCAGGGCACGATCCTGGAGACCCGGGATCGAGTCCTGCGTCGGGCTCCTGGCATGGAGCCTGCTTCTCCCTCCTCGTGTGTCTCTGCCTCTCTCTCTCTCTCTCTATCATGAATGAATGAATGAATGAATGAATGAATGAATGAATCAATCTTAAAAAAATAAAAGCTGTTGCTGACCAAATTAGAGAAATGTCCAGAAAAGAGGAGAAGAGGTACGCACGCGGGCTTACTTACCTCCACAGGGTTAACACAGAGCTCCCGCCCTATGCTCTGGCACCTGTGGGCCGGCCATGCACGTGTGCTGTGCCCCGCAACACCAACAGTAATTGGGACTCCACGCTCATTTGCACACACCGGTGGTGGGCGACCAACAACAGATGCGTCAGGACCCAAATGCGGAGTGGCCCCGTATAGTGAAAAAGAACACTGATTTGGGAGCAGACCGAAGGATCCGACTCTTGCTAGGTCCCTCCCCAGGCTAGGCCTCCTCTAAAGGAGGTGACATGGGGCGCCTGGGCTCAGTCGGTTGAGCATCTGACTCTTGATTTCGGCTCAGATCATGATCTTGGGGTGAGATTGAACCCCACGCCATGCTCTGCGCTCAGTGGGACTCGACTTGTCCCTCTCCCTCCCTGGGCTTTGCACTCTGTCTCTCAAATAAATAATCTTTTAAAAGATAAAGGAGATGACACGTAGAAATATCAGCTTAACACTCATCACACAGTAAGGTCACCCATTTGGGGCCCCTTCCCTACCCGGTTGGAGGAAGGTTCGATGATAGCAGCGTCTCTATAAATAAGAACAGCACCCACAGTAATACCCGACAATGTGCCACGCCATCCCATAAACCTGCTACCTAATTTTCACTCATTTAATCCTACTGTAAACACAAACATATAAAGTACTGTTATTCGGCCTTCACATTTTACAGTGGAGGAAACCGAGGCACAGAGAAGCTAAGAAACTCGCCCCAAGTCACTCGGCTAATTACAGCCGTGCCAAGATTTGAACCCAGGCTGCCTGGTTCCGGGACCGATGTTCTAATAATATTCTTACAACTCTTACACTTCTCCTTCTAAATATAATTTTTGTTTACATTTACAAATTTTTGTTTACATTTACTATGTACTATGAGTACATAGTACTCAGAATTACCACAGGCTGGTCGTGTCATCTGCAAACATAGTTGTGAGGTTAATAAGTCAACTTTTAGTATTCCCATTGAGAAGATGAATACTCCGCAGGACTCAGGTGACTCAGGTGGCTCAGGGCAGGGGGCAACCGCTGAGGCAGAAACCGGAGAGGCCAGTGACCAGTGACGGGATGAGCATGGGGGCGGGAAGGGACAGGAGAGGAAATAGGTGTCAGTGGAGTCGGAAGAGCGAGGACAGGGAGACAGTGCAGCAGAAGCTCAGACCCGGACCCAGACCCGAGGGTGGCCAAGGAACACCCCGAGTTTAATTGTGTGAAGAATATGTGCAGGAGGAAGAGCTAATGATGAACAAAACAAGGCTGCTGAGATCATGAGCTAGTTCTCCTGTTTCCAAATTTTACGTAAGGGACTTATATTATTTTATTATTATTGTGACGGGCACGGCCTGAGCCTAAGGTACACTTGGGGACTCAGGCCTCTGGGGGCACGAGTAGAGGACCTCGGGGCCCTTCTGCTGGAAGGCCGTCTGCATGATACACGAAGGACCCGCTGGAAGAGTGTGTATCTTGGGGAGGTCAAGTGCTCTTCGGGACCCCGGAGGCACCTCCCAGCGGTGCTCAGAAATACTCGAGCCAGCAGCAGGGTTCAGGCCAGGGCATAGGGCAATTCTAAGCATAACGCAGTGCCCGTCACTCCGTCCCATGGCCTAGCATCCTGGACCCATGTTTGCATCTTAGGAGAAAAATCACAAACAGCAGGACCTCAGGGAGCCACAGAGAAACAGCGGCCCAGGGCGGTGCAGGCTGCCAGTAAAGGTCTCAGCACTTCAGTGGGGAGCACAGCCAGGGCATCCCCAGAGCAGCACAGCCAGGCAGCGTCATCCAGCACAGGGCCCGGACTGCTGAGTGGCCCGACTCTGGTCCCAGGGCCCTAGCAGGGCACCTCCTAGGACTCGCTGGGCCCCAGGGCTTGGGTGGGTGCTCAGAAACACTTGGAGAAGCTTCCGTGAAAAGCAGCAAAAAAGCCTCACTGTGGTGCTAGGGGCAGAGCCAGAGGAGTGTTTTTTGGTTTTGTGTGTGTTTTTTTTTTCTTACATGAAAGTTGTTCTATTTTTGCACTGTTTGTTTTTAATTTTATTATTTCTTTAAGTAGGCTCCATGCCCAACGTGGGGCTTGAACTCATGACCCTGAGATCAAGAGGCGCATGCTCCACCGACCGAGCCAGCCAGGCTCCCCAGAGTTGTTCTATTTTTGCTGCTCCACTCACTGATGTGGCCTCCAGGGAAAAAAAGTGGTTTTTTTTTCCCCTCAAAAAAAAAGCTTAAGATTCAAAAATAACACTGGTAAAGTTGTGATCGAAGGCGACCATAAGGGGCAAGAGAAATAGAGGAATAGAGGGCTAATAAACAAATTTAAGCATACAGATGGAACTCCCACATGGTGTCAGCTATTGTTTGTGTAACAAAAGAGTGGGTAATTTCAGACAGAAAATTAAGGCAAATAGCAGCTCCATAGCTCTACGAGGTGCTTCGGGAACGACAGAGTCACAAATATGTAAGAGGAAAGGCAAAGGAACACAAAGTGGCTAGAAAAGGATATTTAAAAAAAAAAAAATCAGAGATGGGCAGTTCAGCAGCAAAGGTGAAGCAGCCGTTTGAAGGGTGGAGGACGAGACAAACACCCACGGTCCCTTCGAACCCGAAGACCAATGACCAAGGTGAGAATCCAGCCTCCAAGCCAACGAGCTCTTCCATCCTGGGCCTCCCACGGCGGCCTAGCTGGCCCTGCCCGAGGACGCGTGTCCCCCGGGGTCCCTTCCCTCCACAGCTTCCTCTCCCACTAGCTGGTGAGCTGAGAGCCGCGTGTTACAGACCCGACTCTTACAGACCCGACTCCGGGTCGCCGGCGACTAGCACAGCGCCTGGCGCAGAGGAAGCCCCGACAGGTGGTTCTCCAACGAACAAAGGAGCGTTAAAAGAACCGAAATAAAAGGGTCTCTCTGGAAGCCACGGGCAAAGAAAGCTCTGGGCCCTAAGACCCCCAGGCAAGGCCACTGCACACGCCGCGTTTCCTGGAATCCCGTTTTATGTTCCCCTTCGTGGTTCCCCGTGCACGGGTTCTGCGTCCACCGAGGAGCTCAAGAGAGCGAGGACCACTGACTTCTCCATCCTTCCCCCCAACGTTGGGCACAGAGCGGGGGGGGGGGGGGGGGGCGGTTCTTAAATAGTTATTCATTAAATAGGCTTGAATAAAGACGGCGGGAGGGCACCCGGGGGGGGGGGGGGGGGGGGGGGGGCTCAGCGGCTCAGCACCGCCTTCAGCCAGGGCCTGACCCTGGGGACGCGGAATCAAGTCCCACGTCGGGCTCCCTGCATGGAGCCTGCTCCTCCCTCTGCCTGTGTCTCTGCCCCTCTGTCTCTCATGAATAAATAAATAAAATCTTTAAAAAGAAAAGAAAGAAAAAGACGGCGGGAAGAGACGAGGAAAGTTACTAGAATTCTCGCGGGCAAAAGGTTCTGTGCGTTGCAATTTCCAGGAGAAGCGAGCTGGCCATTTATCAGGCTTCACTGCGACAGGCATTCCGCGGGACAAAGGCGGCCTTTGAGAGCTCCAGGAGTGGCAGTGCCCGCAGCAGAGCCCCAGGCTCGGTGTTTCCACGGGAGAGCTCAGGGTCAATGGCAAAGTACGCTGGCACAGACACACGCCAGGGGAAGCTGGCACGGCACCTGCCCGGGCTGGGCTGGACTCCAGGCAGCCCGACTGAAGTCAAGAAAGCCCATAATTCGTCCAGAGGAGAATTTAAAAACAATCCAATTAGTCGAGTATGACTGCGGATTGGGCAATCGAATGTCAACTCCACTCAAAAGTCAGGACGGGAAGGGGGGAGATGGGGGATGGGCCCAGCCCTCTTTCCCCAGAGCACAGGACCCAGATGAAGGTGAAAGGTCGCCGTTGGTCGGATTCAAGGGCTCGGGCACATCAACCTGTCAGCAGAAACGCCTGCACGGGATCAGTGGGAGAGTCTGCTCCCTTAATGCAAAAATTCCTAGGCAGGCAGCTCCCTGTGCAACTACCACTAGATTAAAGGGGCAAGACAAAGGAGCTAATTATTAGATAAGGAGAGGCTCTGAGACAGGAAATGCAGTAGGTTATTCCAGCTAGTGCTAAGGAGGAGAGGTGCGCGCTATTTAAATGTGTGAGGAACGGAGCACAAGGGGCCAGGATCGCAAGCTCAGGTCCTTCCTAAGGAAACATGCCAGTGTTCTCAGGTTACTCGGGACTCCCCTAACTGCACCCTAGGTTCCTCCAAGTTGGGGAAGTAGGCATGGGCAGCTTGCCTCGCCCTGATCCCCACACCCCACCCCACCCCCACCCCGGCCGGCCAGGGGCCCTCTACACCTAACCCTGCCCTAAAAACAACTCCCCACTCCACCCATACGATCTAGGAGAGTCAGAAATGGTTTCGCCGAGCAAGAATCGGAGCTTGTCACTCGAGATCAGAGGAGTCACAGAGTAGACTTGGAAGGGACAGTCTCCAGGCTGGTCGGGTAACTGACACTGACACGTACCGCTGGGCTTGTCAACACTACCCACTGTGCTGCCCGAGTACTCCCTGGAGAGTTCAGGAACCAGACATGGACAGACGCAGGAAAAACTATTCGGAGATTCATCTGGAACCACAAGTGGGGAGAGCAATCTTGAGAAGAACAAAGCTAGAGGCATCACTCTACTTGATTTGAAACTATACCATAGGGGCACCTGGGTGGCTCAGGGGTTAAGCATTTGCCTTTGGCTGGGGGCATGATCCCACAGTCCCAGGATCGAGTCCCACATAAGGCTCCCTGCATGGAGCCTGCTTCTCCCTCTGCCTCCTCCTCTGTGCCTCTCATGAATTTAAAAAAAAAAAAAAAAAAAACTATATCACATAGTTACAGTAACCAGAAGACAGCATGGTACTGGCATAAAGAGAAACCACAGACCAATGGAAGCCAGTAGAAAGCCCAGAAATAAGCCACGCATATGACCACATATGCAACAAGAGCACCCACAATACAGAAAGGGTAGACTCTTCAATAAATGGTTTTAGGAAAACTGGATATCCACTTGCAAAAAAAAATAAAAATAAAAATAAAATTGGATCCATATCTTAACCCATAAAAGTCAACAGAAAATGGATGGAAGACTTAAAATAAGACCCCGAACCATAAAACTCCTAGAAGAAAACATGAGGGTAAAAAATATTTGACATTGGCCTTCACAATGATTTTTTTTTTTTATAGGACACCAAAAGCTTAGGCAACAAAAGCAAAAATAAAGGAGAACTATAACAATTTAAAAGCATCAACACAGCAGAGGAAACTATCAACAAAGGGAAAAGGCAACCTACAGTTGGGAGAAAATATTTGCAAACCACATATGTGATAAGGAGTTAATGTATAAAATGTCTGAGGAACTCCCTACAACTCAACAGAAAACAAACAAAAAACCCAACCCAATTAAAAAATGGGCAAGGGCCTGAATAGACAGTTCTCCAAAGACGACACACAAATGGCTAATGGGTACAGGAAAAGGTACTCAGCATCACTAGTCATCAAATAAAATTCAAGGGGCGCCTGAGTGGCTCAAACGTCGCACTCTTCTAGACTTCGGCTCAGGTTATGATCTCAGGGTCATGAGATCGAGCCCTGCATTAGGCTCCTGCTGAAGAGCTGGAGCTTGCTTAAGATTCTCTCTCCCCACCCATGTTCTTAAAAAATTAAAAATAAGGGGCAGCCTGGGTGGCTCAGTGGTTTAGCATCTGCCTTTGGCTCAAGGCATGATTCTGGAGACCCAGGATCGAATCCCACATCGGGCTCCCTGCATGGGGCCTGCTTCTCTCTCTGCCTGTGTCTCTGCGTGTGTGTGTGTGTGTGAGTGTGTGTGATGAATAAATAAAATCTTAAAAAAAAAATAAAACATAAAATTCAAAACCATAAGAAGACCTCATTTCATACCTGCTCGGGTAACTAAAATCAACAAAACAGAAGTGTCGGCGAGGATGTGGAGAAAGGGGAACCCCCATACACTGTTGGTGGGAATATAAATTGGGGCAGCCACTCTGGAAAACAGTATGGAGGCTCCTCAAAAAAGTGCAACTGGAACCACCATATGGTCCAGCTATTCCACGTCTGGCTGTATACCCGGAGGACACGAAATAAGTACCTCCCAGAGACAGCTGTGCTCCCATCTTCACTGCAGCATTATTCACGATACGCGATATATAGAAATGGCCTAAGTGTCGCCAAGAAAGTGGTGTGTATGCGTAGACACCATGAACCATCACTCGGCTTCAAGAAACGGGACTCTGCTACTTGCAACAACAGGACATTAAGCTAAGGGAAATAAACCAGACCAAAAAACCCTCCATAATCTCACTTCCATGTAGAATCTTAAATAGCCTAATACACAGAAGCAGACAGTGGTATGGTTATTGGCGGGGGGGGGGGGGGGCAGAGAGATGGGGGCAATGGGGAGACGCTGGGTCAGAAGGACAGAGCTGCAGTTACATGCTCTGGCCCAAGTACCGCTCTAACACAAAGAATGAGAACTAGAGTCAATTCTGTACGGAATTCTGGAAATTGGCTGAAAATAGATTTCAAGTGCTCTCATCACACCAAAAAAAAAAAAAAAAGGTAATGATGTGAGGAGAGGACGTATTAATGAGCTCAACTCTAGTCATCACTTCACTGTGTATATCCCTGTTATAAACCTTTAACAGATACAACTTTTACTTAAAATTTTCATTTTTTTTTTTTTTCAAAAAAAGCAGCTTTTAAGGAAGCAGCAAAGTTTCAGGGGGCAGCCAAGGGCAGAGGGCCATCCAATGGGACAGTCATCCCGTACACTACTCTCCATGCCACCCACCTCTCCTTGGCCTTTCTGCACAGGTGGATCCTGACCTGGTCCTGCTTCAGGGAAGGGCACGGTTTCACCATCGTCCTCCAGCTTTTGCACACCTGCTTGGGCTCCCCCTACAACCCTCCGCACCAGACGCCCTTTCCTTCCTCCTCCACCAGCCAACCACCAGAGGTACCCCTACTGCCAGGCTGGGGCGGCAGGACGCCCAGAGCGTGCCCACCGCCTGCCCGAGCCCCAGTCGCACTCAGAGGTCCCGGCAGGAGGAAGGCAGGGCCCGACTCGGCTCCGCGAGGGCAGGGCAGGCCGCCTGGCTCCTGCTCTGTGCGGCGTCTACCTACGAGGGGGGGGCCCCACAGAGCACCTGCTGACACCCGCGGCCCCCAGTCCTCCGAATGTCACGGGCCACCTTCCCACATGAGCTCCCCCCCCACCCCTGTCCCGTCAAGTGTGAAGGGCCCCCGAGAGAGCAAGGTGGGGGGATGGGGGGGGACTCAACAAAACGGGCAAAACCTCCCCCCACTGCACAGTGTCCCCGGGAAGCGGCTCCCTCGGAAACGACCTGAGGGACAAAAGAGGCAGGAGTCCTGGAGCGAGGGGACAGGCCACCGCACCTGCTGCCCCGCTGCCACCCGGCTCACGCCTGAGCGCTCGCTGTCCCCCGGTTTTCTGCAGTGGGAGGAGTCACCAGCGGTTAAGTGCTGTGAAAGGGACTGTCCCCACGTCCCGCACTGACGGCCCCACCGGCCAACGCGACTGTATTTGGAAATGGACCTTTTAAGGGGAAATTATGCTCAGCTGAAGCCCTAAGGGAAGGGTCCTGATCTGACAGGACAGACGGCTGGACAGGAGAAGTGGGGGGGCTCCCCCTTGAGCACGGGCAGAGGAAAGGCCACGTGGGCGCGGGGACAAGGCCACCGGCCGCAACCACGCCGAGAGGCCTCCGCAGACCCCGACGGGAAGACCTGAGCGGCCTGCGGGCTCTCCCCAACCGCACATGCCGGTCGCCCTCACTTCCCAGCCCACGGGGACCAGCTGGGACTCTTCACCTCTGCATCGAGGTCTGCTCGGCACAAGGGGAGGCGGGAAAACAGGGCACAGCAGCGGAGCCACCGGCTCCCCGCAAGCGGCGGGACACCCGGGCCTTCCCAGGCCTGGGGACAGCACAGCCGCTTCAGGCCCAGCTCGTCCCGGTACCCCCGAAGCCTGTCCTCACACCAGCCCACCGTGGGTGCCTCTGTCCACCCCCCACCCCAAACTACCCCGCTTTCTCTGTCTGCTCTCTCAAATAAATATTTAAGGTTTTTAAAATTCATTTGAGGGCAGCCCGGGTGGCTCAGTGGTTTAGCGCTGCCTTCAGCCCAGGGCGTGATCCTGGAGACCCAGGATTGAGTCCCACGTCGGGCTCCCTGCGTGGAGCCTGCTTCTCCCTCTGCCTGTGTCTCTCTCTCTCTCTCTCTCTCTCTCTCTCTCTCTCTCTGTCTCTCATGAATAAATAAAATCTTTAAAAAAAATCTTAAAAAAATATAAATAAATAAAATTGAGAGAGAGAAAGAGCACCAGCGCAAGAGGGAGGGACAGATGGGGAAACAGGCTCCCCACTGAGCAGGAAACCCTATGCAGGACTCAATCCTAGGACCCTGGACTCATGACCTGAGCTGAAGGCAGACGCGTCACCCACGCACCCTAAATAAAATCTTAGAAAAAAAAAGAAGAAGTAATAGCAGTCCATGGGAAGCAGAAGGCAACGTCACAGAACAATGTGGGTACATCACTGTTTTCCTACCTTCCCAGAGAACACTGGCCTCCCATCCACAGGTCAGGAAGCACGGTTAGGAAGGCCAGGACGGGGCACCGAGAGGAGCCCCAGCTGGGGCCTCAGCAGGCGACTACCTGGAGGTGATTACAGTGGCATAAATACATCCAATTACAGAGCGGAACAGGTGCTCTCTGGAGCTCGACAAAAACGCTCTCCTGGAAAGCAAGGACATCAGAGAGAGAGAGACGCCGGCCTCAGAGAGCTCAGTGATGTGACAGTCACAGGCCCCAAACAAAAATTTCCAGAGAAGGTGGATTAATTTTGGTTCTCAGTCACAGCCAACAGCGGATTCAGAGCTGTGCAGACAGACAGACAGAGGCTGCAGGGGAGACAACGTGGCTTCTGCTTACTGCTCAGCCGGGCAGGACAGCTGTGGGGCCAGTCACTGGCCCAAGAAGGACAAGCCCGGGCCTCAGAGCCAGTAAAACCTCAGATTTACACCCATGCCTCTCTGCGCCCCAACACGTCAGCCCACTTCACACCCAAAAGTTTTTTACATGTAATGACAGCAAGGTTCTCTGCTCATCAGAGCCGTCATTTGAATACCTGTCCCCCAGCAAGAAATCAGTCCGGCCGGCAGCTGTGCCCACCTCTTTCTTCCCCTTCCCAAGGATCTCAAGATACAAGGAAAATTAACTATATATAATTTTTTCTAAAGCACAGGGTCAGAAAGGACTTCGAGTCACCCCATCTAGTTATGGATTTGATACCTTGATCTCTCAAACACCAGGATCGGCCTGGGCAAGAATAGCACCCGGGATGAGCGCCCTTCACATTCCAGCAACTCTGACGGCGAGGGAATTCTCCTGAGCCAAATGTGCCTTCCTACCACACCAGGTTCTGCTCTTAGCTTCATGACAGTCTTCCCAGAAGCTGAAGATGGCTAGCAAGACCCTGGCCCAACCCTCTCATCGGTTTCTCTTCCGTGCGTACAAAAGAAGTGGGCCTCAGGATCAAGTTTAGCTCACACGATGGTCAGAGGCGGAAGGGATGGCAAAGGTCATTTAACTTCTTGTCCCTTGAAGGGCGACCCTAGACTCAGAGGGGAGAAGCTGCAGAAGAAGGTCCAGAAGAGGACCCAGAGAGGTCCAGTCCTCACAGCCAGGTTAGATGTGAGCTCCCTTATTCCCAGGTCTCCTTGCACTGAGTTCTAGGATATACTCCTTGTTTTCCCAACAGAACTGTGAGCCATCCTCACGACTGCCCTACTCTCTGGGGATCAAACTGAGGCCCTGGGACACACTTAGGCCCCATATTCATGTCCACACTTAGAGGGACACAGCAAATCCTACTGGAAACCCTTCTAAACAAAGTGAGGTCCATCTTGTACTCATGGAGTTTGTAAGGCCAAAAGTGAGACCCCAGAGGAGAAAAAAAAATGCACCCATAAGCCTACTCACCTGATCAGTGTTTTTTCAAAGTAAATCAGAACCAGGACATGGGATTTGTTCGGCCCCTCGCAGAGCTGGCATTCTGAAGTTAAGGCACTCCAGACCCCGGAGTCGGCGAGGAAAACACAATGAAATCCAGGAATTCTGAGTATTTATTTAAAACATGCTAACTGACAATGATGAATAATGGCCTCAGAGTTTCCTTCCTTCCCCAGCCTCAGCTGAAGGTGGTACAACCAGGAAAATGAGCTGAGTGGCTCAAGTAAACACATTTATTAGACATTTACTCTATCATCGGTATCCAGGCATCGTAGAAATAATGGAAATCCTCCCCGAAGGTATTTATAACCTGACCGAGGGACAAGGGACATGCCATGCCCAGAACGTGGCAAATCAGCGATTCTCAACAAGGAGTGATGCTGCCCTTCAGGGGACATTTTGCAGCATCTGGACACATTTTCAGTTGTCACAACTGGAGCGTGCTACTGGTACACGGAGGACAGAGGTCAAGGATGCCGCCAAACATCTGCGCATGAGACAGCCCCCACACCAAAGAATTATCTGGTAGGAAACGACAGCAGCACTGACGTTAAGAAACCTGAAGTAAAAAATAAAAAAAATAAAAAAATAAAAAAATAAAAAAAATTTAAAATTAAAATTAAAAAAATAAAAAAGAAAGAAAGAAACCCTGAAGTAGATGCTCAACAGAATCCTTCCAATTCCGTATTTGTTGAGCATGTGCACGTGTTAGGTTATAGCACGCAGGAACTGAAGATGAAGAAGACAAGTCTCTTCTCTCACGGCGAGACGCAAAACAACTGTAAACTACAAGGTGTGGTGCAAGCCAAAGTTAAATTGGGTGTGTAAGTGCTTCAGGATTCTGGAAAACGTAGGACAACTGTAGGCCGACATCCATCGGGAAGAAGACGGGTCCCCAGGTTGGTCGTGGAGGGCAGGGGGGTCGGGGCGGGCAGGCCCAGGGCGCCGTGGCAGGTGAATAAGGGGCAGCAGTAGCCTCGCCCTGAGAAGTGCGTGCCTAAGGGACACACATGAAGCACGCTGACCTCTGGTTCTCCCACAGTGCAGTCAGCTACAGGGCCGGGAACTTATGTGTCTTTTTTTTTTTTTTTTTTTTTTTTAAGATTTTATTTATTTATTCATGAGAGACACAGAGAGAGAGGCAGAGACACAGGCAGAGGGAGAAGCAGGCTCCCTGCAGGAAACCAGATGCAGGACTCAATCCCGGGTCCCCAGGATCACGCCCTGAGCCCAGAGCAGATGCTCAACCGCTGCGCCACCCAGGCCTCCAAACCTACGTGTCTTTATCTCTATTCCACAGCTCCTGGAACAGGATGTGGACTTGATGAATACGAAATAATTAGGAAATGGCGATAAAAACAAGAACTACCATTTAATGAGCGTTTGCTCCGTGCCAAGTCCTCTGCTTAACGTGGTCTTCAGGCTCCCATTCAGTCCTCACCGCAACCCCGCAAAGCACACAGGATTGCCGTTCCTAGGAGGAGGAAACCGAGTGAGGGAAGGAACAGAGAGATCAGCAGAGAAGGCGACCAAGAAAGGCCTTGAACAGCTCTGCTGGTCCCCTCCCTTAACCTGGGGTCTTCCCTACCTGACTGTCCCCTGGCTTTCCGGCTGCCCCCCACCCACCCCCACCGGCGTCAGGGCTTGTACACACCAGCTGGCTGACCAGCACCTCGCTCTGCAAAGCAGAGGTGTCCAGTGTGTGTCCGGTAGTTCGACAAGGGTCCCCCAGGCCGGTGTGGCGCTGGCACCATGTCTGGGGCCTCCCCGAGTTTCCGCTGGCCAGAACCAGCACCCCAAAAGGGAAACGAAGCAGGAACGCTTCCTCAGGGAAGAGATGCAGATCCCTGCTCCACGTTAACACGGGCGGCAGCACACAGCAGCTCCTTTTTCACCAGCACATTTAACACAGCCTCTAATTATGTGATAAAAATCCTACTGGAGACTGCTTTTCCCAGAGCAGCACATTACCACCATCCAAATATTTCTCAGTCTCTAAATAATAGGGGAGTTTTACAAGGCACGTATCTACAGCAGCTGCAACAGCTTGAATAGGTCCTGGTTAAATCCTTTCTATTTATACAGTCCTCCTACCATTTAGAAGATGCTCTCCTGGCTTTGTTGCACTGGATCCAGGCATGCAGGTTGGGCGACAGGTCGCCTCATGTTCCATCTTACAGAGAAGAAGTCAAGGCTCACGCAGAGACGTAAAGCGGATTTCCCAGGGTCACACAGCAGTGTCTTCCAACCACCCCTACCTTTTACAGCCACCCTGATGTGGACCAGCCACTTGGCATGACCTGTGAGCCACGGGGCAATTTCCACTCCCCTTTCCTATCCTAGTTCCTTTGTAAACAACAAACAATGCTTACTTGTACGTCAATAAAAAGAAATCATGGACACAAAACCTGATAATCCCTCCTCTTAATTAGAACTAGGCTCAGCAAACTCAGGGGTTGGCCAACTTTTACAAGGCCAGACAGCAAATATCTTAGGATTTTGCAGGACAGACCATCACAAGCACTCGGCTCTGCCCCTAGAGTGCAAAAGCAGCCGCGGACAACCCATACACGAGTGGGCCAGTAAACTTTATAAAAACGTGACGAGACCAGTTGGCTGACTCTGAAATTATAAGGTCTTTCTATCTGTTAGGGACTGAACTGGGTCCTCCCACCCCCAAAATTCACACGTCGAAGCCCTAAACTACAAAGTTATATTTGGAGACAGGACCTTCAGGGAGGTGATTCAAGTTAAGCAAGGTTATAAGGGTGGAGTTCAATCCAATAGGGTTGGCGTCCTTAGAAGAGGATGAGACACTAAGGACACACAGAGAAAAGAGCAGGTGAGGACAGAGGAAGGAGGCGGCTGTCCACAAGCCAGGAGAAGAGGCCTCGCCAGAAACCAACCCTTGGTGGTACGTAGCTGGATCTCCAGCCTCCAGAACTGTAAGAAAATACATTTCTGTTGTTTGGGGTTTTCTGTTGTGGTGAATTGGTCTGCAGCCCAAGTGGATTAAAACACCATCCTCCTACAAACCTCATCTACCCACCAGGGTCAAATCTCCTATCAAATAGGAACTCAGGGGCAGCCCCGGTGGTGCAGCAGTTTAGTGCCGCCTGCAGCTTGGGGTGTGATCCCAGAGACCCAGGATCGAGTCCCATGTCGGGCTCCCTGCATGCAGCCTGCTTCATGCAGGCAGGGTCAAATCTCCTATCAAATAGGAACTCAGGGGCAGCCCCGGTGGTGCAGCAGTTTAGTGCCGCCTGCAGCTCGGGGTGTGATCCCAGAGACCCAGGATCGAGTCCCATGTCGGGCTCCCTGCATGCAGCCTGCTTCATGCAGGCAGCCCCTCTGCCTGTGTCTCTCCCTCTCTATTGCTCATAAATAAAATAAAATAAAATAAATTTTAAAAATTAAAAAAATAAAATAAGTTCCCACAGAGGGAATTAAAAAAAACACACAACTAGGAACTCAGAAAACTAAGGAAAAAAATTTTATAGAAATAGGTTTAACATGCCTCAGTCCACCTGCCTTTCCAGAGCTCCCTGAATTAAAGACCCTTTTATTCTAAATCCAAAGACTTGGCTCAACATTGCTTTTTCTTTTGCCTCTTCATTTTCCTCCCCCCCCCCCCCCACCTCAGTTTCTCTGAGTTTTCCAGTTACTTATGTTCACGATCCCTGGAAGGCTGCGTGCCACGGTTTTCCCTTTCAAAAGGTAAAGAGAGGATCCCCAGATTGCTGAGAAAGTGGTCCTCACTTGAGCCATCCGAACAGTTGGCTCAGCTGAGATGAAGTGACCCAACGGATAAAGAACCAGAATCCCTGACATATGTAGGCTCCCGGTTAGCATGTTTGGGAAGCGAGTACCGGTCAGATGCATAAGAAACACTCCTCTTAAAGTGTGGGAGAGACAAACCTTTAAAAAATAAAATCGTCTCCTCTGCGCTTTGGGGGAAAACTCTGAAAAAGAAAACTAAAGAGCCACCGATCGGTCCCCAGAGCACCACTTGCTCATAGAACAAGGTCATCCACAGAGTTCAGAACTTTGCAGGATGGTTCACACAGCAGAGCTAGCAATTATTAACACGGCTGACCTACAGCCAGGCAGCTGCAACTCCCAAACCTGCCATTCTGTGCCCATCACATCACGCCTTCTGCACAGCCCCGCGGTCCTCCTTAATAAAAAGATCCAACAGCGATGATACCCGAATACTCCCTGGAGAAGCTGTTGCGTTGCTCTGGATGGGAACACACAATGGAAGGCATGAGCGTGGCAGGATCAGCATCGTGTTTACAGAGGCGCAAGGAAAACCCTGGAACTTTGAGTCCCATTTCCAAGAAGCATCTGGTTTAACAAGTTTTGCTTTCTCTGGTCCCCATTCACTTCAACGGTTAGTCTCTGCCAAAAGGGAAAAAAAAAAAAAAAAAAGGGCACGGCAGGTAGAGAAAGAGCCAAGCTTGCTTTTAATGCTTTGCCCTGCAATCCGATGGCACAAGTCAACACCGCTCCCCGTTAGATAAACATCCACACCTTCTCAAACAAATGCAAAGCTACTTCTTAAAAATCCCCAGAATAGAACTCAAACCCATCCTAGAATTGCGAGAAGAAACAAGGTCATGTGTGTGCAGGCACGAGCAAGCCCAGCACCATTATCAACAGATGTTTGCTCAGTAAACGTATAAATAATCACCAAGAAACATCCTCCTGTTTGGGGGAGTTGCGGGGGGCGGGGGCAGGTTGGTGGTTCACATTCTCATCCTTTAAGAAGCCAGGCAGCAGTTCTGTTTCATCTCTGGGACCAGCTGATGAGCACTAGGATTTCTGGCAATAGGTTTATGTTCCATAAGGTTTTACAAAAACCCTTCAAGGCCTTCGTGTCGCTCAGCCGTGCACGGAGCCCAGTTATCTCCCTACCCGCCGCCCCCTGCAAAAAAAAAAAAAAAAAAAAAAAATCCAGGGTAAATTTTAATAGCTGCTCTTCCGAGTTCCCTGGTCCTACCCTGTAAACAAATCACCACCCATTCACATCCCACATGAGCACCCAGAGCCGCACGTGTGCACATATAATCCCCAGAAAATTGCAGCAACACCAAGGGAGCGATTCAGATTCATCACCATTTCTAAGAATTAAGGAGAGCTGGAGCTTGACATCTCCATTCTCCCATTCCACTCCCTTCTGAAAACCACTGCAACAGCTGGGAGCAGCTGCACCGACACCCCCATGCCGCAGAGCAAGACGCGCTAACCCAGGGCATGCCCAGAGCACGGGAGCTCAGGATGAGGCCAGAGGGACGGGAGGATGTGGGCCACCCTCCTCCCCGCTCCCACTGCGACCTGTGCTCACAGTGACCACGGCCCCCCGACACCTGCTTGCGGGGCTGCAGTTCCGTCGCCAGGCACCTGCCGCCCAGGGGAAGCGAACACGCGAGCCTCCCCACCACCAGCGACTGGCGAGGGGAAGTGCACACACGTGGAAGGTCTGGAAGCCAGGGAGGGCAGGGCACGGCTGAAGCAAGTGCAGCAGAACGTAAAAGCAGCAGAGAAGGGGGGATGAGGGTGGGGAAAATCTGCAGGAGCCTGGTGGCTTCTTCTGTGTCCTTTCCGGCTGCAATAAGTTTGCAGCATCCCCAGAGCAGGGCAGGAGGACCAGATCCCTAAGTGCTGCCCCTCAGGGGTTCATTGGCCCCCCACCCCCCACCCCCACCTCTGAGAGCGAGGACCTGGAATTAGTCCCCTTGAAGTCAGAAAAGCAGGGGATACTCAGAAAGCAGACACGAAGTCAAGGGCCCAGGTCGTGGCGAGTGGAATCGGAAAACAGGTTAGGAAAAAAGACGGTCCTTGATTATCGGCCCCGGGAGGCTCTAAGCCCGGCTTCCATGCTACTTCCTCTAATGCCTTTTTATCATGATGTTGCCTTTTAGAATCCGCTGAAAAAGCAAAGCTTTGGAGGAGATGCCCCAGGAGGAGAGACTGTTCCCCCAGGTGCTCCTCATCCCAGCCGCGCTTTGGTCACTGGCCTTAGGGTACACTGCGATAGGGGGACCCACCCCCCCCCCGTACTCCCAACCCAAGGCTCGCTCCACCACGTGACCTGGATGAATGAAGAGACAAGTGGGCAAGGACAGAAACGGAGACATGGACCAACGGACAAGCCCATAGGGGCTCTAGATCCACGTCCTCCAACTAAAAACATTTCATAGGAAAACATCCTCATGTCCGCAAAAGTAGATCAAACCGGACCAAAGAAAGCAGCAGGTTCCTGCGAGAGCCTCTCGGTGTTGAGAAAAGTCTCAAAGACTCTACCCACCCCCCAACTAGAGCTACCTCCCCGACACACACCACCCACGGCGGCCCTTGGTTGCCAACAAGCCCTTTGTGATGGGGAAGCAGAGAACCAAGTCGTAGAGACTTGGGTTGAGCCCCCCGGGTCCAGGCACACCTGCAGCTGCACACCCTACACCTCCCTCCCCCCAGCTCTATAGGCCAATGCAGTTCTTCCTTATTCAAGGCAGTTGAGATTACGGTTTTCTGAGCATTTGGGGAAAAGGCACCTTAAATGGATACCGAACGTAAACCGGCATTAACACTCCTGTAAAACCACAGAGCAGTAGGTATCGAGAGTTCCAAACTGGGGGCGCCTGGGTGGCTCAGTCGGGTCAGCGTCTGCCTTTGACTCAGGTCGTGATCCCAGGGTCCCCACATGGGCTCTCTGCTCAGAGGGGAGCCTGCTTCTCCCTCCCGTGCTCCGCCTGCTTGTGTTCTGTCAAATAAAGAAGTAAAATATTAAAAAAAAAAAAAGTTCAAAATTGTTCCTTCACTTTGACCCGGCAAATTCACTTGGAGGAACTTAACCCTCAAGCAATAATCCAAGACACACGCAGAGATTTATACATAATGAGGTTTGTTGTAAAAACAGAAACCAGGAAATACACTGAATGGCCCATGGGGGATGAAGTGTTAGGTAAAATTGTGTTTTATCCTTAAGGATAGCATAGTATGAGATCATGAAAAGAGCATGTTGACCACAAATTATTAAATATAAGGTTAAATGTTTTCCCTTAAAAATGAAGATTAGAGATTTTTTATGTGCTATGATCTTAACTTTGTAAAGAAAAGTAAAATACACAAAAATAGAAGATAGTGGGCCAAGTGCTAGTAGGAGCTGCTTCCGAATAGGGGTTTATCACAGTAATTTCATTTTTTTTTTTTTTTTATTCCTTCCTCTTCAAATGCTTTACCAAGGGAAAAGCAATAAAACTACCCGCCCGGCCCAAATAAAAGTCATTCTTCCTCCTGTTAAATAAAACCGTTTTCCTTAAAGCCTCCAAGAATTCTGTGATTCCCATGTAAGAACCTGTGGGATCCTTCCACACGGATCACCAGGACAACCGTTGAGATATTTAAGACCCCTCCACAACAGGCATTTTGCCCGGTCCAGGGTCAAATCCATTTTCCCAGCCATCCCCACAGATGAGGCTGGCTTCTCCACCTCTGCTCTCTGCACACATTCCAGTGCACCCAGGGCTCTTCAAAAAGGTGCTCCAAATTCATCACAATGCTCCAGGTATGCTCTAATAACTTCCACTGAAAGGATGGGGTTCTCACCTCCCTTCTCATAGACATAGCACCTCTATTAATACAGCCCATTTCCCTTCCCATTTCCTTCCAGCTCAGGAGTGAAGAGAGCAGCTCCGGGGCCAGACACAGAGACAGAATTCACAAAAACATATGCTTCCTCTCTCTCTTCTGAGACCTCCTGGTTCCACCGCACCCCCCACCACACACACAAAGAATTCCTCAGGGGTGAGGTCATGCTGAACTTCACTCTGAACCAAGTCCAGAACTTTCTAAAGCCCAGGGGAAGGGTGCCGGGGGAGATGCAGCAGAAGGCCTGAGCCTCAAAGCTCTCTGGAGGTAAGCCCCTGCCTCCAAGGCCAGGCCACAGGGTCTCACAACATTGAGGGGCCCTTGGGTCTGATTTCCGTTCAACCAGTTTTCATGGTTCCCCAAAGGGGCGTGGCCTACACCCCCAGGGAGTCAGAAAGTGCTGCTCCCTGCCTCAGAACACGAGCAGCCTTTTCGGTGAAACAGGAGGTTTCAGGATTCTTCCCATGTCATCAGATAGGTCCTGAGTGCAGGTCAGGGGAAGGGCCTGATGGAATGAATCCAAGGCCGCAAGGGTGAAAACCCACCCAACATCTACCTGCACCTGCCACGCACTCACAGCGGGCTTTGACCTGCCTGGGCAGCCAGCACGTCCTCCCCCGGGGGAGACGGCCACTCGGCGATGGGAGGACGGAAGCTGAGCGAGAGCTGTGGGCTTCCCACCATCGCTCCGTGGCGAACGACGCCCAGACCCATGCTTCCCTCTCCAGGCCCGTGGCTTCCACCAGCAGCTCGGCCCCCGCCTCCTCCCACCGAGCCAACGGCGCTCCCAGATCTGGGACCAGGGACGTAATTTGTATCCTGCTTCATGTGCATCTGCATGCGGGCTTCACGGTGCTTAATTCCGAGTGGGGACCTCCAACACCGAGGCCAGTCCTCCACAGCTGTCCTCAAACCCAGAATCACTGAAACCTTAAAACCAGTGTGTTCGATCGAATCCCCAGCGCAGCAGCACCCAAGGGCCGGCTTTTAAGGTCAGTCGTCTATCAGCACCCGCTCTGGGGCCAGGGGGCTTGGCAGGGACCTGTCCGTATACACAACCCAGGCAGCCCTCTTCTGGGGAAGGAAAATCACTCGAAGCTCCTGATTTCACCCACCTGTGCACCTGCACCACCCTCGCCAGAAGGGCTGGGAAAAATAGCAGATGTGACACAGGGCCACAGGCCTCCGGTACCTCTGCCAGTTATTTTCTGCATATCCTCGGCAAAATGGGGATGGCACCAACTATCGATTCTCACAAAGGTTTATGATTTTTTCTTTTGAAAGAGAGAGAGGCAGGGGGGGCGGGGAGGAGGGAGAGAATCCCAAGCAGACTCCACGCTGAGCACGGAGCCCAATGTGGGGCTTGAGCTCATGACCGGAGCTGAAATCGAGAGTCCGACACTCAACCCATGGAGCCGCCCGGGAGGCCCTGATCCTTACCAAAGGTTTAAAAGGTTAAATAAAATGAATGCAGTTTGAGGAAGCCAACAGCACACGCAGCTGTTCCCTTCTCCCACTCTTAAAAGGACACCTTTGCAGGACTCCCTCCCGACAGTGACCTCTCCATCCTGTCTCCTCCTACCTTAGGCTCCACGTAATTCTAGAAGCGGACTCTAGGAGATCTGATGGTGCAGTGCGACCTAGAGCTGCCTCGGTGGTGAGATGTGGGGAAAGAGGCTCATCCCCAGGCTGACCCCCTGTGAGGCGGGGCACTTGAACCTCTCTGGCGTGGAGAAGCCGTAAGGAGTGTCTTTGCCGTATTTGATAGGGCCACCCGTATCTGCTGGGCGGCTACTGCTTGCAGGACAGCATGCATCGAGCCCCCCTCCCACTGCTTGCTGCCCGCCTGGGGAGCTGAGACCCATCACCCGACACTGAGTAAGCCTCCTCCCCTCCCCGGTCTCGGGGGCCACGTCTAAGTGGACGGCAGGCCGAGGACTCTGTCCGGACTGGCTCAGGACGGGCACCGAGAGCGTCTGGGTGGCCCTTTTTACCTCCAGGGCCAGCACAGGGAAGGCTCCCAAAACATATCAGGTCGATCGATCAGCACAAGAATGAGTCAATTAAACGTGAGTCGAGGCAGTAGGGCCACCTGCAGGTTGGCACAGACCCCAACCAGGCCCGTGCCGAGGGCCACCAGGAAGCCTCAGGGAGAGACGGGAGCCCTGCCCAGGTCCTCCCGAGGTCCGTGACCTCAGTCAGGGCAGCAAGAACCACCCAGAAACCCCGGCATCATCCTCAGGTTCCTCTCTGGGTTGACATTCACCTCGAGTCTCTCAACAGCAGATCTGGAAACAGCCAGCTCCTGCCCTCCCTGCGCAAGGGCAAGCTCACAAAGGCCGGACTGACAGGATATTACAGAGATCAGAGACTTCAAGCCCCGGAGCCTCGGATTCACGCGCAGATGACGCCAAAGACAGGCCAATACGGAGGGACCATCAGGGAAGATTACAGGCCTGACACCCCAGTCTGTAATTAAAATGTCATTCTGTCTCTGCCCCAGCCCCTCAACGAGTATCAGGACAGCCCACTCTCTCCTCCACCCCTTGGCTCATCCTCCCTCCTCCTGCATCTTCTTGGAAAGCCTTCCAGGTCAGAGCCTGGGGGGGTGGGGGTGCAGTTGGGGGGGCAGCAGGTAGAGCCAGTGACCCCTTAGGCCATACTGCATGCCCCGTGAGGCTCTCTCCATCCCAGCCCCGAAGAGCAGCCCTGGGGACACAAGTGAGCCTCAGGGCAGTGTGACCCCAGGCAGGGCAGGGGCCAGGAGGGCTAAGTGCTCTCAGGCACCCCCAGGCCAGGCCTCTCTGCTTCCCCACCCGGGGAGAACAGGGGAGACAGCCCGGTGCCTGGTGGTGGGGAGAGCCCGGGGAAGGCCACCCAGCAGACCCAGGCTCCCCGAGGGACCCAGAGCAAGCCTAAAAAGGGCATGGGTGAGAGACCCTAAATTGTTTTGCTGAGTCAAGTCTGCACCGCAGGCTCCATCTCCCGGGCTTCCAACTGAAAAGCGGGTCACTTAGCTCTCACGCTCACCTTGGGGCCACACCAGGCTCCACCCACCTGTTCCATTTCACCAACACTCAGACCCTGGGCTGGGCGGGCGAAAAGCCAGCAGCCAGGACAGGACATCCAGGCTGCGGAGAGCCCCCACCCTGCGCCCCCCTCCCCAGGCCACCCAACCTCCAGGCTGCCCCCCACCCGCCTGAGCAAATCCAAGGGAGGCCCCCAGTGTCCTGCACTTAAACCCACCCCCAGCAGGCTCTCTGTCCTTGGTTTCTGCCCCACATGGGGGCAAAACACCAGCCTTCAGGGCCCACCGCGTGTGGCCTTCGCACTGGCCTGAGAACGCTCACCGGAGAGACACTGAGCGTTTCTTGAGTATTTACTCTACGGCACCCAAGACACTGTCGATGGTGGTTAATTATTACTCAAAGAAATGGACTCTGCCCTCAAAAACGTGTCTTTTATTGCACTTGCCAATAAACGCCCACGTAGCGCGTGGCCCCACTCACAAAGGAGCGGGGGAAATAAAATGAAAACCGCCCCTAAACCACCTTGCCCGTCTCTGCAATCTGTCCACAGGTGCAGCCGGCAACGCGAGGGGGACACAGCCCGCCCGCCCGGACTCAGGCGCTCCCCCAGCCTTGACTGACCATCTGGCAGCCCCAGTCCGCTCCTCCCAACAGCCTCCCTGCAGGAGTCAGGCTGACTGTGGTGGGCCACTATGTATTCTGCTGGATTTCTATGAGTGGCGTCGCGCACAGCCCGTGGGGTCGTGGGATGCTCCCCAGCACCTCCTCCCCGCTTCACGGCAGTCTCAGGCCAGGCCGCCCCTGCCAGGGGCCTGCGTCCCGCGTGGGCTCCTCCTCCCCGACACCCGCACAGCGGCTCCGGCAGCTCCACCCTGCACCCCTGAGATCCCAGCAGCATGCAGAGGGCTCCGCTGTCCTTCTGGCCTCAAAAATACGTTGAACGGGGCAGCTCAGCAGTTTGGCACCTGCCTTCCACCCAGAGCGTGATCCTGGAGACCCAGGATCGAGTCCCATGTCGGGCTCCCTGCGTGGAGCCTGCTTCTCCCTCTGCCTGTGTCTCTGCCTCTCTCTGTGTGTCTCTCTCATGATTAACTAAATAAAATCTTAAAAAAAAAAATACATTGGACGCATCCATCAGTCATTCTGTATCAATCAAGATTAATACAGAAACAGCTCAGAATCAGCCAACCTGACAAAGAAATGAACCCCCACGTCACCCTGAGCCACACTCCTTTCCTTTACCGCCATCAAATATGTGGTCTCCCTCCCCAAGAGCCAGTTGGTGGATTTTCATTTTACCACATTTTCCTTTACCACATTAAAGAAATGTCAATTTGGGGCATCTGGGTGGTTCAGTCGATCAAGCATCTGCCTTTGGCTCAGGTCATGATCTCGGGGTCCTGGGATCGAGCCCCGTGGAGGCTCCCTGCTCAGCCGGGGAGTATGCTTCCCTCTCTGCCCCACACCCCCCTGGTGCTTTCTCTTTTGCAAATAAATAAATAAAAATCCTTAAAACAATTAAAAATTATAAAAAAAAAAAGAAGAAGAAATGTGAACTCTGCAACTCTGTGTAAAAACTCAGGAGGAAAAGAAAGGGAAGAGTCAGCACTGAGGATGACAATGGGACGCTGAGCCTCAGCAATGACTAAGGCGCTCTCAGCACTGCTGTGCCAGGATTCCTTGGACAAGACATGGCCACCTGAGAGCCAGACCTCATTTCACTCCAGCTGGCCTAAGTACCCCTGTGGACCTCTCAGGGGACTCGCCTGAGGCCCCACCAGCCAAGAGAAGAGCTCACCCTGAGACACCAGAACTGGGCAGACAACGTATAGAAAACCCAAATCTAAACAAAACATTTAAGCACCAACACCTGCCCCCCACCCTCCCGGGGCACATGATTGACCCTAAACCCTGTGTTCCATCAGCAAAGACATTCTGGTCTCATTTACCCCTTTAGCCAACAATGAATTCCTTAGTTATTCTGACGATTGCTTACATTTTCTTTAAAACCACTTACGTACCTGGCCTTGATCCATGACCTAGAGGAAGGCATATGATACATGGCACAGGGCTGCTCTCAAGATGCTGGCAATCTAGTTGGAAGGCTCAAGCTATCCCACAAAAATTCGACCCAAGAATAAGGGCCTGAGAACCGAATTCCTATTGCCAGGAGTGGCTGGGGAGGACACCGGAGGGGAGACAGGGATGCCAGATGGTAACAGAAAGGATGAGTAGCATTGTAAAACAAGAGGGAGGGCACAAAGAAAGGAAAGGGTAGGACAAATACCATGGTAACTGGGAAGACAGTCCAAACAGGTATACCCAGCCTGCATGGAGGACAGGATGCTCACCTGGAGCGGAAGGAAGAGAAGTCTGACTTTTCTTTGTAACATTTGTTCTCAATTAGCAGAGTTTGTTCGTTTATTTATTCAGTGCCTAGATGCTGAGCCCGACCTAAGTGCCAGGCACTGTGCTGGGCGCTGGGATGCAATTTAAACAGGTCAGGGCTTTCCAGGACCTCAGGACACCCTCGCAGAGACAGTAAACACGTTGGCAATTAACGGACAGGGTGATACACACTGTGAGTGAGCATAAAGGACCGTAAAGAGGGGGCGCCAACTTCATGCTGTTAAGAAAAACAGTAATGTTGGAATCCATCAATACTGCTATTCCTTTTATTATTTTTTAAAGATTTTATTTGTTTGAGAGAGAGAGAGAGAGAATAAGAGTATGAGCAGAGGGAGAGGGAGAAGCAGACTCCCCGCTGAGCAGGGAGCCCGATGTGGGGCTCCATCCCAGGACCCCGGGATCATGACCTGAGTCTTAACCAACTGAGCCACCCAGGTCCCCCCTTTTTACTATCATAAATACTGTTTTTTTTGTTTTGTTTTGTTTTGTTTTTTAAGTAAACTCTACCTTCAACGTGGGGCACAACCTCGCGATCAAGAGTCAAATGCTCCTCCAACCGAGCTAGCCGGGTGCCCCCATCCTGTTATTCTTAATGGCAGCTCCCATTTACTGAGCACTACTGCATGCCAGGCCCTAGATTAAGCATTCATGTAATCCCCAGAGAGCCCTCCAGTCACTGTCCCCACCCCCATTTCATCCAAAAAGGAAACACATTTTACAAAGATCACAGAGCTACTAAGTGGCAGCCCAGTGTTCAGAGAATGTCCTCTCTGGCATTTCCTCTGCTACTAGGCGGGCAGGTGCAATTCCAACGCAGCCAGGCTTCCTAGCACCAGCCGGGCAATGCACCCAAGTTAGCCGCTGGCCAAACCCTCCAAGAGGATGCCTAACAGCAGACTCTAGTTTCACAAGCTTTGTCAAGACTGAGTATCTCGACCCAATTCCTCATGCTTCTCCTAGGATAAAGCAGAAGTTAGACTTCCTCGCAGCATTAATATCCCCCTCCTACCTCCCCTTCTGTCTCTCTCCAGCCCCAATCCCCAAGGACAGCCAAGGACTGTTGGCGAGACACTGTCTCAGACCCACGAGCCCAGACCAAAGGTAGAGAACACTGGCAACTTTGCCAACCCCACACTACGGTTTTTCTGTGCTCCTTTTGATCATCTGTGAGATCATTTTCAGAAAGAAAAAAAAAAGTCATTTCCATTTCCAAGAGCCCCTTTGGAACAGAGTACAAATCTTGAAGGTTGTGGGGAGCTGTTCCACAGACACAGAACTTCCAACAGGAAAGCAGAAACCACAGTGCCCTTTGAGAAAAGGTCTCAAAACACGGGCACAGCCAGCCCTGAAGATTAGTTCAATATGGAGAGGGCTCTCCTCAGCCAGCGATGGGCTCCCAAACCAACCCAGAGCCCACCAGCTGCCTCGATGGACCAACCAGGCTCTCCGTGACCCACGAGGCTGCGCAGAGCTCGCTCACCCACTGGTCACGGCCACGGGACTGTACTATCTGCTCTATGCTAAGGGAGTGAAGGGTGCTCTGGGTCCTTTATTTTGTTGGAGAAAGGAAGAGCGAATATAGAGGAGTCCAGGGAGGTAGTGACTATAAAGTTGGGAAATCATATTTTGTTGTTTGTTGTTGTTGTGTTTTTTTTTTGTTTTTTGTTTTTTGTTTTTTTGAAAGAGGAGAGTAGTCAAGAGATCGGAACTAGGGCAGATCCATCTGGGATATTTATTTATGGCCACGCATGGGGAGCTCTGCACGCAGCGTGTGTCTATCTGACACTTGTTGCAGTGACAGCGTCGCATCTCCGGGGAGCCGGGGAGACGGGCAGCCCTGGCAGCCGTGTCACGCTCCAGCGAGTTGGCAGCTTTGCCTTAGATCTTCTGGCAAATACTTGCCAATGGCTCAGATGGAAAGGTAACCTCTTAATTAGAAAAGATAGGAAAGAAACATCCATGGAGAAATGGAAAACAGAGCAGCAGCATCCAACAACTGGTGTGGGGCGGGCACACCAGGGAGGAAGAAGGGTTCTGGGCTTGGGGAAAAGAGTCTGGAACAAATAGGAAAAAAAAAAAAAAAAAAAACAAGCTTTGGCTGATTTCTGAGAAGCGCCCCCTTTCCCTGGCCACCTCCGAAACCAGGGGAGAGTCTTCAGGGAGTGGCCGGGGAAGGGAACAGACAACCCAGCTAAATTCCAACGGCAGCCAAGGAAATTTAGAGCCTTCTGGCTGCTATTCAGCAAACTAGACAAAGACGTAGTAAATGGCAAAGAGAAAAAGGAAGCGCACGTAATCCTCCATCAACACAAGTTCTTGAACGCGGGCCCCTCCTCTGCTCAGGCCTGATGGCTGATTTGGTTTCCCTTCCCAAGCCCTGGGGCCTTTCCTGCTTTCTCTCTCCTGGAGGCTTTTCGGCCACCAGCATTCCCAACAGCCCTGAGTGCCTCAGGTTCCTCCCTATAAGCCAGGCCACTGGGACAAACTCTAGTCCAGAATGGCCCGGAATCTCCTCTCCCTTCACCCCAGTGTACCCCCACTTCAGGCTGGGACAGCCCTGAGGTCGGCCTTTAGAGATCCCAAAAGGGATGGCCTGTGGCTGAGCAGAATTCAAACAGGGGGTCTGGGGCGCCTGGAGGGGGCTCAGTTGGTGAAGTGTCTGCCTTCCGCTTGGGTCATGATCTCGGGGTCCTGGGATCAAGCCCCATGGAGGGCTCCCTGCTTATCAGGGAGTCTCTGCTTCTCCCTCTCCCCTTCTCCCCCGCCAGCTCGTGTGCTCTTTGTCTCTCTCAAATAAATGAATAAAATATTTTTTAAAAAATAAAAGAAGGGATCTAGAGCTGCCTCTTCCTACAAGACAGTCCAGGCTCCCAACCTCAGCCACTCTGCGGCCACAAGAGCGTTGCTGCTTAAGGCATCTGGGAACCTCCCGACAGCCCGAGAATCACCTTTTCAGTAATAGTTAAGAAAAACCCGTAACTGTCAAAACTTCCCTTCAACATCCCGAGTGCTCTCCAAAAGTGGGCTGCTCTCTCACACAGGGATTTCTCAGCAGAGGCTGTGGGTTCCTCACACGGGCACATCCTAATTATTCACCGGGGGTCAGAAGGTCTGGCTGCAGTGAGGAGCCTGGGCTAGACACCTGCTCAAAGTCTCTCCCGTGGCCCGTCTGTCTGTAAAGGAAGTGGGGGCACCTTCTGTTGCATAAAAACGTGGGCCCAAGCATGTGAGGTCTCTGGCGGAGCATTTAACTTAAAATCCAAACACCTTTCAGATTCACACAGAAAGCTGCAAAATCACCTAATAAGGAAGACAGAGCAAGGTCCACAGACTGGTAAACCTGACTATAACCAGGTTAGGTTATTTTAGAATCTGTATCTGTACTGACTTATACCCAAATCAGAAAGGGACTGGCCATCCGTGGAAGCAGAGAGACGCGGAGTCTTAGAAGCAAATATGGATTTAGCCCGTAGAGGCACAGACCAGAGAAGCCTTTGGCCCAAGACTCGCTGCCAAAGCCACCTGACAGGGGACATCCTTTCTGGGGGGTGAAGGCGGCCATCAGGCCTCTTGGCCTGGTTCTCTAACACAAGCGTTACTTGTACCCCTTATTTTGAATTAACAAATCATAATAGCCCTCTTGCTCATCCTTTCACTCCGATTCCAAGCCTGCCCCACCACGTCCTGTGCTATGCTCACAAGGTCTGCTTCCAAAGGGCCAGTCGCCAAAAGCAAACCACAAACCACCCCTGAGACCCTTCCCATTTCGACAGGACCACCTTGGGAGCAGCGCATCTCACACTGGAGTCTGAGACACAGCCTGAAGTATCCCTGAGAACGCCAGGTCGATGGCTGGGACCAGCTGCTCTCAAACTCAAGCTGCTTCAGAATCACCCAGAGGGTTTGTTAAAGCACACATTCTTGGCCTTAACCCCAGAATTTCTGGTTCAGGGGTTCTTAGGTCGGGCCTGAGACTCTGCATTTCTCTGGCATTCCCAAGTGAGCCTGATGCTGCCGGTCTGGGGACCACACTTCAGGACTCACCGGCCTAGACCATTCGAATAATCCAGGACACAGAGCTGGGAAACCAAAAATATGGTCACTGGCCTGAGAACCCCAAACAATTCACTCTCCTGCAAAAGGACCATCACCTTCTAGCTGAGTAGAAGTGAACCCCTTAGGTGAGCACCAACCACATGCCAGGATCTAGACGAGCACGTTGCCCCCACGTGATCCAATTCTCAATCGACAGAGGAAGGCCTCAGCCAAATGAATGGTGTCATTGTAACAATAATAATTATTAAAAATAACGGGCCAATAAATCATCTTGATCAGAAGGGTCAAGAGTCAGTGACCAACACCGAGAGGTCAATTACAGGATCAGTGTGAGCTCACCTCCCCTCTGGCCCCAGGCCTCTGTCACGGAGGAGGAAAAGGGAATTTAGCCAGCAACCCGGGAGAGAGCAAGAATTTCTGGAATCTCTTATCTTCCTCTGCCAGCCCAAACACAGATCCTTAAGCAACTCAGTAAATCAAAGTATACACACCAAGAGTCCTGGGAGGCCCAGGCCTCTCCTCCCACGGTCCCTCCGAGCCAGAGCCTGCAGCAGCTGGGGCAGGACCCCGTGGCGGCCGAGGCGGGGTGTGTGGAAACAGAAGCGGAGTGGCTGTCCCGGCAGAACTCTGCACTGCAGGGCATTGCACAGGAGGCACTTTCTAGCAGGAAAGGCTCCCAGGGGAAGAGCACCCAGAAAGAGTCACGACAACACTGCCCAGGGGAGGTTCAGGGGTCCTTTCCAACCCGCGTGCTGTTGTGTGAACACTGACAGTGGTGTGTGCCCACGCTGAAATGCTAAAGGATAATCCAACTGAGGCCAAGAGCAGAGCTGCTTTATTAAACAAGGCTGACGTGGCCAAGCTCAGCTGTGAGGTGGTGGGCGGTGCTGATGGGGGCCACCTCCATCAGGGCTCCTCCTCGTTCAGGACTCCAGGAAAGCAACACAACAGACACTCCCTGGCTTCTGGAAACAGACGCTATTTTCCAAAACCCGGACTAGGCCTGGCCTAGCAGCACACCCCTCCTCTTCCACTGCCGTGCGCACAACCACCAGAATTTTACCAATGCCTGAAAGTATGTTCAGGGAGGAGAGAAACCCTGGGGTTGCCGAGTCCATCCAAGCAGGGAAGGCTGGCTTGTAAAACGAGAGCTTGAATTCAGCCTGGAGATCGGGGGAGCCAAGTATCTGCAGGGCTGCAACCACAGGAAAGGGATGAACCCCATTCTGTGCGCACCTGGCCAGGGAAGGGCAGAAAGTAGGGCAGTCGCTACAAAAGTCACATTATTTTCGTAACCGCCACAGAAAGCAAAGCTCCACACAATCTCATCTGGTGCCAACATGCAGCCCTGGGTTATAAAATGGTAGGAAACTCCTCCCTGGCCGTGGCCTGGAAGTTCCTGCATGATCTGGGCCTGGCCGTCTCTTCAGCCTCATGCTCCATGAGAATTTTTCTCCTGTTGCTGGAAGAGGCCAAGCTCACGCCTGCCCCCAGTCTTGTATGCGCTGATCCCTCAGCCATGAACGACTCTCGGCAAGGCCAACAAAGGTCAAGCAAGGCTGGCTCATGGTCAACACCCAGGCTTCCTCCAAAGGTCTTCGCAGGCGGCCCCAAAAGAGCCCACCCCGCCTTCCCCTTGGTCACATCACTGAATTTTCCTCACAGGACTGAACTGCTACCTGACGTCACCTTGTTCGTGATGTATTTGTACTGTAACCAGTCGTCCCCACCGTAAGTTCCATGAAGGCTAGAGACCTCCTCCGTCTGCTTCCCAGGGCCTAGAATGCTAGCAGATAAAGCCACTCGAACACTCGTTGATGAATGAGTATTTGTTAAAGAAATGGCTTGTGCCCGGTGTTTTAAGTATGAGGAGCCTGGCTCTGTGTGCAAAGGTGTGTTCTTTGGCATCTAAATTATAGAAAACTAGCTGCCTAAGAATTAGCAGACCACTGACAAAAATACGCCAGCTTTTCCGTAATAACTTGTTAGCAGAACTAAATAAGCACCTTAAACTTTTTCCATGTTTTGAATAACGCCTGCCTAGATATTTTTGCTTTTTACAATGGCAGCTTCAAGGGATAATTTGGGGTGGCTATTAATACCCAATACACGTCTGATGTATGAAGGATCACTCTCAGACCTTCTATTGTAAGGCGAAATGACAGGATATAAATACCACAACACACAGACTACGACACAAATCCAAACTTGATATATTTGTGGAACATGCTGAAATAATCCTAGTATTGGCCAATGGTTTCAATTTTGAAGAAAAAACAAAAGCCCTTATCTCCCTGGTATTGTTAACAAAAGTTCCTGCACTTCAGGGGTGACATAATGATCCCACCACAATGCGGTCTACCTCCAGCCTGCCTGTCACTTCTCCCAAAGATTCAACAGTGGCCAGCCAGATCGCGCTCTGCGCCAAAGCTGAAACACTCCAGCTATTCTCAGTGTTTGCCAGACTTGGGTCTCAGGCCACGTGACACCCATGAGCGGTGGGCCCGCACGCGAAAAAGCCCATTTCAATAAAGCCAGTGGTCCAGGTCTTAGAAGGGACATTAACAGTAGAGCATTAATCAAGCATCATGAAAACGGCCTATAAAGAGACTGCATGATGGGCCCAACTCCAGCAATAGAAATCAAGGAAGAATTCTCACAGAGCACAAGTCTCCGGAACAGAATACTGAGCAAGCTTCCCAACAGGCCGCAGATAATTTGCAAAAATGGTTGCAAAGGGCATCATTTGCTTATGCAAAATAGCATCTTTTATCTGAAAACTCCAGGGTGCCATTTGCCCAGGGGCTGTTCCTGTTGAGATCCTAAACAGGAGTGAGAATCAGGGGACCGGGGTGGCTCAGCGGTTGAGAGTCTACCTTTGGCTCAGGTCATGATCTGGGGTCCTGGGATTGAGTCCCACATCGGGCTCCTCTCAAGAGCCTCCTTCTCCCTCTGTCTGTGTCTCTGCCTCTGTGTCTCTCATGAATAAATAAAAAAAAAAAAATTAAGAATTAGAATCAGTCCCAATTTTCAAGAGTCCAGCTCCTTTCTCCACCGGCCAGATAAGAAAGCCGTCAATGGGCAATCGGATTGGTTGACTTTAGGCTGCTAAGAGATCCCCCTGCTACAAGAGGCCTCCTCACATTGAGAATGGCAAGCTAGAGATGAAGACAACAGGAGGGTATAGCACCGTATTTCTGAGGCCCTGGAGACTCCTCCAAATGCTCTCTTAGCTCTGTTCTCTACACGGCTGTGTGAGTATAGCTGAATCAGGCAGGGGCACACACAGATTGTTTTCCATCCAGCGCACCACGTGGCATCTCAGACACGGAGAAGTTCTCAATCAGGGCAGCAGACAAGTGGTCGTGGGCTCTGGACACCTGCTGCCACAGCAAGGCCACTCTGAATCAGATTCCAGCTCACCATCAGGGACCTTTGTTTCCATGAACTACTCCATGTCCTCTCTTCAACTAGCTTCACAGATCTGTAATACACCGCGGCATGCTGGACAGAATGACGGCGAACCCAGCACACTCTTACACCCAAAGGATATGATGGGGGGGGCAGGGGGGACGATGTGGCAACGTACGTATCAAAAGCCTTAAGATTCTACATACCCTTGAATGCAACAATTCCATTTAGTAATTTAGTCTAAAGGAATAATTCTGAACGGATTCAATGATAGAACTACAAGGATATTGACAGAGAGCTACGAGAAACTAGAAACAAGCTAAATATCAAACAACATGGTCCTGGTTAAATAGTTATGCTATATCCATTTACGAGAACGTAAATATACTTGCCATTAAAAGCAATGCTTTCAAGGACTAATGCCATGAAGCAATCTTATAAAATATTAACTGAAAAAAAAAAAAAACGGCTGCAAAACCTTCTACAGGACAAGATCTTTTAGTTAAAAAATATTCCTTTTTTGTTAAAATTACATCCTATGAGATATACACTAAAAAGCTTTACTGTGGCTATTTCTGGCCAGTGGGATCGCTGGCAAGTTCTGAGTTCTTTTTCTCCCCCCCCCCCCCAATCCTTTAGAACACTTTGATACAATAAATGTGAAACAGGCTTCATACCAAAGAGAACAGGGGTTATTATTTTAAAATAATTCACTGCACCGTGGAAACATCTCACAGGGTTTAAACACTCATCTGTGGGAGACAATCACAACATCTCAGAGGCAAGCACAGTGACATTAAGATTTCTGCCCAGAGACACGCGTTATAACATGGTGCCAGCCAAAATGCCGTCTCACTGTGTGTTTCCTGAGGTCTTGAACAAATGGTGCCAGATATAGACACATCACACCAGGACTGCCCTATCTTGATGCCATAATTATAAGTGTTATTTTAACATTTGCAAATTATACATATATATGTGTGTGTATTGTGCGCGCTTGCGCACACACACAACACACACACACACACACACACAGAGTAAAGAAAAGCAACTCTGAAAGAAGGAAAGAACTGGCTTTTCTGGTCCCAGGCAGAGCTTATCATCCAGCTCAACCCCTCTCATGATGTACTCCTGGTGAATCTTGGGAACAACTTCAGAGCCTCACTGTCTCCTGGAAGAGACAGGACATGTCAGCCAAAGGTTCAGAATCGAAATCTGATTCTAGAGAAGGAGGTAGTGTGTGTGCATTCTTTCTAGACTCTGCGTGCAGAAGCTTTTATGTGTCCTTCATCACAAATCCCATGACATTCCTCGTTATTATTTTGACTTTTACACCATGGGCAACACTGTTACTAGAAATTACATCACAATCCCCTTCTTAGGGATCCTAGCAGCTCTGGGAGACCGTTTGTAGACGGCTCAGACAGCAAAAGTCCCTGCCGTTGGGACGTGCTGTCCCAGTGTGCACGGCAGGTTACCATACCTCAAGCCCAGCCTGAGGAAGGAGTCCAGCCCCTCAACTACGTGGCTGTTCAGATCAACCCCATCAAGACTCTATAGTTCTTCAAGTCACCAAGTTAGCCAAAAGATAAGAGTAATCTGTGAAAGCAACAGGTTCTGGAAGGTGGAATCAGGTTAGCATAAAATGAACACAAGCTGCCAAGTAGTGTCACCAAATGGACCCTGGGACAGGCAGGATAATGCTCCCACCCACACAAGGACATCCACGTCTCCATCTCCAGAACACTTGAACAGGTTGCTTTATCAGCCAAGGTTCTTGGCAGGTGTGATTAAATCAAGGGCCCTTCTGGGGTGCCTGGGTGGCTCAACTCAGTCAGTTGAGCATCACACTCTTGGTTTCAGCTCAGGTTATGATCTCCGTGAGATCGAGCCCTACATTGGGCTCCGCACTAAGCAGGGAGTCTGCTTGAAAATTCTCTCCCTCTCTCCTTCCCTCCACCCACACGAGCACATATGGACTGTCGTTCACACGCTCGAGCTCACACACTAAAATAAATCTTTAAAAAAGAAAAAAAAATTCTTCTATGGAGAAATTATCATGGGTCATCTAGCAGCCCAATGTAATCGCAGGGTCCTTAAAGCTGGCAGAGGGAGGCAGAAGAGGAGCATCAGAGAAGTGTCCGTGGAAGAACCATCAGAGGCGTGACAGGGCTGACTTTGAACACACAGAGGGGAAGGGCCCCGGAGCCAACAGGTATCAGCAGAGCCTTCCGAAGCTGGAAAAGGCAAGGAAATGATC